>NC_040914.2:24649989-24950491 GCF_004126475.2 Phyllostomus discolor
AGTTTATTTTGAATGAATGGTGTGATTTCTCCAATGACTTCTCTTCATCTATTCAAACAACCATTTGTTTCATATCAGTTACTTTATTGTTGTGGTGAAAACTTTCCCTGATTTGCACATGTTAAAATCTTTTTGCCAATTTTCAGGGCCTTGTGTTAAATCCCATTTGACTATGGTGTACAAAACTTTTCATGTGCTCTTGGATTTGTCATGCTAATATTCTTTGAGAAATTTTGCATGTGCATTCACAAGAATATTGGCTATTGTTTTTTTTTTTGTTTTTTTGTTTTTGTTTTTGGTGAATGCCCTCTGTACCATTGTTCATTTCATTCATGTAATTTTACAGCCCCAGAAGTTACGAGTTTTATTTTATGACTTCTGTGTCTTTGTTGAATTTGGAATTTGGTCCCTGTAATGTTTTCCTGACTTTGTCAGTTGTCTTTTTGTTTTGTCTTGTAGTTCATGGAATGTCTTTTGAATTACCTGTTGGGTAAATGGCAGTTCTCCATGCCTTTGGTTCAGGATTGGGACGTTATTATGATCATTGGTGATGGCAGAGACTTTGATTCTTCCTGATCTTTGGAGTGCTTTGTTCTTTTTTTGTATCTGATGTCGCAGTCACTTCCTGCAAGCTTGACCAGCTGTCCTCAGGGCAGAGATGGTTTCTGCTGGTCCTGTGTGTGTTCTGAGGCTTCTAGGACCTTGTATGGGTGCCCAGCTTCGTGCTTCTGGCTCCCTCTTGTGGCAGGATTCTCAGGTTGTAAGTCTGGTCCTCATCTTTCAGTGTGTCTGGCCAGTTGTAGGCAAACAACTGTCTCTCTCACTTAAAAATGTTTTTTTTTTAAAAGCTAGGTGATGGCGGTTACAGACACGGGCCCCAGCCCCCCATGCTGACAGCCATCTTTAAGGTCCAGCTGACCTCAGTCCAGTCCAGGCCTCTTCCTCCTTGCTCTCTCCATGGCATCAGAAGCATCTTAGGGTCCTCAGGGGACCCTTGGAAGGCGGCTGGGACAACGAGCCTGTTATATTGGTGCCTGTTATATTGGGCGGAGCGAGCTTCCGGAGAACTGCACGAGACCCTACAGGCAGTCAGGGGCTGGGCTGAGGGCTGGGCTGTGCCCCGGGCTCGGCCGGGCTGCGGGCAATGAGTCTTGAGCCAGGTGCTGCGGCTCCGGGCTCGGGAGCAGTGACAGTGGCAGGCGTGATGGCAGCGCGCCAGCTTGGACTGGGGGTCGCTGTGGGCGAAGCTCCTCGAGCAGAGCGGGCGGGGGAAGCGCTTCTGTCCCGAGTGCATTCGGTGGCGGAAAACAAGTGGTCGGAGCTCAAGAGCTTCTTGTCGCAGCCGGGTGTGTGGCAGGCACGGGGCGCCCACCTCTGTCGTTCCAGGGCGAAGTGGGGGTGGGGGGGGGACTTGAAGGAGCTCTGGAGCAGCTCCGAAGGGACGGAGGTCGCTTTCGGCAGCACCGCAGTCGTAGGCCCCGGACCAGGTGAGAAAGGACAGGGACCATGGTGGGGGGCGGGGCCTGGGAGGACCGGACTGGGTGCCCCGGGACTGGGACTGCGTGTCCCCCACACAAGTGAGGCAGGAGATAGTCAGGAAGGAAGCTCCAGAGGCCCCCCGCAGGGCTGAGGTAGAAAACCTCTATACATGACAAAGACCCCCTAAGACAGGTTGTTCCTGTTTACTGGGATAACTCTGAATCATAGAATGCGCCTGCGCGCTACCCCTGATTCATTATAATATCATTATAATGAAATAACATCGTGGGACTCCCTTCTCCAGTAGCCAATCAAGAAAATCATAGGAAACCACACATGCGCAGTAGCTTTGAAATCCAACTCCTTGTACCTGCGCAGGAAAAGCCCGCCAAAGATGAGCAAGGGGGCTTCTGCCCTATAAGAATAGAATCCCCCAGCCCACGTGCCCCCTCTTTTTCTCTGCTCAGAGCTGGCCCACTCCCGTGTCCTGTGGAGTGTACTATCACTTAATAAATCTTCCCTCTTTCTTTATGCTATAAACTTTGTGTGTTCGGTTCAATTCTTTGTCCTCGATCACTAAGAACCTGGTTACCTGTGTACACCTGTGACAGTTTTTGGCGAGCCAGCCAGGAGAAGACACCGGAGTGGTAAGCCTTCTTTGCTGCTCTGACACCTGGGATGCCCTTTTCCGTTATCACCTATTCTGTTTCGGTGACTCTGATGTTCCGTGATGGAAGGTCGGCCGCTAATTTGCGGGCACAGGTCGGGCAGTTAAAAGCCACAAGGGCGCCTGCCGCTTGAAGACTCCTGTGATAGGATAACTTGGATGCGGAACGGGGTTAGCCTTAGTCCCCGCCAGGTACAAGAAAATGTCCGCACAACGGTCAGGCACACTGTGGAAAGCACAAAACACTGCCCCACCCCGCGGCCACTCCCCCAATAGGCATAGTCGGACCTTCCATGCGGGATATCAGTCACCACCTCACCTGCGCTATGGCTTCCTTTTGCAGTCTCCTCATCAGGCCCACAGATAGTCTTTTATGCTTTTCCTCCCCAACTGACTTCTGGTCTTTATGCCTTCACTCATACCCCACTTGCCTTTTATGTATGAAGGGCTCCTGCTGTCTTTGTACTAGGATATCTACCTTGGGGTCATTGACAGGCTAGCGCTAAGTACAGTTGCAGGAATGAGCCACTCCCATCTTTGCCACGTGTATACTCTCATTGTAAGCAGCAACATCGCTCAGAACCACACAACAGGTGCCTGCTGGTCGCTGGTTACTAAATGGCTGCGTAGAGCCACTCTTACCTAATTAATTGAATTTGGGAATCTAAGGTGGTTTACTTGTTCCTATAAGGGTATTTTAATTTCCCCTCTCAGTCCATTGTCCCTCTATGAGATCCGCCTCCAGTATAAAGGGTGGTGTTTTAGACATCTCTTGAGGTCCCTTCTGCGAGACTTCAGACGCAGGTACAATTTCTTAAAGCTCTGGAAAATTACATAGGATATTTAAGGGTCTTCTTTGTGATCTAGAAAAGAGTCATTTTATAATAAGATCATCTTGGTGCTTCTTGAATGGTTTACAGGGCCAGAAATTATTTTTCTAGTAACACACTTCCTTTGCCCCAGATCTTAAAGCTTACAGGAAAATGAGGGTCCCCATAGACGAAGAATACAGAAATGGAAATGTACTAGGGCCACAAGGGTAGAGTCTGGGATTGTTGGGATTATAGGCAATTGCTCAAGAATGCAGGACTGGTTCCTTCCCAATAGTTAGAGACAAAAGTAGACTGTGGTGATTCTCTCAAGTCTTTTAGATTTCTGTCGGCCGACACTCACTAGGATTTCTTTCGCCAGAGACGTCTGGTAGTTCGGTGGGATCCCAGGGGACGCCCTGTGGCCCACTAGGAAGCTCCTGAGGCAAGAAAAGGGGGACGCCTCTCGATTGCAAAGGAGTATCTCTCTCACTAGAATCTCTTTCGCCAGAGACGTCTGGTAGTTCGGTGGGATCCCAGGGGACGCCCATGGCCCACTAGGAATCTCCTAAGGGCAGCAAAGAGAGGGACGCCTCTAGTCTGCAAAGGAGTATCTTTGTGTTTCTTTTCCTTCTCTCTTAGGATCACTGCAGTCGAGATGGGAACTACATCTTCCATCCCTTCCAAATCACCATTGGGTTGCATTCTTAGCAACTGGGATAAATTTGACCCCAAAAATTTAAAAAAGAAGAGATTAGTTTTCTTTTGTAACACAGTTTGGCCCCAATATAAATTAGGGGATGGAGAAATATGGCCTGAGAATGGGAGCAAAAATTATAATACTATCCTACAGCTAGATCTATTCTGCTGGAGGGAAGGCAAATGGTCTGAAGTTCCTTACGTGCAGGCATTCATGGCTCTGTACCGAGATCCCTCGTTTGGCTCCAGCCCCACCCTGACAAAACCTATAGGCCCAAGTGTTGATCAATTAGAAGATACTCTCCTTAGCTCCCCACCTGTCTCTCAAGGGAGATTAAGGGAACCCCAGAGTTCTGGAGACTCTGCCCCTACCTTAGAGGAAGCGACCTCTCCACCACCCTATGCTATAAACCTAAAGCCACCAGCTGAGGAAAAACCCAGCCCTGCAGGACATACTAGAAGTGGCGCTTCTTATCTCCCTACCACTCCTGCACTCCTACCCTTGAGGGAGGTAGCAGGCCCTGAAGGTGCTATAAGGGTACAAGTGCCATTCTCTGTAACTGATTTACAACAATGTAAAGACAGGCTTGGGAGTTTTTCAGAGGATCCTTCACGTTTCACTAGTAATTTCCAGACTCTTACTCTAGCATTTAGTATGTCGTGGAGGGATTTGTACATAATTCTGACCACCTGCTGTTCCCCAGATGAGAAACAGCGGATCTGGGAGGAGGCCCGTAAGTATGCAGATCAGCTGCATACCCAGAACCCTGGCACTAACCAGCCAGCTGCCCAAGCTGTCCCGGACCAGGAACCTGACTGGGGATACAATACTCAGGCAGGGATCCGGAGTAGGGATGCAATGATAGATTGCTTACTGGCAGGAATGAGAAACTGCATCAAGAAACCTGTGAATTACGAAAAGGTTAGGGAAATCTTTCAGGGCAAGGAAGAGAACCCAGCTCTCTTCAGAAACAGACTAGTGGAAGCCTTCCAAAAATATACAAACTTGGACCCTTCATCCCCAGAGGGTCGAATCTTGATAGGACAGCATTTTATAAGTCAATCTGCCCCTGATATTCGCAGGAAGCTTCAGAAATTACAAATGGGCCCGCAGACCCCCTTAGATCAGCTCATGGATACAGCCTTTTCAGTCTTTAACAATAGGGATTTGGAGGAAAGAAAACAGGGAAAGAAGGAAAGAGAGAAGCAAGCAGAGCTCCTTGCACTAGCCTTTAGTAGTGCCATTGGCGGAAACCAGCCCCATCAGGGGAGCTCGGGGAGGCCTCAAAAGAATCAGGGGCAAAAGGATCAGACCTGTTATAAGTGCAAGCGCCCTGGACACTGGTCAAAGAACTACACTCAGCCACCTCCGAGGCCCTGTCCTCTATGCAAGAACTTCAGTTCTGATCCCTGGCACTGGAAGGTAGACTGCCCCCGTTCCCATAGTGGAAAGGGGTCATCTCCCAAGGCCATGGCTACTCTTGAGGACTGAAGGTGCCCGGGGAACAGGTCGGCCCCAGGGAATACTCATATTCCCATCTCTACCGAGGAGCCCCGGGTAACTCTAGATGTGGCAGGTAAGAAAATCAACTTTCTTGTTGATACAGGGGCCACTTACTCTGTCCTTAACTCTTACTCTGGACCTCTTTCCTCCAAATCAACTAAAGTAATGGGGGTCGAAGGAAATCCTAAGGCATATTTCTATACATTCCCTATCACTTGCCAATTTGAGAGTCGAATATTCAAACACTCCTTTTTAATTGTTCCTCAGTGCCCTATTCCTCTGTTAGGCCGGGACCTTTTAGCTCGGATGGGAACTATCTTGTTGTTCCCTGAAGTGCCATTTGAGTTAAGTAAGGTGATGATAATCAGTAGTGTTCAAAATCAAGAAGAAATCCCAAGTTCAGTTCTGGACGCAGTAAACCCACTAGTTTGGGAGTCAGGAATTCCTGGAAGAGCAAAGACTGCATTACTGGTTAAAATCCAGTTAAAACCCAGGTCAGATTACCCTCACAGGAAGCAGTATCCTATTAAACAAGAAGCTTTGGAGGGCTTACAGCCCATCATAACTAAATTTATACAACATGGGCTCATAGTCCCTTGTCAGTCTCCTTGCAACACTCCCATCTTACCAGTGATGAAACCTACAGGAGAATACAGGCTAGTCCAGGATCTAAGGTTAGTCAATGAAGCAGTAGTCCCTTTACATCCAATAGTAGCTAACCCTTACACCTTGCTCTCGCAGATACCAGATGATGCTCGGTGGTATTCAGTATTAGATTTGAAAGATGCCTTCTTCTGCATCCCTTTGCATCCTGACTCTCAGTATTTATTTGCTTTTGAGTGGACTGATCCAAAGACGATGATACATCAGCAATATACTTGGACTGTATTGCCACAAGGGTTTAGGGACAGTCCCCATCTCTTTGCTAGGGTATTAGAAAAGGATCTTAGAGATTTACAGCTAGAAGGAGGGGCCATTTTACAATATGTAGACGACATACTAATCTGCAGCCCCTCCAAGGAGGCTTCTGATCAAAATACCATCCAGACTCTGAATTTCCTAGCTGAAAGAGGATATCGGGTATCAAAGAAAAAGGCTCAGATTACCAAACAAAAAGTAAATTACTTAGGGTATATTTTGACTCCTGGATGTAGGCAATTATCACAGGAGAGAATTAAAGCGATTACTGAATTAACTCCACCTGCTACTAAACAGCAGCTTCGCTCCTTCTTAGGAATGGCAGGATTCTGTAGGATTTGGATCCCCAACTTTGGGCTAATCGCCAAACCTCTGTATGAAGCCATTAAGGGGCCAGACACTGAACCCATTATATGGGAAAAAGAATGTGATCAGGCTTTTAATAAAATCAAGCAGGCTCTAATCGAAGCCCCAGCCTTAGGCATCCCCAATTTAAGTAAGCCTTTCTCTCTATACATAGCAGAGAAGCAAGGGATAGCTTTAGGGGTCTTAGTCCAACGACTAGGGAATGAACCTCAACCAGTTGCATATTTCTCAAAAAAACTGGACACTGTAGCAGCTGGGTGGCCTCCGTGCCTAAGAGCAGTTGCAGCCACAGCCATGCTAACCGAGGAAGCTAGTAAACTAACTCTCGGGCAGAAGTTAGAAGTCTTAACTCCACATCAGGTACAAGGGGTGTTAGAAATGAAAGGGCACCTCTGGCTAACAGGAAATAGACTGACCAAATATCAGGCCCTTCTTCTAGACAATCCTGAAATAACTATAAAGACCTGTAACACCCTAAACCCAGCCTCCTTAATGCCTACAGAATCGTCCCCAGATTTGATCCATTCCTGCTCAGACATTATTAGTCTTACTCAATCGAGCAGGACTGACTTATTAGACCAGCCCTTAGAAAACCCTGATGATGAGTGGTTCACTGATGGGAGCAGCTTTGTACAGAATGGGCAGAGAAAAGCAGGATATGCAGTAGTTAGTTTATATAACACCATTGAGGCACAGCCCCTTCCATCCTCAACCTCGGCCCAAAAGGCTGAAATTATAGCCCTTACCCGAGCTCTCATCCTAGGACAAGGAAGAAGGGTCAATATCTATACAGACTCCAAATATGCCTTCCTTGTTCTGCATGCTCATGCCGCCATATGGAAAGAAAGAGGGCTCCTCACCGCTAAGAATTCCCCTATTAAACATGGACCAGAAATCTTAAATTTATTAGAAGCAGTTAGGCTCCCTAAGCAAGTGGCAGTTATGCATTGCAAAGGCCACCAAAAGGATATGTCCCATATCTCTCAGGGAAATAGGAGAGCAGACCAGGAAGCAAAGAAAGCAGCGCTAGGGACTGATAAACAAATGGCTTTATTCCCCCCTGTAAATGTCTCAGATATCAAGCCCAACTATACATCTGAGGAAATATCTTGGGCTTTGGAACAAGGAGGTGTCCATGAAGGACCCTGGATATATATCGGCCAGAGGCTCTTCCTTCCTCAAGCCTCCCAGTGGAAGTTCTTAAAGGCTTTGCATGACTCCTTCCACCTTGGAAGGGATGCTACAATGACAATGGTTAACAAATTATTCATAGGTAGGGGAATAGCTACTACCATAAAGAATATTTGCCAGGCTTGTACTCTTTGTGCCTATAACAATCCTGGGCAAAAGCCATCCCTGCCCCCGCTGATAGAACCTATTCAGCGAAGAGGGACCTATCCTGGAGAGGACTGGCAGATTGATTTTACCAAAATGCCTCCTTGTAAAGGATACAAATACTTACTAGTCCTGGTAGATACCTTTACTGGATGGATTGAGGCCTTTCCAACAAGGACAGAGAAGGCCACAGAAGTAGTAAAGGCTCTCCTAAAGGAAATAATACCCAGGTTTGGTCTTCCACGATCCCTACAAAGTGATAATGGGCCATCCTTCACTTCTAAGATCACTCAAGCAGTTTCTGAAGCTCTAGGTATAAAATATTATCTTCACTCTGCTTGGAGACCACAGTCCTCTGGAAAGGTAGAACGAGCAAATCAAACTTTAAAAAGGACATTAGCAAAACTTTGCCAAGAAACTTCTGAAAACTGGGCTAAGTTACTACCTATAGCCCTCATGAGAATTAGGGGCTCCCCTAAGGCCAATACTAAACTCAGTCCATTTGAAATGTTGTATGCCCGGCCCTTTTTAACTCTAGATCTGATATTCGATACAGAAACCCATCAAGCAATTAAGTATATAATAAACTTAGGACAAGTGCAGAAAGCTTTACAGGAATATGGAAATAAAGTTTTACCAGCTCCGAAAGGGAATTTTCAAACTGCCATATCTCCGGGAGACTGGGTACTCCTTAAAACCTGGAAGGAGGGATCACCAGCAGACCAACTCAACCCTAAATGGAAAGGGCCTTACCAGGTAGCCCTTAGTACCCCTATGGCTGTGAAACTCTTAGAGGTCAATAGTTGGGTTCATATTTCCAGGGTAAAACTAGCCCCCACGGATCCCAATCTGACTCAGGACCAGCTGGAGACCCAAAGGCCAGACTATACCTGCGAGCCACTGGAGGACCTCAGGTTCCTGTTCAAAAAGAAGAAGCCCTAAAAAGATAAGTAATAACCAATAACAGTGCACTGAAATCACCATTGTTCTGCATAGTTGCACTTCTTGAAAACTTCCTATTCATACTGGTCCTCTGCTTCATATAAAGGCTTGCTCAATTCCTTCTGGGTAGAATCATATCTGGGTGGATTGTCTAAAATGAAAATGTCTTTGTTATTTCTATTAACCATTCTCTACTTGCCTGCACCCTGTATAACGGAATGGGATGAAAATTTTCTAGTGAATGCTTCTCGGACCTTAGCAGCAGGAGAAAACCTGGCCCAATGTTAGATATGTCATCCTAACCCGGAAACTCCTTCCAGATACAATACTCATATAAAAGCCTACCCAATAGCTAATGAATCCTTAATCAGTGCTTTGAATTCCTCCGCCAATTACACGCGTTCCTCTTTTTCTTTAAGAGTCAGATGGGAGCGAAATCCTCCTTTGTGTTTCCGTATGACCCCACTAGAATTGAAGCCATTTAATTACTCCAGCACCTCTCTTAAGTGCAACAATACAATGGGATGTACCCCATGTTATAATAATACTCATACAAGGGCCATCGACCCATTTCAAGCCCTGGCTTCTCTTTCAAGTTCCAGCTTTCTGGAGAATCTTTCTGAGGAAGAAATTTTCAAACCATTAAATTGGTCACATATAGTATGCTACCCAAATTATGGTTCTAACTGTATTCCTAATAGTACCCATTGTTGCTTTGACAAAACTCACAATGCAGATACAAACGATACTTCTAAATGTGTTACTTGGAAATTAAACCAATCTCTTCAAGGAGTATTAGCAAAATTTCTACCACCTCCTGCAGGTGGGAAAGATCAGAGAAATAACTTAGGCCCTTTTAAGGACTGCCTTTCCCCCTTGCCATATGCCCTCCTTAACAAATACAACTCCACTAATGCCACAGTTATTGCAGCACCCCCGGGGCTCGTCTGGCTATGTGGGACTCCCAATAACTGGCTAACAGATCATTCAGAATTTCAAGAAGCTATTGCTTATACTCATCTCAGCAACTCTAAACATGGGGGTGACTGCACCTTAGGGACCTTGGCACCCCAAGACCTAACCATTATAAATATAACCATGGGTCCTGGGAGTCCATCTCTCAGCAAAAAAAAACGAGCTTTTGGTCTAGTAGTGGCTGGAGCTGCTGCCACTATAGCCGCTGCAGCCCCCTGGGGAGGCTTCGCCTATCATGAGGCCACTCTAAGGGAACTCACTAAGATTATAGAAGTCGTCTCCAAAGATACTGCTGGTACTCTAGCTGGACTCTCAAGATCAGTAGACTCATTGGCAAATGTAGTCATGGATAACCGCCTTGCCCTTGACTATCTTCTAGCAGAACAAGGAGGGGTATGTGCTGTTATCAATAAAACCTGCTGCACCTATGTAAATAACTCTGGAATGATCGAAACTAACATAAAGAAAATTTATGAACAGGCAGAATGGCTACATAAGTATAATCAACAGGGCCAAGGGATTAAAGAAGCCCTGACCTCATGGTTCCCTGGCTTAACATGGTTATTACCCTTCTTAGGGCCCTTAATAACACTGCTGGTTTTACTACTTTTAGGGCCTTGCTTATTTAATTTACTTGTTAAATTTGTTTCTTCTAGACTTAAGCAGTTCCACGTCAAACTGATGACGCTCCAAGGTTTCCAACCAATCCCTGAGAACGATGTCGAAGCTGACCAACATACAGCATCCGCGGTGGCCTCAGGAATTCCTCTTCAACCTCTAGATAGAATAGGGCGAGAGTTCCGTGGTTCTCAATAGGCAGGGTCTACTGTCCAATCTAAGCCTGAAGCAGCTATGGAAGACGGATCTTCATCCTTCAACAACCCCAAAAAGATTTTTGAGAACCATGTCTCTCAGGGGGAAGTTGAGGCAGGAGATAGTCAGGAAGGAAGCTCCAGAGGCCCCCCGCAGGGCTGAGGTAGAAAACCTCTATACATGACAAAGACCCCCTAAGACAGGTTGTTCCTGTTTACTGGGATAACTCTGAATCATAGAATGCGCCTGCGCGCTACCCCTGATTCATTATAATATCATTATAATGAAATAACATCGTGGGACTCCCTTCTCCAGTAGCCAATCAAGAAAATCATAGGAAACCACACATGCGCAGTAGCTTTGAAATCCAACTCCTTGTACCTGCGCAGGAAAAGCCCGCCAAAGATGAGCAAGGGGGCTTCTGCCCTATAAGAATAGAATCCCCCAGCCCACGTGCCCCCTCTTTTTCTCTGCTCAGAGCTGGCCCACTCCCGTGTCCTGTGGAGTGTACTATCACTTAATAAATCTTCCCTCTTTCTTTATGCTATAAACTTTGTGTGTTCGGTTCAATTCTTTGTCCTCAATCACTAAGAACCTGGTTACCTGTGTACACCTGTGACACAAGTAGGACTGGATCCTGGCGGCAAGCAGGGGTGGGGCGGCTGTGGCTTCGGCCTGGGTGAGACACCCTGCGCCCATCCAGGCGGTAGGCAGGGACCGCACTCTGGGCCCGGCCAGTTGCAGCGCACTGTGCGCCCCCGGATAAGGCCCTGAGCACTTCGTGGTGAACCCGCCGGAAAAGGGGCGAGGCTGGGACTCAGTGAGGCTGGTGGCCGGAAAGAAAGACTCGGGACACCGGGGAGAGGATGGTGGGCAGCTCTGCCCACCCTCAAGAAGCATTTACACCCAGAAACAGGACAAATGCTTCGGAAAAAAAACGGTGTTTTCTGGGAGCTGGTTTACAAATACACCGCCTGACTGTCACTTCAAAGACCAGTTGCTCTTTCAGAATTAAGGCGTTTCTGGAGGAACCACACCAGGACCATCACCTGTCACACAGACCAGTCCTTCGCTGGACCAGGCAGTATTTTTCACAATGGTTTTGGATTTATGTGTTCGAAACTAGTATTTTAAAATCAAATTTATTGGGGTGATATGAGTTCATACAATTCCACAGGTGTCAGTCCTTGCTGGTGTGGCTCAGTGGGGTGAGCACCAGCCTGCCAACCAAAGGGTCCCCTGCACCATCCTTGGTCAGGGTGCGTGGCTGGGTCTCAGGCCAGGGCCCAGGCAGAGGGCACGTAAGAGGCAACAAATCCATGTTTCTGTGGCACATGGATGTCTCTCTCCCTCTTTCCCTTCCCCTCTCTAAAAAAGTAATAAATGAAATCTTAAAAATATTACAGAGGTTTCAAGCACACAATTCTATGATACATCACCTGTATATGGCATTGTTTTCCCATTCCCAAGTCAAATCTCTCATCACTGTGTATTCCACTCTCTTCACCCTCCTCTGTCTCACTCTGACCTCCTCCCCCTGGTGACCAGCACACCATTGTCTGTGTCCATCAGTCCAAACTATTCCTAATGTTTATCCTTTTAACCAGTCATTTGACACAGATTTGTTGTCTGACCCAAAGACATGAACAGTCAGTGAATGTGGAAAATGAAAGTGAGAACAATATCCTACATGAAAGTGGACCAGAGATGGGAGGTGAGCCCAGGTTTGGGTCTGAACCTGTGATGTGGGCTGAGCCCCAGGTCACTGGGTTGAGAACAGAGGGGCCAGTCAAGGAAAGTCAGCAGTGCAGTGAGGTGAGACGCCCACAGTCTAACTGTGGAGAAGCCTCTGCAGCAGCAGCCCCGCCTCTCCCTGCACGGGAACCACGCCGACACTTTCCAGATCCTCAGCAGACTCTTTCCCAGGGGCGCCCACAGTTCCCTCCAGGGCTTCTTGGGGTCATCAGACTCTTCTGCAGGCTCCACCTTGCTGACTGGTGGATTTGTTGTTCCCTGTGTTCAGCTGCTGGCTGCATCATGGGGTGTTCTTTGACTGCCAAGCTTCCCACAGCAGCACCCAGAGGACCACGAGGACAAAGCTGAACACACCCAAGCAAAGAGGTTCCCTACTCTGTAATCTGGGGTGTTTGTGGCTGGAAATGGAGGATGAAGAGGGTGATACACTGTAGTCTTTCTGGGGTCAAGGATTACCACAATTATCAGACCCAATCATTTATTGAGGCTGTAGCCTGGAGAGCAAGATTGATGAGAAACTAGAGGAAAAGATAAACTGATAGAATAAAATGTTTAGATAAGCACCTAGACCAAAATACAGACGTGTGGTGATGTAAGACAAGCTCTGCTAAACTGACTAATGGAATTCTGGGAATTCTCCAGGAACTCTGAGAGGGGGAAGGGGGCACTGACATGAGTCCCAGTTGAGAAGCATGACTGGCTAAATGCCTTTTCTGATTCCCATGCTGACCACCACCAACACTAGTGCTGATGAAAAATTTGGGAATTTCCCTAGGCCAAAGGCATGGAGCAGAGAGGTAGCAGAGCCTTTGCCTTCCAGAGACCATGGATCAAATTAAGGGGCCCCCTTGCTTACCTTTTGTCGTGCTTGACTGTGTGGGTGAGAGGCAAGTACTTGTAGAGGATCCTAGGAAAAGGGTGAGAGAAATGTCAGCAGGTGTACTCCTTACCCCACTAAGCACCATTTTTTCCTGGAAGGGTGGCTCCCTGCCCACCCCTTACTCTGTCCTGCCCTGAAAGAAAGATGTGGCCTTCTGGTCCTTCTACCTGAGCATCATGAGTAGTGACCACCTGAGATGTGACAGTGGGGAGGGGCAAAGTGAGATAAGCCTGGTGACCAAAGACTGTTGTGGTCAAGAGACATGTCACCTTGGGTGATATATATCTGTGCCCCTCAGTGGGGAAATCACTTGTATGTCAGAGTGTGCTTCTGCAAAACAAATAAGGGTGAGAGGCTGATGCAACCTCTATGCTCCCCAGATTGCATCCAGCCCCTCCCACTCCCAGGTCTGCTCTGACTTCTTTCTTCATCTGCCTGGGTACCTAGGGGCCTGCTGTGAGCATCCATACAGGAGGTGAAGGACGGTCTGAAGGTCTCTTGCCCTGCATCTGCTCTTTTCCTCCCTGCATTTCTCAGTGCTTCCTTTTCTCCAGAGTCCCTAAGATGCCTGTCACCAGCAGGGCAGCCTTCAGATGCAGTTCCATGATTCAGTGTCTAGTAAGACAGGAACAGGTACAAGGTTTCTCAGCTATGACAGCAAGGTGCAGTGGTTCACTCGGGTGAGACCATACATTGAAAAAGCTGTAGCATCTGTAGGTTCCTCTGTAGGCTGAGGTCGCAGGTCCCAGAGGGAAGTCTGCCTGGAACACACCATGGTGACTCTGCTCCCCAGCAAGCTGGCACCCGTGAGCCTCGTCCTCATTGTCCTTCCTGCATAGGTGGTACCGGTCGCTTGGACTCTCTGGCAGAACAAGGTCATGTTATCCTCTGACATCACTGTGGGGACTGGCTGGCCTGAGAGAGTTGGTTTCTTCTGCATTCTTAGAAGAAACAGAGACCTCGATCTTAGCCCACAACTTACCCTGTCCTTGGCAGAGAAGGAAGAATTCTGTCTTCCCTCCCTGCAGTGTCCACTCTGTGTGTCTTCTAGGGTCTGTCAGCCTCACTTTGATCCCTGCAGTGCTGACTCCTGTGTGCGTGTGTCTTGGACTCTGCTTTTCCCTGAACCTCTGCTCTTTTCTGCATGTACCTCTCTGCTTAATGCCCCTCAAAGCCGTGAGACCTGGGGTTGTCTTCAATAATGGAACTGAGAGCACACTTTAGGGACTCCCCAGAACACAGATTGATCTTAGGTTTCTTCATCTGAAATGAAGAGATTATGGAGTGAAAAGTTCCAGAATCTCCCCAGGATCTGTGCGTACCTCATTCTGCAGACAGGACAGCATGGTCCTGCACCCTGGGTGTTCGGAGTGAACACTCCTCCATCTTTGTGCAAAAATCACTGTTAAACCATGTGATTGGGCAATTCCTCTGGGTCCTCATCTCTCATTGGATCTTTCACAGAGCTGGCTGAGGGGTGTCTGGTGTGTTGCTGTGTTGTGGCTGCAGAGGAAGAGCGTTGTGGTGTCAGAATGGGAACTCTCTGTTTCTGAGCTGGGGAAACAGCCCTCATCCCCATGTTCATGGGTCTTCTGGTCCCATTCTCTGTCTGTCTGTCTGTCTGTCTGTCAATGTTGTAAACATAAGAAATATCCAAACCTGTAGAGAAACCTGTGACTCTATTGGATATAAATGGACGACAATTAGCAGGAGACAAAACATCAAAAAGTTGAGAAAATGCTCCAAAGAATGTCAGTTTGCACCTTATTTTGTACATTACAGTGAAAAGAGGAAGCATAAATGGATTACATGAAATCCACTGGTGACAGATTAGGGAGGTGGGAAGAAGTAAAGTGAGAACCTCTGGGATTGGATAAATAGTAAAATGATAGACACATCTTTCACATAGGTGGGTACAGGTAGTTAACAGTCAACAATTAACATGATAACAGTAACAATGAGGGGTTTCCAGGTCTCCCTCTGATGTGGTGCCAGTGCTTGGAGGGGGTCTGGAATAAAGAAATTTGACATTCCAAAGGCATGTTATCAGACACAAAAAGAGAATAGACAGGCTCGGGTGAAGTAAAGATTGACCTTTTTAAGGGAAAAACACCAGCCTAGAACACAGCTACCCACCATGATCTGTTTCTAGTTAGGCTGTTTTTACTTTCAGACCATCCTATGTGGGTAATTGAGGTCTCTGAGATTGTAAGATGCCATGCAAGCTTTCCCTGAGCTTGTCAAGTTTAATATGTGGTCCCTTTTCTACCTCAGAGTGTCAGTTGTTTTCTCTTTGCATTACAACACCATGTTATCTGTTCTCCATTTATTCTTCTTTTCCCTTGACACCCTGCCATACGAGCTCCCTCTCCTGAATTTTTTATTCTCTGAATGTCTGTCTTTCTCTCCCCAATACTAACGTTGTACACAACACCACATTACCCCTTAAAGCTTGCAAAACACAAAGAGAATTAGGGCCAGTGTGGCCACACTCACCTGTGATCATGACCTGCAGGGGGTCACTGGGGACTAACCACTCACAGGGGGAGTGGTTGACAGAGCCATAGCACCTGTAGGTCCCTGCAGGTGCAGGTGTCATGGGGCCCATGGAGAAGTGAGCTTGTCTGTTCCCAGCATGGAACTTCTCAGCAACCTGCCAGGAATGCTGTGCATTCCCCTCCTTGCACAGGATAAACTGGTCAAACATGAGTTCTGAGTGACAGTGCAGGGTCACAGCCTCTCCTGCGTGCACAAAGGAGCTTGGTTGTACTTAAAGGGAGGGTTTTTTGAACACACCTAGGAAGAAAGAGAGTAGTTTTCATGTGTTGCCCCCCTCACCCCTTCTCCTGATATTCCAGGAGTGGATTTCTTCCTCCCTCAGCCCTGTGATGTCTCCTTGCCTTCCTAAGTCTTTGTGCTGCATTCCCCCTGAGCATACTGGTCCATCTTCTGGCTCATGAGGTTCACAGCCTGGATCTCACCACCCCACCTGGACCTGCTTTTCTGTCTCTCTTGACTAAAAGACCCAGACTCTTAGGGCTGGTTCGAAGCTGCATGGCTGTGTGATCCACTCCCACTCTATCGTGTCCCTGCTCTCTATGTGTGGGGTGGGGTTGACCCTGCTGGATGCATTACCCGACTCCCTGCACACATCTCCTAGAGCAAAAAAGACAATAGGCAGGAGACGAGGGAAGAATGTGGAGACAAAAAGGGTATTTCCCAATCCATGCCCTAACCTGTGCCTCTGGAGACCACTCCCAATGTGACAGGTGACGTTGGCTAATCTGAGGCTCTGGCTGCTCCAAGGCAGGGTTTCAAGACCCCTGGAGGGTCTCTGGAGCTAGGATCAGGTGACATGGCCCCTGCTGGGTCCTCCCTGCCTGCTCCAGGCAGCAGCATTCTGCTCTTGCTAATTCCTGAGTTGATTCTCCTGCTTGTTGGCACCTCATCCTTTCCCTGGGCTACCCATTCCTTATGTTACACACCCTGTCTCTGTGTTCTCATAGCAGCCTCTCCTTCTAAGGTTCATCCTGATTGGGAATGCAGTGATAACTCTTGGTTTCAAGGGCATCTGACTCTGACTGCTTGGTAGTCAAGGGCTGGGCCGGACGCCGCCTACCTGTGACCACTATGTCCAGGGCATCACTGGATACTGACCATCCAGACGTGTGGCTGTGATGTCCAAAACATCTGTAGGATCCTACATGCTCAGTGGTCACAGGGCTCATGGTGAAGGTGTTGATGTGATCTCTCTGGAGTTCAGGACTGGGGGTCTCATTCCTTTTGGTTACTTTAAATGAGGTAAATGGAGGGTGGAAATGATACTGAAGAGTCACACTCCCTCCTAGGGGAACCACAGGGCCCAGCCAGGCTGACAGGGAGGGCTTGTTGTGCCCACCTGGGAGAGAGGGGTCACTGCCTTAGAGCTCAGAATGGGGAGCTGCCCCTCTTCTTACCCCTTGTGGGGCTTTTTCTCCTCTTCATTCCCCCAAGGCTTCCCCCAAACTGAGTCTCCTAATGCCCAGGGTGACCTGGTGGGGGACCAGAGACACAGTCCAACCCCACATGGACCTGCAGGTCACTCCACAACAAGGATTATTCTTGAGTGTTTATAAAATGTTTGTGCAAAGTTAACTTAAAACACAATTTGAATAAAAGAAATTGACATGGGAGAAACGAGCAAGTTCTACTTGATGAAAATAAGGTGAAATAGAACCCTGATCTTTTGTGAAGTTCTCCTCCATCAGAGTTGCCCCAAGGGCCAGGACTGGCCCCTTCCCCTGAGGCAGGTCCAGTGGGAGGCCCTGCAGTTCCTATGGTGAAGGGCAGCTTAGGGAAGGCATGGCACACCTGATCCTAGGAGGCCTGTGTGGGACCAGGCATCTTGTTCCCCTAATTATGGAGATGACAGCAACCTGCCACAGAACACAGCTTTGGAAATCCACAGCCTCCTTCATGTGAACACAGACCTGAGATTTGTAGCCTCAGGGAGAGACTAGGAAGGTTCTCCCAGCAGAAATAAGACCCTAGGATCCCACAGGACTTGCCACTCTCCTTGTGTTTCCAGAAGTCTCATGCTGGCCCTCCAGTGCCATCCACAACAGCCCCAACTCCTCTCTCCCTGCAAAATCCCTGGCTGACACCCAGAGAGTTTGCTGTACACTGTACTGAGGGGATGGAGAGGACTCACCTACAAGTGTCCAGATCCTCTGGCCCAGAGAGAACCCTGGAAGGAAACCACATGAGAGGCAACTGATTCCCAATGGATCCCGTGCTCGCATGCAACCCATCCATGGAACTGGTCCTGTGCCTTGTGGAAGCCCAGATTTCCTCCATGACCCACCCCTCCCTTCCTTTCCAGGACTCACCAACACCCATGAGGCTGAGGTATTTGGGGAACATGCTGCTGCTGCTGTTGAGCAAGAGACAGGAGCTGAGCAAAGCTGACAAAGTCACAGGATGTGGTGGGAAGGTCCCCACACCCCAGTTTGTACAGTCCACAAGGTGCCATCACTCAGGAAGCTGACCAGTGTCTTTTCACCATGAGGACAGCAGGTGCTGAGGGTCTGATTCGAGCCACATCACAAAATACCCTCAGTGTCTAAAGTATCACTTTTTTTGCCTAGAATCCACAGTCATGTGAGGGTGTTACATTCTCTCGCTACCCTTTTTACGTTGTAGTTACTATTCAGTGTGTTATATGCCCTATTCCTTTCCCAAGATAATAAGTAAATATTAATGTTAAAAAACTATTTGCAGAAGGAATATCTAATGTGTGCCCTAGTTAATATTCTTTAGGGCTCATGCTTGCTGCAGATGCTTTACTTCTTTAAAAAAAAGTTATTGAACCAAGAACATTCTTTCCCCTAGCTTTTTGAGAAATAATGACACATGGGAATTGTATATATTTAAGGTGTACATCTTGGTGTTTTGGTATATATGTACACTCTGAAAAGATCACCACACTTGAATGATTGATATACCCATTACCTCACACAATTTTCATTTTGTTTTGGTGTGTGGGGTGAGAACACAGCAAATTTCCAGGGCACAATTCATAATTGTTTAACTATGATTAGCACTCAGTGCATTTGTCTCCAGAATGTATTTATCATGTAACAGAAAGTTTACATGTATTGATCAATGTTTTCTTCTTCTCCCAATCCCCAGCCTCTGGTAGTCACTACTCTCCCTTATTTTACTTGATTTCAGATCTCTAAAAAATTTATTCTACATATGAGTGAAATCATGCAGGATTTCCTCACTGTGTCTGGGCTCATGTCACTCAGCATAATGTCCTCCTGGTGCATCCGTGTTGTCTCAAAGGGCAGCACTTCCTGCTTTTTGTAGTTGAAGAGTTTTCCATTGTGTATCTACATACCACAGCTGCCTTATCCATGATCTGCTGGTGGAAAACTGAGGTGGTTTCCATGTCTCTGCTGTCCTGAATAACCCTGCAGCAAACCTGGGAGTGCAGATACCTCTTTGAGATCCTGGTTTCATGTCCTCTGAATAGAAACTCACAGTGAAAGTGCTGGATCCTATGAAAGTTCTAAGCCGTGCACACTGATAACTACAGAATAGTCATGGGGGTGTCAAGTCCACTCTAAGGAACAGAGTTGCCTAAGAATACAGATGCATAACCCATGGACATGGAAAACAGTGTGGGGACTGCCTGAGGGACTTGGGGGGTGCTGGTTGGAGGGGGGCATAAAGGGAAAAATGGGACCACTGTAATAGCATAAATATAAAATATAATTAAAGAAAGAAAGCTCTGGTTTCATTTTTGTGAGGAACTCAATGCCAGCGGCAGGGTTCGTGCATGGGCTGGCTATGGAGACCTGCACATCAATTACCCTGAGCCCTCCCCATTTCCTCATTCTCAGTTGCCCCCAGAGTATCCAGTCTGCAGACCCCTCAGCCAGACAGAGGCTGGACCTTTGGGCAGTGATGGAAAGGCTGTAGGGGCAGAGGCTCCTGTTATCCCCGCCCCCACAGAAGAAATTGCAGGTGGAGGGCATCTCACTGTAGGGAGCAGGACCCACAGGTGGGAGGGCAGATTCAGTAAAGTGAAGCTGTTCTTCTTCCCCTTGTCAAGGTGCTATTTCTTGGGTTTTTTGTTCCACAGGGTGCTGGTGCTGGGACTTTGCATGTTCACCCCAAAGTGTGAATGTAGTTTTGAGTTTTGTCGGTGGATGGTACTTAAATTGTGGCTTCTGTGGGTGAGCACAGCCAAGACTTCTTATCTAGGCACCATCTTGCTGACGTTGGTCACTGTCATTTTCAAGGTAATTCTCCTAATGACTGACCATGGGGAGCATGTTTTCCTGAGCTCATCTTTCCATTTTTAGCTATTGTCTTTGCAGAATGTCTTTTTGGTAGAAGTACCGACTCACGTCCTTTGACCAGTTTTATGAATTGGGCTTTTTTGGTGTGTGGGGGGTTGAGTTACATACTTGTTTTGTGTATTCTGGACTAAGTCATTATCAGGTATAATTTGCAAATATTTTCTCCAGTTTTGTATGTCTGAGTTTTTTTTTACTCTCTTGATAGCATTTTTTGATTCACATACATTATTACTTTGATAAAGTCTAACATATATTTTTGTTTATTGTACTGTTAGTGTCATTTCCAAGAAAACATAAGTTAGCCCACACTCATGAGGATTTTTGTCCATTAGATCCTGATTTTTATAATATTAGTTGCTATACTGATTTATTTTGAGTTCATTTTGGTGTGGGGTGTGTGGTACATACACAACTTCATTCTTTTGCATTTTTTGTACATTCATTTATCAAACACCACATGTCAGTGACAACAAGTCTTATTGATACTGAGTCTGTTTTTCAAAGTCAGGCATCCAGGGAGTTTCCATCAAGAAAGGAATCAAGACAAGCCTGACCTCAACATCTGGTACCCCCTGCACTCAGCTGCCTTCCCTTGAGTCCTCCTCAGTGGGGTCCAGGAGGACAGCAGATATCCTGAGCATTGTTCAGTCTGCAACCAAAAGGTGTGTGATCTGAAAAGAGTTCCCAATGGAGTTGAACCCTATTCTGTGAAATAACCCACATGTGCATACTGGTGACCTACAAGCATCCAGACAGTCGGGGCAATGTGGGATCAGAAGCTGCCGTGGACCTTTAACATGGTCAGTTGTATGTCCAGTGTGATGCACAGGCTGTCTTCTGAGACCCAGCATCTGCCTCAGGCAGGGACTCCTCTTTTGGTTGGACTTAGAGCAGCTGGTAAAGCAGGTGCTGATCATGTTTTGAGGGAACTGTAATGCCAACACAACACTTTTCCTGTAACACATCAACAACCACTTTAAAGAAGCACATTGGCTGGGTTAGCCAGTGGAATTTACCACCTAACTTCATGACAGCTCAGTAAATTGTATGAAGATATAGAGAAATCACCAAATAGAAAGGCAGCATTTCCTATAATGACAATTGGACTTTGAAGTCACCAAATGAAAGTCACAAAGGACATTTGAACAAACCTTCAACATTGCACTACATTTAACCCCTGAACGGATCACAAGGGATCCACTCCTACCTTTGTTCATAGGGTTTCTCTTAGGGGTGCCTGCCTGAGTGACCAATGGCATCTCTTTCTGAAGGTTGCACAACGGAACAGCCCTGCCTGCCTTCTTTTGAGAATTTTCTTTCATTGACTCACCAGCACGTTTGAAGATTGAAATGCATTGTTTTGGTGATTTAATTTGTACCTTTGCACCATCATCTGGTAGATCATGGTGAACAAATACCACCCGTCTTTCTTTTTTACTCATGGGGTTTTGTGATGTGTGCTTGCTTTATAATATGAGGGTCACACTGGTCCATGTTCTTGTGAGTGTAACTGCTGCCTTCATACACAGTTTCTCTAGCATGTATATGTTATGGTCAAAACTCTGTGTCTCCTCCTTTTACTTAGATAATTCCAACATACTCTCCAAATGGGTTGAAGTAATTTTTACCTCCACCACATTTATTTGAATTCTAAACCCATTTGTTTTCAGATTTTTTTTTTTACTCTTGTGTGAATATCTGGGGTTATGTTGTCACAATTTCACTGACACTGCATTTTCACACTACAGTAGGAATTATCATTATGTCTACAAGATGATGAATGCAGGTCAACAGAGGGCATGTGGGGAGGTGTTTGTCTGATGGCTCTTTCTCGGTGGTGAGGATGATTCTGCCATCTCCCAACTCTGCACACAGTGAAGTCAGGTTGGCATTTTGGGTTGGTCATGAAGGAAGATTTACACCACAAAAATGGTCAAGCATCACAAGTCAGGATGCTCAAATAGATGAGTTTTCAGAGCAGCACACCACCAGGCTGTCCCTTCAAGTGATGACGTTTCTCGGGAAATGGCACAGGTGGCATCTGATAAGGACAGGAAGGACTGTGGGAACAGAAAGGGTGGTGGCGTGGGTTGGGATCTGTATTTCCCAGGCTTGTATCTGACTTAGTGCATTTAATCAGTTAGTGAATCCACGTTAATTCTGTGAACTGAAAAAATATAAATTCAATAATGCCCATCTGGTAATATGATTATAAATGAAGAACATTTTATTACATAACAGTGGAAGAGGGCATGATATTTTAGATGTGAGGACTCAAAGCAGCCATGTGGGATGGACCTGAAGAAAAAAAACAAAGGGAGTCATTGCAGAACATCAACAAAGAAACCCCCTGGTCCCCTCCTTTAGTACTGTCTCAGGCTCTGCAGGGACAGGGCCCTGGGCTGAGGAGCCCCAGAACTAGCAGCTGGAAGGGGAGCAAGCACAGCCTGACTTTTTCTGCCTCCAGGGTTCCCTTTAAAGATACAGTAAGGCTCTCGGGGTGGTGAACCTGGCTCACATGGCTGCATCCCTTGCTATGGTTCATAGCCCATCGACATGACCTCAGTGGCCAAATTCTCAGAGAATTGATCTGTCACAAGTGCACTTGTTGCATCCTCAAAAAATGTTTAACAGGGAAGAATGGCTGGATGTTCAATTGTTGATGAAAGTTCCAGGTGTCTCCTACTTGGTTGCACTAGCAGGTGCAGGATCAGAAGATGCTGTGGTGAATGCTGGAGAAACAGTTGAAGGTGTAGATGTGGGAGTGGGAGCCAAAGCAGGGGCAGAGGTGGGACTTGACCCACAGCTGAGGCTGTGAGATAGGGAACTGCTCTGGGTGCTGGCCTCTGGGTGGGGCCTGTGGCTGGGTGGGGCCCCAGTGTGGCCACCCTCCACTCCCCCCTCAGAGGGGCCCCTCCCCTCCCAGCAAAACCTGTGGGGTGGGGTTCGGCTGGACTGACACGCAGGCATACCATAAGGCCAGGAGCTGAGCCTGTGCAGCTCCCTAGCAACTATTTTTGGCCCAGGCTCAATTGCAGGTAAAAAGTTTTCAAGTTTTTATGTTTAAACATCATTTCTTTTTAGAAAGCTTTTGAAAGATGCTTTGATAGGTGATAGAAAATGCCCTCGTCTTTCTGAAGTGTTTTTCACTAGAAATTGGTGCTGTATTTTAACACAAGTTTTGCGCCAGTTGGGAGGATCCTTTTATTTTATTTTATTTTTTATTACTATTCTTTGAAAGTTTGAATTGTACTGATGATGTTCTGGATATGAACCAACCGTGCATTCCTGAAATCACATACCTGCCTGGTCAGGATGGATGACACAGTTTATGCTTTGATGCATCTTGGTGAAATTTTGTTTAGGACTCTGCACCTGAGTTCACATGAGAGAGCTTCCGGTAAGGTCCGCTCTTTGTAGCTCCATCGTTTGGTTTCATCATCAATTTATTTCTGGCCTGATAAACTCTGTTGTGGGATGTGCCTTTCTTCTCTGTTGTCAGGAGAAATGCGTGTAAGGCTGTTGTGTGTATGTTTGTATATCTGAGTGTGTGTGTGTGTGTGTGTGTGTGTGTGTGCTTTTGCATACAAAAGCATTTGGAAGATTTTATCAGTGAGTTTTCCCAGACTCCACATTCATTTTGTGGGAAAAGTTTGAAGTACAAGGTCAAAATGTTTCAGTGGAACAGTTCAGAGTTTCTATTTATTCTATGTCTGTCATTTTCGTAAATTGTAAATTTGTGGATTCCATCTACATTTTTTATTATGTTGGTGTGAAAATGTTAGTAGTGTTCTTGTGAAAATTCATGACCTGTTTATTAAAGGGCAGTAAAGCACAGCACTCTTATTTGCGTCTCAGTGGTATGCGTTTCACAGTGTTCTGTTATCTATTTGAAAGGAAGGCTGTGAGATGCTGTCCTGATAGGGGTGATGGGAGGCTTCTCTCTTTGTTCTGTGTCCAGTGTGCTAGACCTTAGAAGTGTGATTAATGTTTGCAAGAATGAAAATTTTTTGGCCTTCCTGATTTTTCCTCAGTAGCTACTCTTACTGTTACGATTTTCCACATTCTACCCTCATTGGGTATACTTTGCCATTCTTTTTGTAATTTTTTGTAAATCTTTGGTGTAGTATATCACCTATCTACTTCATTGTGTCCCCACCACTGAAAGGCTCCGTCTCCTTCTGTCACTGCACACTTAATACCCTTCACTTTTTCATCTCCCCCCTGCCAACACCCTTCCCCTCCAGTGACCAGTTTTTTGATGTCTATCTCTATGAGTTTGTTTTCTTTTTTATGTGTTTCTCTCTGTATGTCTGTGTATGCCCCTATGTGTGTGCATGGGTGTGTGTTTCATACATGCATATGTGTTCAGAAGCATTTGCAAATAAAGCTTTTTGGAATCCACATTCACATTGCAGGAAAATTTTTGTTACAAGTTCCACATAGTTAATACATATGACTGTAGAGTTTCGCATCTCACCCACATATGAGTGAAGTTGTATGGTCCTTGTGCTGTGGGGTCTGACTTACCCCATGTAGCATGGCATGCTCACGATGCCTCTGTGTGGCTACACTGACAGGATTTTATCTCTGTGGCTGAGTGACACTCCATCGCACAGGTTGCCACACCTTCATCTCAGCATGTGTGGGAGGACATTTAGGTGGTTTCAATGTCTTCACCTTTTTCTTCTCTAAGATGTTCATTCATGGTTGTTAATGTTCCATTTCATAGGACTAATGTATAACATTTACATGATCATTCATTGAAAGCATTCTCTACCTTCCATTTTGGTTCTAAATTCACACGTTGATTCTTAATAAGTCTGTTGCTTGGATTCCAAAGTGTAGAGATAGTACTTATCTGTGGTTGCCAAATAAGGGGACTCCCAGAGGGTCCCAGAAGTTGCTGGGGTCCATGTCAGGTCCCCAGGCTGGCTGGGGCCACTAGTGAGTGTCTTTTCAGATAGCTCCTGTGCCTTCTGGGGTCCCTGCAGGCCCCTTCCCTAGAGTGTGTGGTCTGGATCCTTCCTCAGCTAGTGGACAGCCAGAGCAGCATACACACTGGACTCATCTGGGGGCTCCTCTGATGGGGAGGAAAAGGGTACACTTGCCTGCTGTCTGATGGCCAAGTGGGTCAGCTGGGCATAGGTCATATCCTGGGGGGCAGCAGAGGCAGCAGCCTGGAGCAGGGGGACAGTGAGAGGGGTGAAAGGTGGTTGGGGTTGGGGAAGCCTGGGGTCTGGAAAGGACGGGACCCACATGACTGTCCATGTGTGTGTCCTCTTCTGCTTGTCTGTCCTTCATGTCCAGCAATTCCTCTGACAGGGGGGAAGGAGAAGAGACCATTCCCTGCCTGAGCTTTGATGTTGAGAGGGTCACCTGGGCGTATGTCTCTCCCTGGGAGTCATCATGGGTCCTGTTCTGCTGCAGAGAGACAGTGAGACAGAACCAGTGTATCCTTGACCCCACAGTTGAAATCCTCCAGTCATGAGTGCACCTGGTGTCAGACTGATGAGTTAAACTTCAGGTCAGATGAGGTCACTCTCCTGGTGGAGTCTTCAGGGGCTCCCTGAGCCTTGGGATTCCTGGTGCTTCTATGGATCTGACTCTTAACCTAATGCTCTGTCTCTTGCTCTTTCAGCTCCAGCCACAGGGACCATCTGGCTGAAGCAGCAGGTCCTGCCTCAGGACCTTGCACCTGCTGTTTTCTCTGTTCTCTCCCCTCACCACACACTCCACCCCCTGCTCTTGCTTCATTCTCCTTTACAGCACTTGGCTCTACAGGATGCTATTTGCCTGTTTGCAGGTGTCTCCCTCACCCACAGGGGAGCTGGAGGAGGGTGGGGACAGGCTGCTCAGGGCTTCACTGGGGCACTGACATGGAGCTAGTAACCAGTGAGCTCCTGTCACAGCTGCTGGGTGAATGAGTGATGGGACCCTGGGATCTGCAGGTCATTCAGTCATTCATGCCTCCTCCTGAGACCTGGGGCTACACAGGGACAGGAGTTGAGGAGCCAGCATAGGGGACCACTCAGGAAGGGTCATGAAAACAAAAGAAAGCTGTGGGAGTGAGTCACAGAAGGACGACTCGGTGCCCAGAAGGACAGGTCAATGTGGACGCTACTGAGAACCAGGTGAGGTGAGGACAGGGAGTGGCAAATGGAGTAAACTGGGCAACAGGAAGGTCCTTGGCAGCCTGGACAGGAGGAGCCAGTATCTCACCTGAGGGTCCAGCTCCATGCCCTCCCCAGGTTGTGGGTCTTTCACAGCAGCATCTGTGGGGGCAGAACAGGGAGTGTCTCCTGTCATGGTCCCTGAGATCTCAGGGCTGCAGACGTGCCTGCTCCCAGTTGGGCCACTAACCCAAGGGTGAGGCAGGAAGCTGGGTTGGGGTGTATGGATTTCAGTCTCTCTGATCCTTGACTCCATACCCTTTCAAGCTGTCCCCTCCCCCACAACTTCCTGAAATCCTTGTGTCCCCTCCCCAGGGCAGCTGTTCCTTCCTCTCACAGAGGGGCTCTTCTTGGGTGTCTGCAGGTGGTTTGGATCTGGGGAAAGAGACAGGGGTGTTAGGGGCAGAGCGGGTCCTGTTGGGGTGGGGGTTGGGGCCTTTGGGGCAGGAGTTACCTGGTCTGCAGGCCCCTGTCCTCAGGCTCCAGGCCTGTGGCCCCTGCAGGAGGTCAGATATCAGCCTTTCTTTAGGCTGGTCAAAAGCAACACTCTCGGCATTGGGAGGGTCGGGACGACCTCTCTTCCTCCTCCCATGTGGCTCCAGAGTAAAGAAGGAAACCTTAACATGCTTGTGTGTATGTTTCATGTTTCAGGAGACTGAAAATGATTAAAGACCACCTCACTTTGCACATCTGTGCTGATGGTGAGTTTTTTCATTCTAGATTTTCTGATTGGAGATTCTGGAGAAATCTGTTTCTCAGCTGCCCTTCCCCACCTATTTATTTTCCTGCAGCATGTGCTCTGAGCCCCTCTCTCGTGTGACCCAGTCACCCCTTTTCTACTCACCCAGTGTCCTGACTTTGCTCTGACACCAGAGTCTAAGGAGGAGGAAGAGGAGGAGGAAGAGGAGGAGGAAGAGCAGCAGGGTGAAGGCCACTGAGACTCCGATTAGTATGTTCCAGTACCATTGGAGACCTTGGGCTGGAGTGATGTCATGAATGAGCCAAAGGTGCCATTTAATGAACACCTACTCTGTGCAAAGCACTTGCTGGGGTCTGTTGTTTATTTCTTCTAACTCCTCAACCCTTGTGCACCAGGGATGGTTGACCCTCAACTCAGTCCACTGCAGCTCAGAGAGGATAGCCACATGCCCCAGGTCACCTAGCCTGTCCAGGACAAGGCTGGGACTGGACCCCTGGATATGGGTCTCCTTAGCTGTCCTTCTGCTGCCCCAGGTGGACACCAGCTCTGAGCTCTGGGCTCCTCATCTGCAAGGGCCTGTCCTATCTCACCTGGACCTGAGAGTCCTTCCTTATTACCTGCCCTTAGCACAGCCGGAACACGAGAGGGGTGTTTGGTGTGTGGTGAACCTGATGCCCCCTTGGAAGGTCTGTCTTCCTGAGCTCTGTGAGGCCCCTTATGTCACCTAATGTCACCATAGGCCTGTGAGCAGGAGGGGACCAGGGATGGACAGACATGAACCCAACTTTCAGAGAAGAGAAGGGACCGTAGGCCCCACAGCAGGAGCAGCAGAGCTGGGACCTGAACCAGGTCTGACTCCAGCCCTTATTCCCTCCTCTGAGCTAATTCTGAGCTGACAGAAAGGACCTGGTTGTCTCGGACCCTTTTCCTGTGTGTCCCTCTTTGTATATTTTCATCATCACTGCTATAGAGGGGACAGTCCTCATAACATCATGTACTGGGGGGCTTCCTTGTGAGGCCCCCTCCCAGGAAGTCAGAGTCAGACTGAAAGGCAATCTAAGCTCTGGGCCACAATTCTCCCCTTTTCCACTTGGAGACACTGAGGCACAGAGAGGGGAAGGGCGTGTCCAAGTCAGAGCCTCCAGAGGAGCCTGAACTTACACAGGACTCAGCTCCTGTCCCCCTGGACACACCCACCACCTTCCCACACAGACCCTCACATAGCTCTATGGTCTTGTCTCATGGGGGAGATGGTGGGATCCTCAGAGCCTTTTGGTGGTCAAAATAAGGATGAGGGGTGGGAGCTGCCTTCTCCCCACTTGAGCCTGGTGCCCCTCCCCTAAGTGGGACCACAGTATCTCCCTCCCCCATGACCAAAGGACCTGTCACCTTTCAACCTCACATCCCTGAGGGCCCCATGATCCCCCCAAGCATCACTGTCTGGCCCCAAGGCTCCCTGGGATACAAGTGTGCAAGAGTAGGGGATCTGGTTCTCTTTGGAAGCAAGTCCTCTGCTAATCACCACGCTCACCCTGGGGTCTGGGTGAGGCCATGGGCACTCAAAAAGGAAGGGATCAGGATGGGTGTCCTTGGCTTCTCCCTTTGCTCAGCCTAAGGCATCTCTAGCCTCCCTGGGCCCCTGGAAACTGTCTGAGCCTCAGATGTAATGATGAGGATGAGGCAGGGGTGGGTTAGCTATGCTTTTCTATCCCTCTGGGAGGTTAGAGTCCCCTCATGCTGACCCTCCTTTGGTGACCCCCTCACTCCATATGCAGCCTAAAGGTCCCATGGGGACAGGGTCCTAAACTGACCACGAGGACACAGGGGTAGGGAGGGGATCCTCACTGAGACCAGGAGCTCCAGGGGGTCACTGGGTTTTGACAGCTGGAAGGGGGAGGAGGTGTGTGAGCTGTAGCACCTGTAGGTCCCGTTGTGGCCCAGATCACAGGGCTGATGGTGAAGTTGGCCTGAAAGAGGGCAGCCATGTCCTGCAGATGAAGCTGCTGGGGAGGATGCAGGGACCCCTCCCTGTGCAGGTGGAAGGTGTCAGCCCTGTCTTCAGATCAACACTGCAGGGTCACATTTACTCCCAAGGGCACAGAGGGCCAAGAGGAAGGGTTTCCTGTCCATTCCTGGGGAGAGGAGGGCTGTGATGTGCAGAGTAACCTCTCTCCCTATGCCCTTGACCCTGAGCTGAGGGACCATGTCCTTCCCCAGGGACACTGCCTGTGACCCCTCTCAGCTCCTCCCAGTCCCTCTGGCGGGCAACTTTTATCTCCATGCCCATCCCTCCATCCCTGCCCAAAACTTCAGTCCTCTCAGCCTCTATTTCAGGACCCTATTATGGAGCCCATCACCACCAAGGTGACCCCGGGCCAGAGCCCCAAGGAACACAGTCAGGACAGGGCAGGGCAGGGCTCCTCACCTGCAATCAGGATGTCCATGGAGGCGCTGGGGGCCAACCACACATAGGAAAGGTTGTGTCCACTGTAGCACCTGTACTGGCCCCTGTTGGCAAGGTACACAGGGCTGCAAGTGAAGCGGGGGCTGTGCTGCACATGGAGATGCTGTGTCTTCCCCTCATCCTTGGTCAGAGCAAATCTGCCAAAGCCAGGCTCTGAGTGACACTGAAGGGTCAGACTGTCTCCAGGCAGCAGCAGGGGGCCTGGCTTGGCTGAGAGGGAGGGCTCCCTGTACACACCTGGGGAGAAGGTCATTGTCACTCAGGGGACACACATACCCACTCCCCACTGGGGCTGCAGGGAGAGTTCTCACTTGTCCCTCTCTAAGTCTCCTTCCTCTGGTTCTGTCCCCAGTAAACCCCTGTCAGTGACCCCACAACCCCCAGGGCTTTACTAGGCAGGTTTAGATCAGAAATTTGGGGCCCAGGAAAGAATTGAAGCCAAGTGTGGGCCACCTTACCTGTGACCTCGAGGTGCAGAGCAGCACTGGGGTGTGACCACACATTGGGGTTGTAGCTGGCAAAACCATAGCATCTGTAGGTTCCCCCATGGGAGGAGCTCACGGGGCCCACAGGGAAGACAGCCTGCCACTTCCTAGCATTGGAATTCCATTCTGAATTCCTGCGTTGGGGCTGCTGAGCACCTCCCTCCATCAGCAGAAGGAAAAGGCCCTGTGTGGACTGTGAGCTGCACAAGAGGGACACGTTCCCTCCTGAGGCCACCACTGGGTCTGGATGAGCTGAGAGGGAGTGTGCGCTGTCCACTCCTGAGGGAGAAGGAGGATCTGAGTTAAAGGGGGCCACCACTCCACATTCACCAGGTGTGTCCTATGAGGGGTGAGGCCCCCCTAAAGCCACACTCTGCCCCCTTCAGCCTCTGACAGGAGCCCACAGTGTAGAGGAGACCTGGTTTCCCCCTTACCTGTCACCACCAGGAGCAGCATATCACCCCTCTAAGACAGCATGTCCCCAGTGCTATGTGCACTCTGGTATAGCCCTGTTTGCTCAGAGGTCATGTACCGAATGAGATACCAGGTCTTGTTGCTGGAGGCCTGTGGGATTCTCTTATCCAAGGGTGAAGAACCCTTGTTTTTATAGAAAATGTAGCCATCTGCCTGCAGAGACCCCTGACACCTGATGGTCACAGGGCTCCCCTGTCTGACCTTGGGGCCTGGGTCAGCCCAGATGGAGGGTTTGGGGAGAACTCCTGGAAAGGAATCAGACCTGCAGTTTCAGGGGTGTCCTTGTCCCCTCTGTTCCCCAGTTGTGACTCCAAGGACACTCCCACACTGGTTACCATCAGCCCAGACCCACTGTGTGTCCCCCAGCTGCCCAAGGGCATCATCGTGATCAAACAGGAGCTCTGAGGGAGCACTCACCTGCCTGGACCTGGTCCCAAGGGCCCTGACACAGCCCTGGAAGAGAGTCCCTGTGAGATTATCCTTCACCCTCACACAGAAGGTCCAGGCCTGGTCTGGGCCCCTGCTGAGCTGATGTCTTCTCTCCTTAGGATTTCTGCCCCTTCTGACACTCCTGAGTCCTAGATCTGGGAGTGCAGAAGAGCCTACCTTCCGTTTTTCCCCAGAACTCACCAAGACAGAGAAGAGCAATGAAGGTCAGGGTTATTACGCTGTCTGCTAGGGTTCCCAGGGGGGCAGATGACATAAAGTGTCCCTGAGCCCTGCAGGGCAGACAGGACACCAAGGTCCCGTCTCTGTGTGAGAAGTCACAGTTTCTTCCTCAGCTGCAACCTGCCCTCCCTGATGGGTGGTGGAGTAGACAGCAGGTTCTGGCACATTTCAGACCAGATCTCAGTCTCAGCAGACCCCAAAGGTGCTGCCTCCACCTCATGTGATACCCAAGTCCAGAGGGTGACTCCTTTCCCAGAATATGAGGGCAGAGGATGCCAGGGAGGACTCAGGAGCAGCCCAGTTCCTGTCAAACTTCTGACTCTGCCTGATTTACAGCCCACGTTACCATAAGCAATTCGCTTCCTTTTCCTGAGACAATGTAAATGCAAAGTTTCTTCTGGCCTTTCTCCATTCTGGCATCTGGCTAATGTTTACTGAGCAGGTGCCCTGTCCAGCACAGGACCAGCCCAGGCGGGTGAGAGGACATCACCATGGACCAGAAAGAGGGTGATTATCCTAAGAGTCATAAGTCACCAAGTTGTGTGGTGTCCTGGTCACACAGGGCCTCTGCTCCCTGCAGGCACTATTGGGTTTGATCTTTAAAGTTACAGAAAAGAACTCAGTAAAAAACCATGTGAGCAGATGGGTATTTTTCAGATGATACCACTGTGTGGGAATAGACTGTAGTAAGATTTGTGGATAATAAACAGTGATAAAACTCCAACACCATCGAATACCCGTTGATGAGTTAATCAGCATTCTAAGTGGTTTGTGAGGCTTTCTTATGAAATCTTAAGGAATCCCTAACTCAAAAGTGTGTGTCGAGTTGAGTGAGAAGTGCTGGAAGACTTCTTTGTGAGTCTTGGTCTAGGAGATGTACAGTGGAGTCTGCACAGAGCAGGCTGGCTCAGGGGTACCCATGACAAGCCCAGTGTGTCCATGACCAAGGTGTGTGAGTCTGGGGAGGGGAGGTGGGCACTGGGAAGGGTCTGCTTTGTAGGACCAGTTGTCTCTGCTTAGGATGGAGAGTTTAGCTCACCCTGATCCCTAACAACGTGGAGGGTCAGGTGGACCCACTTGGATGTTCTAAAGCAAGGTGGAGACCTGCAGAAAGGCTTTGTACAGGGAGGGTCAATGACAGGTAAGTTCAGGTGCATCAGAGTAAAACCCTCAGCTGGGAAGGAGGGTCCTCAGGAGGCCAGAGAGGTGGCTGATGAGGTTGCACCCACATGATGTCCTGGGTCTTCATCTTAGTGTGACTGTGGAGGGGAACTGGGTCTCAGAAAGAGAGGCTCAGGGTCAGAGTTGTAGGTGTGTTTATCATGTGGTAGGAAGAGAAGGAAGAGCTGAGGGTTTGTCTGATCTCTGCCTGGGTGGTCTGAGGAGCCAATGGTACTGTCCTAGGAATGACCACCCACTGAGGGGCTGGAGGCTTGGGGAGTGAAATACAACATGGTCACCTGACCCACTGTAAGAGCCACCCACTGTCCTGACCTGGAGTGTGGTTTGGTCTCTCCCTCACACTTCCTCTCTCTGACTTCCTCATCTCTGTGAGCAGGAGACCTTCTCTCCATCCCTCCCATCCAGACCCCTGAGCATGTCTGACTCCTCACTGCCCTTCTCTGTGAGAAGTAACCCTGCATCTGACGCTGGTGACTCTATCTCCATGTGCTGGGCAGAAGCACCAGTTGCAGACAATTCACAGGTTTTCATCTAAGACAAGGGGAAGCATTATTGATAGTTCTGAGCCAGAAACCTCCGCTCTCCCTTTTCCCTCACTGCAGACAAGGGTGGAAGCTCAGGTCTCACAGGTGTTTTGAGAATCAGTGGAGCCTGAGACATGAAGAGGCTCCATCTGTGTCATTTCTGGGCCTGATTAAGACATGGGCTTGAGGGAGTTGTGGGTGCAAGGGCTACTTGGATGCAGCGTATGTATCCCCCCCTAGCCATCAGGGGGCATCAGTAGCTACAGGGCATCCTTGGTTGAATGGTAGGTGAGTCCAGACTGAGGGGAGACAGGAAGGATGCTGCTTGTCCTGGGATTCACCACACTCAGGAGTGAAGGTGGGAATCCCATCAGGGGTTAAGGCTGAGCACTAAACACTGAGGGCACCTTGGACCTGGTGGGAGTCCTGCCTCCCATGAAACTGCCTGGGGATGTGGGGCCACTTGTAAGGCAAAACGGATCCACAGGGAACCATGGCCCTTTACTTACATTTCTTTCTAATGGCATAAATTCATGTAACATACAATGGAGAATTTTCAAATATAGAATTCACTAGAATCCAATATACACAGTGTCTGAACCACAATTTTATCTGGTTTTAATAAGAAATTTGTCTTACACCTCACCCATATAGCACAAAGCTGTCAGTCTCCCATCCTTCCACCTCGTCAGCCCCCGACAAGCCCACTTGACTCCTGTCTCTGTGGGTTTCCTCCTCCTGGACACTTCATACAAACGCAGTCACAGAAAATGTGATCTTTTCTCTGTGGCCTCTATCATTTAGCTGCAGAATGTTGACATTCACCCACCAGGTGACAGATGTTGGTACTTTGTTTTTATGGTTTAAAAAAGCCCCCGGGTTATGAAGACAGCAGGTTTTGTTTAAATGAGTGGGATCCAGCATGAATGGGTGTGTAGATGTGAACCCAAACCAGCCATGTGGGGCGGCCCCTCAGGTCACAGGGTTGAGAACAGAGGGACAGTCAAGGGGAGTCAGTGAGGATGAGCAGGGACAGCTCCACAGTGGGAAGGAGGTGGTGTCTCCACAGGAACACGGCTCACGTTTCCTGTCCCCAAACCTCATCTGCCATGTCTGCTCCCCTAGACACATCAGCAGACAGTTTCCCACCTGTGGTCCAGACTGTCCTTCCCCACCTCCTGTGTCATCAGATGGGCTTCATGCTCCCCCCACTCTGAATGGTGCCCTGTCCCCTCTGTGTTCATGTCCTGACTGCAGCCTGGGCCATTCTCTTGCTGTCTCGAGCCTGAAACAGCAGCACCCCAAGGACCATGAGGACCAGCAGAGCCATGGCCATGCAGATGTGATTCTCCACTGTGTAGTCTTGGGGTTGGGAGGCTGCAAAATGTGAAAACAAAGGTCAGCATCATCAGGAACCCCCAAATCTCCAGGACTCTGGTGTCCCCCCAGGCTCTCCCCTCCCCTTGATGTCAGCATTCCTGGGACGTCTGATCCAGCTCTGGCTCCCAGCTGCCATGACAAGAGTGAGCTGTGCACAAAAGCTCAGGATCAGGGAAAAAAATGGTCTCAGTTCAGGAACAATTTAGAGCTGGTTGTTCTGTGCTCAGTCTGAGACTCAAGACCCAGAGCAGGTCATAAGGAGGCAGGTCCCCAGAAGTGTCTAGTCTGGTCTTCAATAGGGAATAACTTCTCCTCTGTGGGATGTAGGGAGGGGGCAGAGGAGAAGGGGAATGGGGACTATGGGCCTTGGAACATGGGGTCAGAGGTCAAGTCAGGGGCCCAGAAGGGGCAGGCTAATCATCTTCTCTCTCCTTTCAGACAAACTCTGGGAATTCTGGCAAGATTTCATGGATGGATGGTTAATCCTGTCATGTTTACCCCAAAACACAACCTCCATGCACTGCTTATCAACCCTGCCAACCAAGGAAGCCCACAGTTGTGGTATTCACACTTTGAGGAACAGAGAAATTGCCCCAAAATATTGTCTTTTGAAAGCACCAAAACTAGGAAACTATGGGAATCTGCTTCTCCATTTTGATATTGAAAACAAGATGTAAAAAATGATTCCGTTCTATTCTAATTTCACAGGTCCATGCAAAATTCTCAGTATCAGCTCACACCATTTGGAAAATGCACATGGACAATAAATGTTATTCATTTGCATTAATATCCAAGTGGTTGAAAGTAGGAAGCCTTTGTAATGTGTCTCATGTAGTTATAAATAAGAAAGCAAGATAATTTTTAGGAGACGTGTATCTGTTGCTAATAAAACTCTAAGGAAATCAGAAAACATATTGAAATAAAGGTGAATAGGTCATTGAATGTAAAATGCAGACATTGTAATGACTTTGCTTTGAAATAATTTGGGCTATGAATAAAACTGTTTTCAGAGGTAAAGCTGTGGAATATTTTACTTGGTCATTTTATCATGTGGAATCTGGAGTCAGACAAACAGCTGTACAGTCTGGAAAAAGTGAATTTACCTTTCAATCATCATTATCATTATTATAATTTTCTCATTGTATCAGTGACATCAACTGAAGAACAATCTGAAGGGAGAGAATTTTAGGAAGCTATACTGGTTATAAAATAAACATGCCCAAACCAATAGCTTTCCTACATGTACATACTACTATTCAGATTGTATAAAGGAATCAAACAGCTTACACACAAATTACATTATTAGATGTGCAGTTCTGAAAGTTGGGTGGAAATTTACTCACTTTCACAAATACCCATCAAAGTGCTTCTGAAGTTCACTAAAACCTCATTTGAAATGTGTGTAATACAAAAACTTAATAATAACAAGAAGTAATTCCCTGCAACAAATGCCTGAATTTAATCTTCTCTATGAAAATAGGAATAGCATTATAAACATTTGAGGGTTGACGCCATATAATGTAAATATATGTTACTCTGTATACTGACACACTGCACAGAAAGTCCTGGGAAAAGAGCAGGAACAGACAAGAGCACCAGAACCACAGAGCAGACAGGGGAGCCCTCAGTGTGGGTGGGAGCCCCCAGTTCCTTTTCAGTCTGGCATAGCCCCTCCTCACTCTCAGGTGAGCACTGAGTGCTGGAGGGTCCAGGGCAGCACAGGGGCCTGCAGAGCTGCACACCCAGGGGAGGTGAAGCTGCTCTCTCTGGAAGAGGGTCCACTGGAGGCTGGGACCCTAGGGCCTCCAACTCTGAGATGAAGATGCAGGAGGGGAGTGGGGGAGGGGATCTGTCCTCTCTGCTCAGTCTAATCATCTTTCTCCTCACCTCTCACACCTCTCACTCCACCCTCCTGCTCTTTCTTTCTGCTGAGATTCAGAATAGGGGGCTCGGGGTTGGGAGACTCTGTGTCTCTCCATCTCTCAGGGGCTGGACTCCCCTCTGTGGAGCCTCCTGCACTCCTCACTTATTTCTGTCCCCAAATCTCCTAGGGACAGTGTCCTGAACTGAGTGAACACAGAGAGAACAGTGCCAGGGATCTCACCTGAGATCAGGAGCTCCAGGGGCTCACTGGGATGTGACAGCAGGTAGGGGCTGTTGTGGTTTGCACTGTAACACCTGTAGGTACCCCCCTGGGCTGAGGTCACAGGGCCCAGGGAGAACTCTGCCTGGTGCTGCTGAGCTCCAGACTGTGATCTCAGACGCAGGGGGAGATCGGCTGCCCCCTCTTTGGTCAGAAGGAAAGTGTCCCTCAGGCTCTGTGACTGACACAGCAGGGTCACCTTCTCTCCTGAGGCCACTGTGGGGCCTGGCTGCACTGAGAGGGAGGGTGTGTCAGGGAGCCATCCTAGAGAGAGGGGCGTGGGTGAGTGGCTGCTGTCACCTAGTTCTTACCTGAGAGTCACCAGGCTCTTAGGACCCTCCTCTCTGTCTGTCTCTGTTTTCTGTGAGACTCCCCCTCCCCTCCCATCCCCTGAGCTGTCTCCTTCTCTCCCTGAGGTCCCCACACCTCTGGTCCTGGAAATTACCACCCAAGACCTCCAGAGAGCCTGAGCAGACACTGTATCCCTGACTGAACCCCCTAGCTCCTCACCTGCCACCAGGATGTCCAGGGGGTCACTGGGGGCCGACCACTCAGAGGACAGGCTGTATCCACCATAGCACCTGTACTGGCCCCCGTGGGAGCTGGTCCCAGTGTCCAGGGGGAAGTCACCCTGAGAGAGCACAGCCTGGAGCTGCAGGACAGGGCTCTGGGGGAGGTCCTGTCCCCCTTCCTTGGACAGAACAAATCTGTCATAGCCGAAGTCAGAGTGACACTGGAGGGTCAGGTTCTGTCCAGAGGCCACAATGGGTCCCTGCTGGGTGAGGAGGGAGGGCTTCCCTGAGCCACCTGCAGGGAACAGACAGCAGTGACAAGGCTGCTCCTCCCATGGACCCTCCTGGACTGGCCCCCAGGTCCCACTGTCTCTCTGTCTGTGGCCCAGAAACCCCCGTACTCCCCTCACCCCACCTCTCACAAGGGGCTCCCCTCACATCAAGAGCCCCAGGAAACTCTGGAGACTAAATCCATGGATCGGACCAGAATGGGAATTCCTCACCTGAGACCAGGAGCTCCAGGGCATCACTGGGTGGTGACCACACCTGGGGTCTATTCCTGTTAGAGCCATAACATCTGAATGTCCACCTATGGGTGGGTGTCACAGGGCCCACAGAGAACAGGGCCTGGAACTGCCCACTGGAGTGTCGCTGTGAGTCCAGGGTCCAGGACAGCCTGTCTTCTCCTTCCTTAGTCAGAACAAACTTGCCGTATCCCTCCTCTGAGCGGCACTTGAAAATCACACTCTCTCCTGAAGTCACAATAGGGCTGGGCAAGGCTGAGAGGATGGGTTTGCTGTAGAATCCTAGGAGAGAAGGAGGTAGCTTGTTAAATGGGGCTCATACCTCCCTCATGTCTCCCAGGGCTGGGCTGTGGTGGGAGAACCCTGAAAGCATCCCCCTTCCTGAGGGCAGAGCCTGAGGCTGCGACCCTTGGTTGTCCCCTCACCTGTCACAACCAGCTCCAGGGGGTCACTGCGCTCTGACCAGCCAGTGGCGCTGAGATAGGAACACTGATATCTCCCTGCTGTGTGCTCTATCATCTGTGTGATGGAGAACTTGGCCTTGTCCCCGGGATCCACTGGCTTCTGTTTGTCCCAGTGTGTTGAGATCCCCTCTTTATCCAGATGGTACTCCTTAGCCTCCAGGATCCCCTGACACCAAATGGTTACTGAGCTCCCCCAGTGGATTACAGAACTTGGCTCAGCCCAGAGGGTAGGTTTGGGGAGGGTCCCTGGAAGGAATGAGGGGTTGAGTCAGTACATTTCCTACCCCCAGTGCCCAGTTCTCAGCCCCAAACATCTCTGATGTCCATCTGTGATCACAGAACTGGCGTTCCTCATCCCCAACTTTCCAAGGACTGGTCTCCAGTGGAGAGTGACACCTGGGAGCCCTGGGGACAGACTCACCTTCCTGCATAGAGGTCCTCAGGCCCACACTCAGCCCTGCAAGAGAGCCCCTGTCAAAGATTTGTTCTGAATCCTGGGCAAAACTGTCCTCCCCAGGAGCTTCCTGAGTCCTGGGGTCCTGACAGAGTAGGGCCCCTCCCCCCTTCATATCTCACCAAGGCAGAGCAGGGCTGTGAGGGTGGGAAACATGGTGTCTCCTCTCTGAACCCAGCTGTGCAAAAGGAAGACACTACAGCGTCCTCAGTGTAGACAGACTCACAGGGTGTGGTGACTGGGAGGTTGGCCACCCCTGTCACGAGGTTGTCACGTCAGCAGCCCTTCAGGAAGGGGACAGTGTCTCACCAGGAGTTTGGCTCTCATTCCTGTAATGGAGGAAGAAATAGATCCTCAGCCTCCTGAGACACCTCTTGCAGGTGAGGTGACCCAGCGCACAGCCTCCCAGGTTAGAGTCTCTACCACCAGATCCCTTCACCCTTAACCCACATAACAGCCCCTCACTGTGGGTCCTTCCCATGGACAGTGGTCACCCAGGCACTGGAAGTGCTTCAGGAAGATGGGGTCCCTGTGTCTGCAAGAGCTCAGATCAGCAGGGACATGGTTTCCTCTTCACTGTGCAGTTCAGGCGAGCGTCACTGTGACAATGAGCACAAAGGACAGACACAGGGAAGTGAGGGAAGGACACACACCCCTTCCTCAGGCCCCAGAGTGAGGCTTTCCTTGTATCGCAGCCACCCTCACCCACTTCTCATTTCTTCTTAGCAACAAAGTCCACCCACCTTCCTGGGGACAAGCCTCTGAGTGATCCCTGCCCGCTCAGTGCCCCTTATTTCCTGGTTCAAGTCTCTTCCTCATGCTGTGGTTCTGCCTTCAAGCTTCAGGGGACACTGATGTGGGTTACAGTCCTGATTTTTACTTAAAGCAGATGTTTACTTAAATACTCATCATCCAATGTCCATGTGTCCTTGACTGGTAATGTCCTATCTCTGCCTCAGTCCCCCTGAGGGACTCTGGATAATGCTGCTGCAAATCCCAGTCCCCACAGTGGTTGTGAGTCAGTGGTGCTGGTTCATGGGAGGGAGACTTCCATTTCCAGATGAGATGAAGACGTGAGTGGACTGGGACATGAGAGGATCAATATGTCCAGGGCCAAGGAAAGACTATTGGACTCGCTCGAGACCATGTCTGCTCTGAATACCAAGCCCAGCTACTCGCAACAGCTCTAAAGTATGTAGGCACAGACACGTGAAGGAAAGAGAAATGTTCCCAAATAGAGAGGAAACCACAGTGGAGAAGAGAGACTGACACTGATTGGGCCCAGTAATCAGGACTATCCATGAGTCATAGGGAGGAAATCCCCCCGAGTGGACAGAGAGGGACCCCAGATCCTCAAGGGAAGGGGAGCAGGGAGCAGATGAAGGCTGGAAATGTGGCTCCCGCCCCATGTTTCAGTGGAGGCTCTGGGATGTCTCTACCCACTCACCCAAGTTAATGGTCAGGAGTAAGCAGTCTCCCCATGTGTCCTGAAACAGGCTGAGTCCAGTATGTCAGCCATGGGTGTCTGTCCCATGTGTGTGTGAGGCTCCCATTGGATCACCCTGGTGGGCAGGACGCTGAGTGGATGCTGAATCTGAGAGAGAGAGAGTGGCAGGAGATAGGGAGTCACAGCCCCTGCTCAGCTTGGCTTCCAGGACAGCCCCGGAGAATCTGAGGGAGATGAGGTGTGTGAGGGGAGAGACTTCCTATAGGAGTGAACAGTAGAGAAATCCTAATAGTGACAGACAGTGCTATGGACACCGTCTGCTGACACTGGGGACTGTCACATGCAATGAAAGAGAGTCAGTAAGAAATATGAGACCAATGGAAGATGATCAGGTGTAAATATCTAAAAAATAAAGGCAAGATTCAAATTCTGAGCCAATAATATGAATTGTTTTATGTAGGTGAACATAATGATTTAGAAACCTTAGAGATGAGAAAACCCAATAGATGGACACATGAAAATAGTTCTTCCCATGAAGGATGAGACAGAGCTGAAGGGCTATTTATGACAATGGAGTACAATACAGAGGAAATTTCCAGAATGCAGCACAGAGAGACCAGAAGTGGAGACTGAAGGTGCTTGGGGACTAGAGTGAGGAGGGTGGACATCATATGTATGGTGTCAGAAAGAAAGAAGTGAGTGTGACATTTGGTAACAGGTCAAGAGATAAATAATCAAACATTTTACTGAGATGATGAAAGACCAATCTAGTGTTAGGGAGCAGGTATATAAAAATGAAATGTGTATCTTCACTTTTTGTGGTTAACAAAGATAATGAAAGTCAAATAAAAACACAAGAACATATCCTACACCCAATTTTATGCACCAGAAATGGTTCATTTGAGGCCCTGGCTGGGTTGCTCAGTGGGTTAGAGCATCATCCCAATATCCAAGGTTGTGGGCTTGGTCCCCAGTCAGGACACACACAGGGAGCAAGCAGTGGATGCCTCAGTAAGTGGATCAACAAGCGATGGCTTTTTCTCTCTTTCTGCCCCACCCCTCAAATCAATAAATAAAAAAATATTTTTACATGGTTGATTTTATTTTAATGTGAATTTTAACTCAAAAATAAAATCATAGAGGGCTGGCCTGAGGTCCTAAAATGTCCTAAAATTATTTTCTAGAGGAATTGCACATCACCATAGTGACAAGCTCGCTGGGACCAGACTTCCTCATAGCAAAGAAGACACCAGAAAACAGTGGGGACACACCTTCCAGGAGCATATTGTTAGTGGAGATTTTGCACTGAGCCCCATTAGCTTTAAGTAACAAGGTGAACATGTCAGCCAGGCCAGTCCCTAAGTGGGAACCTGTGTCTCCTCCCAACCCCACCCTGTGAGGCTGCATCTCCAGGAGAGAGAACAGATTTCTGGGAAGAGAGCCAGAAGTCTGTTGTCTGTTTTCTCTCCAAGGAGTTGAATCACACACTTTAACTGGAATAGTAAAGTGTTTTCTAGTTCCTTGATAAAGCAAATGAGCCTGAAACAAAGGCATTTCCAGAGAAGCAAGTTTTTAGATATTTTCATATTTTCACACTTGGTGAAAGGAATAGAAAGTGATATAATTCAGTTAGAAGAACAATGACACCAAACTGGAGAAAGTGACATGCAAGAGTGAGGGAAAGTGGCAAAAAATAATTAAAAAATGCATTTTAAATCTATGGTGTGACCCAGACACTTATATAATATTTGATGTCAACTTTATTGAGAAGTAAAACTTATCATAAAAGATGGAAAGGAGGTCACATGCTACATGGATGCATCTGAAGGACAAGTAAAAGGAACAATCACAAAACAACAAAACAAAACAAAAACCACATGCAGACTTGTCAACCCCATCAGAACTACTACTGAACTACAGAAAAAACATCATCCAGAACTTCCTGAATTCTAGCTGAACAGAGGTCCCACAGCTAAGGGTGCAAAGAAGAAGTCACATGGAGACTAGGAGACATAAAACGGGCTGCTCCCACACCCATATGTGGCAGACAAGAGTCAGGAGAGAGAGCTGTTGAGTCAGGGGATGGCTGGAGTCCCAGGAACTTCCACTGATAGGAACCACGCATGGACTTACTCAGACTCACCCCCTCTGAGCTCCAGGCCTGGGGAAGCAGCTTGAAAGAAAGCAGGGACACACAAGGATGAACTGAGTTGTCTGGCCTCAGGGCAAGAGGTAGGGGGGCAACTTTCTGCCAACAGAGGTACTGACACAGGATATGGTTTCTTTGATGGGCCCTCCCTACACAGCTTGCAGGCAAGTGCTATATCTGAGTCTCTATCTACCTGGATAACATTCTTCCTAACACTGTGGTGACTCTCTGAGACTGCACCACACACAACTCAGAAGCCCATCCAAGCTTTCTGTTGTGGCTTTTCCATACGGGTGGCCTCTGTTGCCTCACACTTCACACTTCCCTGAAAACTCTCAAAGCAGTAGCACCTGAACCCTAATCAATGTCCTTGTGAATGCTGCCCATGTACACATGTTCTCTAAGGCAGGTACTTAAAGGTAGGGCTGTGTGTCTCTAACTGGGTAAGTGTAATGTATCCACTAAGTTGGTGACTATAATTTGCACTCCTACAAGTGATGCATTAGAATTCCATCTGCTCACTGTTCTCTCCCCCAAGGGATAGTAGCATTTTCCCCTCGGCATCTCACCTGGATGCATTGGGACTGTGGTCTCTGCTTTCATGGAAAATCAGTTACAACACTAAAGTAGAAATAGCCTTACACATAAAAGGGCAGGCAGCTTAGGTGCACTCTGAGGCTGTCAGACTGGTGTGACTGGTGTCCCACACTGGCCTGTACAGTCTGTGAAAGTCAGTTTGTGAGTCACTTCCCAACTCTGCATCAGAACCTCACAGAGGTACCTCCAAGTTGGCCACAAAGAAAACATACATACCAGAAATGGGAAAATGCCAAAAACCAGTGTTTTATTAAGTAGAATTCAGTTAATCAGTAATAAAATTATGTAGATTTCAATGTACAATTCTCTAACACATTATTTGTACACTACACTGTGTTTTTAACAATGGGTTGTTCTCAGGCAGTGCAACTCAGCTGATCCCTTCAAACAAAAATGGTTTGATTTACCCCAGGCTGGTGTGGCTGAGTTGGTTGGAGCATCGTCCCATAACCAGAAGTTTGTGGTTTTCATTCCCAGTCAGGGCACATACCTAGATTGCAATTTCCATCCCCTCTCCAGGCACATATGGGAAGCAATGAATCAATGTTCATTTCTAACATTCATATTCCTCTCACATCCATATATCTCTGTCTTTCTTCTACCTCTCCAAAAAAAGCAATGTAAATATTTTTGCTTCCAAGGATACAACAATAGCCTTGATTCCGAGTGAAGAGGTTCTTAGGGAAAGTCCACAGGTGCCATCTGAGGAAAGATGAGGGCACATGGGGTCCAGAGAGGGCACTAGGGCATCATTTGAGATTTATCTCTGGTGGGCTGAATGTTTGTGATGCCAGCTCATGGGTTCATTAAAATAGAATGCATGCTGTGAACTGAGTGGATGGGCACTTCATATGAACATCAAGGAAGCTGTAATTAGAAATACAGAAGAACAAGTTTACTGAAAGTGCAGGGAGGTATGGACGTGACCATGCCATGTGGGATCAACACTAATTTAACTGAAATGGGAAAGGTAGGAACCGGTCACATGACTCAACAGTGGTCGGGAAAGGATGGGCTGAATTAAATGGAAGAAGTATCTAGACCTTCTCCTCCTGCATATGACTAAAGGGTACTCCACCTGCAGTGTGCTTAATACAGATCACACAGCATGTCCCAGATTATCTTCCACAACCTTGTGAAGACATGACTTCATTTCCAAGGTTCTTACTCTGACCAGTGCTCCTTTACCTCTGTGTTCAGGTCTTGGTGGCAGCCTGGGCCATTCTCTCACTGTCTCGAGCCTGAAACAGCAGGACCCCGAGGACCACCAGCACCAGCAGAGCCATGCCCATGTGGATGAGATTTCCCACTGTGTAGCCTTGGGGGTGGGAGTCTAGGAAATGTGGACAAAGATGTTACAGAGGTCATAGCAGACAGAGTCATCCCCCAGATCCTGGATGCCCACCCAACACACTAGTCTGACCCTGACAGACAGGACCCTCTGCACCCAGCCCCACAACTGAGGATTCTCCTACTCACTGCTCTTGTTATCTGAGCTGTTGTGTGATGAGCTGATGGTGTCAGCTGCTCCTTGAAAACCATAAAGACGTGGACACGTGAGGAGTAGATGCCACTCAAGCCAATTGTTCTCAAAACTCACACATTCCTCATGATGTGAGTGTTTCCAACCACTTCGTGGACCCTCTCTCTGGTATGAGGGTCCTGTCTGCTGTCATGGGTCCTGTCAGTCTCCCAAGGACTTCTGAGTGCAGACTTTGCTCCTGAGCCTTGGGACATAGGTTGGCTTTGCCCCAAGAATTCATGTTTGGTGAGAAATGTGGTCTCTCGTTACAGAACAGAGGACATTCTTCTAATCCCCCTGTTCACTGTGGGAGACTGAACCATCCAAGATCACTCTTGTGGAGATGAAAGTGTATATTTGTTCAGCAGCTGAGGACTAAGGCTCAATGGGTTAGTCTCATTTATACACACAGATATAAATGGGGTACTCGAATAATTCTGGAGCTGTATGTATGGACAATTTTATGAAAAATACTTCAAAATGTATCTAAAGTCTAAAACAAATCTTGTAAAGCATCTTTATTTTTTAATTTCCTTTTAATAAAATATTATTTTTCTTTTAAAAATTATTTATTTATTTATTTATTTATTTATTTATTTATTTATTTTTGAAATGGAAAGAGAGGGAAACATAAATGTGTGGATTCCTCTTGAGTGCCCCCTATTGCAGACCTGACCCACAATCCAGGCATGTGCCCTGACTGGGTATCAAATCAGTTACCATTTGATTTGCAGGCTGGCACTCAATGTACTGACCCACAGTAGCCAGGCCAAAAGGTTACTTTTCATAATAAAGGGATCAATTTAACATAACCACTGTGAAAATAGGAGTAGATTTACCTTTTTAAAGTCAGAAATATCTATAACTTAAATTTATATATAGAAGCATTGCTTTACATTTCTCAGAAAACATGCCATGACAGAGGTGTGGGCAGACATGTAGAAAGCAGACATGAATTTCACAACGTATCTGGACAGGAACCCCCAGTTCCTCATCAGCCATCCATAGCCCCCTACACTTAACCTGAGTCTCATGTGAGCACTGAGTGCTAAGGCCTCCAGGTGAGCCCAGGGGCGTGCAGAGTGATGTCCACAGGTGGGGGCACTTCTCCCCATAGGAGAGTGTCCAGAGGGGACTCCACCATCCCCCACAGCAGCCCCACCTTGGCCCAAGCCACCTTTTGCCCTGCTCTGGGAGGGTTCAGGGACACCCATACAGGTTGGTGAGTCCACTAAAGGTCTCTGGAAATGAGGTGCCGAGGCAGAGTCTAACTGTCCTCTTTCCAGACCTCCTGACGTCTCCTCCTCCATAGCCCAGCTATCTTCCCTGTATTACAAGACAGACTTGGACACCAAATTCTGCAAACTGACATCAGGCAAACTATTCAGGGGCTTAGGCTTTTGGTGGAAAATCCCACAGATTCAGTGTGGCAGCAGAAAGTTGGCACCCTCAATTGGAATTTCCTAATCCTCACAGTCTCCCTGATATGAAGGCTTCTGCTTGCTAAGCTGAGTCCACAGGCTGGGTGGACCTGCTCCCCCACACACCTGTCTCCCTGAGCTGTTTCATCTGTACAAGGTCCCAGTTAGTAGGACAAGCAGGACAGGCCTAGAGAGGGCGGGACCAGGAGAAGTTGCCACTTTTTCAGGTGACGCAGAAAGTCAGAAATGGGCATGCCCCTGTGGTTCCTAGTGAGGCAGCTCTCCTTTACTCAGGTGGGGAAAGATCTTCAGAGCTCACCTCCCTGGGCAGGTGAGTCCACACACACTCTGCCCTCTATCCTAGGGGTCCTGCCTGTGGGGTGTGTGTCTGGAGAGCAGCGCTGCTCTGGTTCTGAGATGGAGACACCAGAAGGCAGTGGGCTGGGACTCCATCCTCTGACTCCAGTCCACTCTCACTTGCCTCTTGGTGTTATGGTCCAGCAAGGCTATCTCCCTCCCTTGCTCAGTACTGTCTGAGCCTGCAGGGTCAGGAGGTGTCACAGGTGGGACATGCCCACCTGCTTCCACCTCTCACAGGTGGGACATGCCCGCGTGCTTCCACCTCTCACAGGATGACCCTTCTCTGTGGAGCCACCTGGCACTCCCATCATGCCTTAGACTTTCCTGAGGACAGGGCCCGCAAGTGACCTTGCAGCCAGAAAGGACAGGTCCAGGGGTGGCTCAACTGAAACCAGGAGCTCTGGGGCCAGAAACTAGATGACATCTTGACCCCAGGGCACCATGGCAGCCTTTGCCACTGCATCCCAACCACAGGTCATATGCCCAGGTTGGGTAGTGGAGGGCAGAGGCTGCCCTCTGCTGACATGAGCTGGGCTGCTCCTCTGTTTAGCTGGTCTCCCAACATCTCCCTCCACTATGACCACCTCACCTGTCACCTGCCTCCCTTACCCCTGGACAGGACTCACTGGGCTGGGGTGAAGGGCAAACCATCAGAGACCCTGGAGCCCCATGGCTCCCCTGAAATCTCTACCTACTGACACCCAGAGCCCCAAGACACTAGCCTGACCTTGAATATCTGAGTGACATTAGATCCTCGGAGAGGCTCAATCTCCTCAGTCTTCTTCTGTGGACAAGGAGCCCCTGTGGGCTTCCTCTCACCCCACCCTTTACATGGGGCTCCCCTCCCAATCACCTGTCTGGTGCCTCACTCATGGATGGGAACAGTATGGGACTCACCTCCGACCAGGAGCTCCAGGGGGTCACTGGGTGGTGACCACAGCTGGGGGGTGTGCCTGTAATAAGCATAGCATCTGAAAGTCCCACTCTGTCTGGGGATCATGGGGCCCACAGGGAACAGGGCCTGGAACTGCCCACTGGGGTGTTGCTGTGAGTCCAGCGTCCAGGAGAGCCTGTCTTCTCCTTCCTTAGTCAGAATGAACCTGTCAGGATCCTGCCGTGAGCCACACTGGAGGGTCATGTTCCCTCCTGAGGTCACAACAGGGCTGGGCAAAGCTGAGAGTTTGGGTTTGTAGTAAAATATGCCTAGGACAGAAGGGGGCAGCATATTAAATGGAGCTCACACATCCCTCACCCCCCCCCCAGGGCACAGTTGGGTGAGGGGGAGACCCCTGAAGAAAGTCCCCCTTCCTGAGGGCAGAGCGTGAGACCAGGAACCCTGAGTGTCCTCTCACCTGTCACCACCAGCTCCAGGGGGTCACTGCTTTCTGACCAGACATGTTGGCTGAGATAGTAACACTGATATCTCCCTGCAGACCGCTCTGTCATCTGTGTGATGGGAAACTTGGTCTTGTCCCCGGGATTTAGTGGCTTCTGTTTGAACCAGGGCTCTGAACTTCCATCTTTATACAAATGGTACTCCTCAGCTTGTAGGATTCCCTGACACCAGATGGCCACTGAGGTCTCCCAGGGGATCACAGAGCCTGGCTCAGCCCAGAGGGTTGGTTTGGGGAGGGTCGGTTTGGGGAGGGTTCCTGAAAGAAATGAAAGGCTGAGTCTGAACATTCCTTACCCCCAGTGCCCATCTCTCAGCCCCCAACATCTCAGATGTCCTTCATCTATCATCCCAAAAATGCAGTGCTTCATCCTCAACTTCCAAGGACAGGTCCCCAGTGGGGAGTAACATGTGAGAGCCTTGGCAACAGACTCACCTGCCTGCACTGGGGTCCTCAGGCCCATGCTCAGCCCTGCAAGAGAGTCCCTGTGAGAGATTTTCTCTGAGTCCTAACCAGAACCCTCCTCCCAGGGAGCCTCCCAAGTCCTGGGGTCCTGACAGAGCAGGGTTTCCCCTCCCCTCACATCTCACCCAGGCAGAGCAGGGCCGAGAGGGTGTGGGGCATGGTGTCTCCTCTCTGAACTCAGCTGTGCAGAAGGAAGAGACCACGGAGCCCTGAGGGTAGACAGACTCACAGGGTGTGGTCACTGGGAGGCTGGCTGTCCCTATCACGAGGTTGTCACGTCAGTAGCTGAGCAGAAAGAGAGACCGTGTCTCCTCAGGAGTCTGACCCTTATTCCCATGGTGGAGGCAGAAATAGATGCTCAGACTCCTGAGGCAACCCTTCCAGGTGAGGTGACCCAGAACATGGCCTTCTAGGTCCTCCTCCATGAGGTCTCCTTCACCCTCAGCCCAACCATTAGCCCCTCCCTAGGCATCCTGCCCATGGACAGTGGTCCCCCAGGCCCTGAAGACATGCCAGGAAGACGGGGGTCCCTGTGCCTGCAGAGCTCAGCTCAGCAGAGACACAGTCTCCTCATCACTGTGCAGTTCAGGCAAGTGTCACTGTGACAATGAGCACAAAGGACAGACACAGGGAAGTGAGGGAAGGACACACGCCCCTTCCCCTGGCCCCAGAGTGAGGTCTTCTTTCTATCCCAGCCGCCCTCACAGACTTCTTATTTTTTCTTAGCTACAGCACCTACCCACCTTCCTGGGGACAAGCCTCTGAGTGATCCCTGCCCCCTCAGTGCCCCTTGTTTCCTGGTTCAAGCCTCCTCATGCTGAGGCTCTTCCTACCTTTAACCTTCAGGGGACATTGATTTGGCTTAGAGTCCTCATTTTTACTTACAGCAGTTACTTATTTAAATAACCATCAACCATTGCCCAAGTGATCTGTGTGCTAAAGTCCTGTCTCTGATGCCCAGTTTCCTCATCTGAATCCTATAGTCACAAAGCCCAGTCCCCACAGAGGGGGTGGGTCAGTGGTGCTGATTCATGGGAGGGAGACTTCCATTTCCAGACAGATGATGATGTGAGTGGGCTGGGACATAAGAGGATCAAGGTATCCAGGGTCAAGGGCAGGATTGTAGCACCCACAGGAGACCTTGTCTCCTCTGAATACCAAGCACAGCTACTCATAACAGCTCTAACATATATAGGCACAGACATGTGCAGGAAAGAGAAATGAAAGTTCCCCAAAAGGAGAGGGAACCACAGTAGGGAACAGAGACTGAAACTGAGTGTCCCCTAGTGACCAGGACTATCCATGAGTCATAGGGATGAGATCTCCCTAAGTGGACAGAGAGGGACTTCAGGTCCTAACAGGAAAGGGAGTCAGGGAGCAGGTAAAGGCTTTAGTGAGGTCCCTGCCCGATGTTTCTGTGTGAGCTCTGGGATGTCTCTGCCCACTTACTCAAGTTCATGGTCAGCAGTGAGCATTTTTTCCTGTATGTACTGACACAGACTTAGTCCAGTATGTTACCCATGGGTGTCTGTCCTGTCTGTGTGTGTGAGGCTCCCATTGGACAAGCCCTGGAGAGCAGAACGCTGAGCAGATGCTGAGTATGAGAGAGTAGAGAACATGGGGCAGGGGCAGCTGCCACAGCCCCTGGTCAGCCTGACTCTCAGAAGAGCCCCTAAGAAACTGTGGGAGATCAGGTGTGTGAGGGGAGAGACTTCTACAAGAGTGGACAGTGGAGAAATCTTCATGGTGATAGACAGTGCTATGGATGCCGTCTACTGACACTGGGAACTGTCACACACAATGAAAGAGTGTCAGTAGGAAATATGAGAGTAATGGAAGATGATCACGTGTAAATACCTGAAAAATAAAGGGAGGATTCAAATTCTGAGTCAGTAATATGAATTGTTTTATATAGATGAACATATGAGTTATAAATCTTAGAGATGAGAAAACCCAATAGATGGACACATGAAAATAATTCTTCCCATCAAGGATGAGACAGAGCTGAAGGGCCATTTGTGACAGTGAAGTACAGTATAGAGGAAATGTCCAGAATGCAGCATAGGGAGACCAGATATGGGGACTGAAGGTACTCAGGGACTAGAGCGAGGAAGGTGGACATTATATGTATGGTGTCAGAAAGAAAGAAGTAAGTGTGACATTTAGAAACAGCTCAAGAGGGTAACAACCAAACATTTTACCAAGATGAAGAAAGACTAATCTAGTGTTAGGAAGCAGACATATAAAAATGAAATCTGTATCTTGACCTTTTGTGCCTAATGAAAATAATGAAGTTCAAATAAAAACACAAGAATGTATCCTACACCCAATTTTACGCATCAGAAATGGTTCATTTTAGGCCCTGGCTGGGTCACTCAGTGGGTTAGAGCATCATCCCAATATCCAAGGTTGTGGGCTTGGTCCCTAGTCAGGACACACACAGGGAGCAATCAATGGATGCATCAGTAAGTGGATCAACAATCGAAGTTTCTCTCTCTCTCTCTCTCTCCTCCACCACTCAAATGAGTCAATAAAAAAATTTTAAATGATTAATTTTGTTTTAATGTGAATTTCAACTAAAAAAAATCATGAAGGACTGACCTGAGGTCCTAAAAATTCCTAAAATTACTTCATAGAGGAAATGCAAATCACCATAGTCACAAGCTTGCTGAGACCGGATGTCCTCATAACAAACAGGACACCAGACGACAGTGGGGACACACCTTTCAGGAGCAGATTGTCAGTGAAGATTGTGCACTGGCCCCATTAGCTTTAAAGGACAAGGTGAAGGTGTCAGCTGGGCGAGTCCCTAAGTGGGAACCTGTGTCTCCTCACAGCTCACTCAGTGAGATTGTGTCTCCAGAAGAGAGAACACATTCCTGGGGAGAGAGCCTTAACCACAAGGGACATTTTTTCTCTCTGAGGAGTTGAATCACACACTTTAATTGAAAAAAAGAAAGTGTTTTATAGTTCCTTGATAAAACAAATGAGACTGAAATAAGACATTTCTAGAGAAGAAAGCTTTAGATATTTTCATCTTTTCACACTTGGTGAAAGCAATAAAATTCAGTGATGTATTTCAGTTAGAAGAGCAAAGATCCAAACTGGAGAAAATGAGATGCAACAATGAGGGAAAGTGGTAAAAAATTTAAAGAATAAATTTTTAATATCTATGTTGTGACCCAGACACTTATATAATATTTGATGTCAACTGCATTGAAAAATAAAACTCATTTATAAAGAAGGAAATGATGTCACATGATGCAAGGATTATCTGGAGGACAAGGGAAATAAACAAGTCATAAACAACAAAGTGAAACAGAAACCACAGACACTTTTATCAACCTCATCAGAATTACAGCTAAACTACAGAAAAACGTCATCCAGAACTTCCTGTGTTCTAGGTGAATAGAAGTCCTACAACTAAGGGTGTAAAGAAGAAGCCACATTGAGACTCAGAGACATGAAAAGAGCTGGTCTCACATCCACGTGTGGCAGACAGAAGTCAGGAGGGGGGCTCTGCTGCAGAGGTCCCCCCTGAGGAGTCAGGGTTCCCAGCCCCACACAGGGCACCCCAGCCCAGGGTTCCAGAGCCAAGGAAAGAAATTCTCATAACTTCTGGCTGTGAAAACCAGTGGGGACTGTGGCTGAGTGAGACTAGGACTTCTCAAGTCCCAGGCAGTGCCCACCCCACCTAACTTGCAATCTCCACCCAGCTTTTTCCAGTGTGTTTTCCACACAAATGCCCTCTCTTGCCTTACGCTTCAGAATTTCCTGAAACCTCTAAAATCAGCAGCACCCAAACCCTAATCAATATCCTTGTGAATGGCACACAGGGACACATTTTCTCTAAGGCAGGTACTTAAAGGTAGAGCTGTGTGACTCTAACTGGGTAAGTGTAATGTATCCTCTTGGTTGGTGACTATAATTTGCCCTCCTACAAGTGATGCATTAGAATGCTACTGGCTCACTGTCCTCTCCCCCAAGGGGTAGTAGGATTTTTCTCTCATCTGGATGCATTGGGACTATGGCCTTGTACTTTTGTAGAAAATCTGTTACAACACTGAAAAAGAAATAATCCTTACACATAAAAGGGCAGGCCACTTAGGCACACTCTGGGACTGTCAGACTGGTGTGACTGGTGTCCCACACTGGCTTGTACTGTCTGTGAAAGTCAGTTTGTGAGTCACTTCCCAACTCTGCATCAGGGCCTCACAAGGGGGAACTCGAAATTAGCCACAAAGGGACCATAGATATCAAAACATGGGAAAACACCAAGAACCAGTGTTTTATTAAGAGGAATTCATTGGGGTGACATTGGGTAATAAAATTAAATATAAGTTTCAATGTACCATTCTCTAATACATCATCTGTATACTGCACTGTGTTTTTAACAGTAGGTTCTTCCCAGGCAGTGCAACCAAGGTGATCCCTCCAAATAAACACATCTTGATTTCCCCCAGGCTGGTGTGGCTCCATTGGGTGGAGCATTGTCCCATAACCAAAACTTTGTCCTATCCATTCCCAGTTAATACACATAACTAGATTGCAAGTTCAATCCCCTGTCCATATGGACGTATGGGAGGCAACCAATTAATGTTCATTTTTCTCATCTGTGTTTCTGTTTCTCTGTTCTACCTCTCCAAAAAAAAAAAAAAAAACAATATGAATATCGTCAGGTGTGGATAAAAAAAAGTCTTGACTCCATGTGAGGAGGTTCATGGGAAAGTCCACAGGTGCCATCTGAGGAAAGGTGAAGACACATGGGGTCCAGAGGGGGCAGTAGGGCATTATTTTGGATTTACCTCTTGTGGGTTGAATGTTTGTGATGTCAGCTCATGGATGTATTAAAATAGATTGCAGGCTGTGCACTGAGTAGATGGGCCCTTCATATGAACATCAAGGCAGGTGTAATAAGACATAAAGAAGAACATGTTTCTGAAAGTGCAGGGAGGTATGGATGTGACCATGCATGTGGGATAAATATTATCTTAGCCTAAATGGGAAAAGTTGGGAACAGGTCACATGACTCAACAGTGGTCCGGAGGAGATGGGCTGAATTTAATGGCAGAAGGGTCTAGACCTTTAATGGCAGGGGGTCTAGACCTCCTGCATATAACCAAGGACTCCTCCACTGCAATGAACTGCAGACAGGTCACACAGCATGCCCTAGATTATCTTCCACAACCTTCTGGATAAAGACCTCATTTCCAAGGCTCTCCCACTCTGAAAGGTGCTCCTTTACCTCTGTGTTCAGGTCCTGGTGGCAGCGTGGGCCATTCTCTCGCTGTCTCCAGTCTGAGACAGCAGCACCCCAAAGACCACAAGGACCAAGCCAGCCAGGCCCATGCGAATGAGATTCCCCACTGTGTAGTCTTGGGGGTGGGAGGCTAGGAAATGTGAAGAAAGAGGTCACAGAGGTCACAGCAGACAAAGTCATCCCCAGATCCTGGATGCCCACCCAGCACACTTGTCTCCTCCTGATAGACAGGACCCTCTGCAACCAGCCCTATAAATGAGAATTGTACTCACCACTCGTGTTGTCTGAGCTGTTGTGTGATGGGCTGATGGTGTTGGCTGCTCCTTCAAAACCATAAAGAAGTGGGTGTGTGAGGAGTTGATACTACTCAAGCCATTTGTCCTCAAAACTCTCCCATTCCTCATGATGTGACTGCTCCCAGCCCCTTCTTGAGCCCTCTCTCAGCTATGAGGGTCCTGTCTGCTGTCATGGGCCCTGTCAGTCTCCCAGGGACTTCTGAGTGCAGACTTTCCTCCTGAGCCCTTTGGGACATAGGTAGGCTTTGCCCTGAGAATTCAGGTTTCATGAAAAATGTGGTCTCTCATTACAGAACAGAGGACGTTCCTCTCATCTCCCTGCTCTCTGTGGGAGACTGAACTATCCAAGCTCAATCTTCTGAAGCTGAGAGTGTATATTTATTCAGCAGCTGAAGACTAAGGGTCCATGGGTTACTCTCATCTATACACACAGACGTGAACGGAGTACTCGAGCAATTCTTGAGCTGTATGTATAGACAATTTTTTTTAAAAAAACTTGAAAATGTATCTGAAGTCTAAAACAACCCTTGTAAAACACCTTTATTTTTTTACAACTTTCTTTTAACCTATCATTACTTTTCTCTTAAAAATATTCTATTTATTTATTTATTTATTTATTTATGTATTTATTTATTTTAGAAATGGAAAGAAGAGGGAGAGAAACATCAATGTGTGGTTTCCTCTTGAGTGCCCCCTATAGGAGACCTGACCCACAATCTAGAAATGTGCCCTGACATTGAATCGAACCAGCAACCATTTGATTTGCAGGCTGGCACTCACTCTACTGAGACACAACTCCAGGCCAAAAGGTTACTTTTCATAATAAAGGGATGAATTTAACATAATCACAATGAAAATAAGAGTAGATTTACCTTTTAAAGTCAGAAATGTTCATAACTTAAATGTATATATGGAAGCATCGCTTTAAATTTCTCAGAAAATATGCCATAATAGAGAGGTGTGGGCAGACGTGTAGAGAGCAGACTTGAATTTCACAGTGTATCTGGGCAGGAATCCCCAGTTCCTCATGAGCCATCCACAGCCCCCAACACCCAACCTGAATCTCAGGTGAGCACTGGGTGCTAGAGGCCTCCAGGTGAGCCCAGAGTCCTTCAGAGTGATGCCCACAGGTGGGGGCTTCTCTCCATAGGAGAGTTTCCAGAGGAGACTCCACAATCCCCCACAGCAGCCCCACCTTGGCCTGAGCCACCTCTTGCCCTGCTCTGAGAGGGTTCAGGGACCCCATACAGGTCGGCTGGTTCCATTAAGGGTCTGGAAATTGGGTACCAAGGGAGAGTCAACCTGTCCTCTTTCCAGCCCTCCTGGCCTCTCCTCTTTCATAGTCCAGCTATCTTACCTGTATCATAAACCATACCTGGACACCTAGTTCTGAAAACTGGTACCAATCTATGCAGGGGCCTAGGATTTTGGTGGAAAATCCCACAGATTCAGTGTGGCAGGGGGAACAGTTGGCAGCCTCAATGATAATTTCCAAATCCTCACAGTCTCCTCGATATGGAGGCTTCTGCTTGCTAAGCTGAGTCCCCAGGCTGGGTGGACCTGCTCCCCAACATTCCTGTTTCCCTGAGTTGTTTCATGCACACAAGGTTCCAGTTAGTGGGACAAGCAGGACAGGCCCAGAGAGGGGGGGACCAGGAGCAGGTGCCACTTTTTCAGGTGACCCAGAAAGTCAGAAATGAACATACCCCTGCGGGTCCTGGCGAGGCAGCTCCCCCTTACTCAGGTGGGGAAAGATCCTCAGAGCTCACCTCCCTGGGCAGCTGAGTCCACACACACTCTGCCCTCTATCCTGTGAGTCTTGCCTGTGGCTTGTGCCTCTGGGGAGCAGCTCTGCTCTGGTTCTGAGATGGAGACACCTAAGGCAGTGGGCTGGGACTCCGTCCTCTGACTCCAGTCCACTCTCATTTGCCTCTTGGTGTTATGGTCCAGCAAGGCTGTCTCCCTCCCTTGCTCAGTACTGTCTGAGCCTGCAGGGTCAGGAGGTGTCACAGGTGGGACATGCCCACCTGCTTCCACCTCTCACAGGATGACCCTTCTCTGTAGAGCCACCTGGCATTCCCATCATTTCCATCATGCCTTATGCTTTCCTGGGGACAGTGCCCTTAAGCGACCTTAGAACTCAGACAGGACAAGGTCAGGGTCAGCTCACCCAAGACCAGGAGCTGTGGGGCCAGAAACTAGATGACATCTTGACCCCAGGGGGCACAAGGAGCCTCTGCCATTGTATGCCACCCATAGGCCGTAACCCCAGGTTGGATAGCAGGAGGTGGGGGCTGCCTTCTGCTGACATGAGCCAGGCTGCTCCTCTGTTCAGCTGGGCTCCTAATATCTTTCTCTGTCATAACCACCTCACCTGTCACCTACCATCCTTCCCCTGGACAGGCGTCACTGGGCTGGGGTGAAGTTCAAACCATCAGAGACTCTGGAGCCCATGGTTCCCTGAAATCTCTACCTGGTGATGACACCCAGAGCCCCGAGACACAAGTGTAATCTTGAATATCTGAGGGGCATTAGATCCTTAAAGAGACTCAATCTCCATGGCTGGTCTGTGTCTGTGGACAAGGAGCCCCTGTGCTCCCCTCACCCCACCCTTCACATGGGGGTTCCCCTCCCAACAAATACCCCAATCACCAGTCTGGTGTCTCAAATCATGTATGGGACAAAAAAGGGAACTCACCTAAGACCAGGAGCTCCAGGGCATCACTGGGTAGTGACCACAGCTGGGGTTTGCTCCTGTAATAACCATAGCATCTGAAAGTCCCACTCTGTCTGGGGATCACGGGGCCCACAGGGAACAGGGCCTGGAACTGCCCATTGGGGTGTTGCTGTGAGTCCAGGGTCCAGGAGAGCCTTTCTTCTCCTCCCTTAGTCAGAGCAAACTTGCCAAATCTCTCATCTGAGTGACATTTGAGAGTGACATTCCCTCCTGAGGTCACAGCAGGGCTGGGCAGGGCTGAGAGGCTGGGTTTGCTATAGACTCCTAGGAGAGAAGGAGGCAGTGTGTTAAATGAAGTCACACCTCCCTCACATCTCCCAGGACTGGGCTGTGAGAGGGAGACCCCCTGAGAGTGTCCTCCTTCCTGATGCTACAGCCTGAGGCTGAGAACCCTGAGTGTCCTCTCACCTGTCACCACCAGCTCCAGGGGGTCACTGTGCTCTGACCAGACATCTTGGCTGAGACAGTAACACTGGTATCTCCCTGCAGTGTGTTCTGTCATCTGTGTGATGGAGAACTTGGCCTTGTTCCTGGGATGCAGTGGCTTCTGCCTGTGCCAGGGCTTTGAGATTCCTTGTTTATCCAGACGGTACTCATTAACCTCCAGGATCCCTTGACACCAAATGGTTACTGAGCTCCCCCAGGGGATCACAGAACTTGGCTCAGCCCAGAGGGTGGGTTTGGGGATGTTCCCTGGAAGGAATCAGGGGCTGAGTCAGATTTCTGCCCCCAATACTCAGCTCTCAACCCCCAACATCTCAGATTTCCTTCATCTGTCATCCCAGAAATGCTGTTCTTCTTCCCCTACTTCCCAACAAGTGGCCCCTGGTCCCTGGTGGGAATGACATCTGTGAGCCCTGGGGACAGACTCACCTGCCTGCACTGGTGTCCTCAGGTCAATGCTCAGCCCTGCAAGAGAGTCCCTGTGAGAGATTTTCCCTGAATCCTGAGCAGATCCATCTTCCCCAGGAGACTCCCAACTTTGGGGGCCTGACAGAGCAGAGCTTCCCTTCTCTGCTCACATCTCACCAATGCAGAGCAGGGCCATGAAGGTGGGGGACATGGTGTCTCCTCTCCGAACCCAGCTGTGCAGAAGGAAGAGACCACAGCATCCTCAGTGTAGACAGACTCACAAGGTGTGGTCACTGGGAGGTTGGCCATCCCTGTCACGAGGTTGTCACGTCAGCAGCCCATCAGGAAGAAGGACAGTGTCTCTCCCCAGAAATCTGGCTACCATTTTCTTGATGAGGGAAGTTATAGTCCTGGAGCCTCCTGAGATGCCCCTCGCAGGTGTGTTAATACAGGACACAGGCTTTCAGGTCAGAGCCTCCACTACTGAGTCCCTTCACCCTCTGCCGGCTTTCAGCACCCCTTTGTGATTCTTCTCCATGGACAGTGGTTACCCAGGCCCTACAGATGCTTCAGGAAAATGAGGGATCCCTGTGCCTGCAGAGCTCAGCTCAGCAGAGACACAGTTTCCTCCTCACTGTGCAGTTCAGGCGAGTGCCACTGTGACAATGAGCACAAAGGACAGACACAGGGAAGTAAGGGAAGGACGCATGCCCCTCCCCTGGCACCAGAGCGTGGTTTTCTTTCTATTGCAGCCACCCTCATAGACTTCTTGATTTTTCTTAGCAACAGCATCCACCCCACCTTCCTGGGGACAAGCTTCTGAGAGATGTCTGCCCCCTTGGTGTCTCTTATTTCCTGGTTCAAGCCTCATGCTGTGGTCCTGCCTTCAAGCTTCAGGGGACACTGATTTGGCTTAGAGTCCTCATTTTTACTTATAACAGATACTTATTTAAATAACCATCAACCATTGCCCATTGCATCTGTGTGCTAATGTCTTATCTCTGAGTCTCAGTTTCCTCATCTGAATTCTGTTGTCACAAACCCCAGTCCCCACAGTGGCTATGGGTCCATGGTGCTGGTTCACGGGGGGAGACTTCCATTTCCAGGCCATATGAGGATGTGAGTGAGCTGGGACATAAGAGGATCAAGGTGTCCAGGGTCAAGGCAAGACTGTTGGACTTTTGTGAGACCATGTCTTCTCTGAATACCAAGCCCAGCTACTCATAACAGCTCTAAAGTATGTAGGCACAGACAGGTGCAGGAAAGAGAAATGAAAGTTCCCCAAATGGAGAGGGAACCAGAGTGGAGAACAGAGAATGAAACTGATTGGCCCCCAGTGACTGGGACTATCCATGGTTCATATGGATGAGATCTCCTTAAGTGGACAGAGAGGGACCCCAGGACTTCACAGAAAGGGGGTAAAGGTGTAGGGGAAGGCTTCAGGTCTTGTCCCTGACCCATGTTTCTGTGCATGGTCTGGGATATCTCTGCCCACTCACCCAAGTTCATGGTCAGCAGTGAGCAGTCTACCCTTTTTGTCATGAAACAGAATGAGTCCAGGATGTCAGCCATGGAGTCTGTCCCACGTGTGTGCGGCGGGGGGGGGGGGGGGGTGGTGGTGGTGGTGGTGTTCTCATTGGACCGGCTCTGGTGGGCAGAATGCTGAGCAGGTCCTGAGTCAAAGAGCGTGGACAACATTGGACAGCTGCCATAGCTGACTTCCAGGACAGCCCTGGGGAATCTGTGGGACATTAGGTGTGTGAGGGGAGAGACTCCTACAAGAGTGGACAGTGGAGAAATCCTAATGATGACAGACAGTGCTGTGGACACCATCTACTGATACTGGGAGCTGTCACACCCAGTGAAAGAGAGTCAGTAGGAAATATGAGAGCAATTTCAGATGATCACATGCAAATATCTGAAAATTAATGGGAAGATTCTATTTTTGAGGCAATAATATGAATTGTTTTATATAGATGAATATAATGAGTCAGAAATCTTAGAGATGAGAAAAATCCAATAGATAAACATGTGACAATAATTCTTCTCACAAGGATGAGACAGAGGTGAAGGGTCATTTATGACAGTGGAGTACAATACAGAGGAAATGTCCAGAATGCAGCATAGGGAGACCAGAAGTAGGGACTGAAGGTACTCGGGGACTAGAGTGAGGAGGGTGGACGTCTTATCTATGGTATTAGAAAGAAAGAAGTGAGTGTGACATTTAGAAACAGCTCAAGAGAAAAACATCAAACATTTTACTGAGATGAAGAAAGACCAATCTAGTGTTAGGGAGCAGGTATATAAAAATGAAATCTGTATCTTGACCTTTTGTGCTTAATGAAGATAATGAAGGTCAAATAAAAACACAGGACCATATCCTACACCTAATTTTACACATCAAAATTGGTTAATTTGAGGCCCTGGCTGGGAGTTCAGTGGGTTAGAGCATCATCCCAATATCCAAGGTTGTGGGCTTAGTCCTCAGTCAGGGCACACACAGCAAGCAACCAATGGACACATCAGTAAGTGGAAAAAAAATTGAAGTTTCTCTCTCTCTCTCTCTCTGTCCCACCTCTCAAATGAATCAATAAAAAATATTTTTAAATGATTAATTTTATTTTAATGTGAATTTCAACTCAAAAAGAAAATCATGAAGGGCTGGCCTGGGGTCCTAAAAAGTCCTAAAATTACTTTGTACAGGAAGTGCACATCAGCATAGTGACAAGCTCCCTGGGACCAGACTTCCTCATAGCAAAGAGGACACCAAAAGACTGTGGGGCACACCTTCCAAAGGCAGATTGTTAGTGAAGACTCTACGCTAAGCCCCATTAGCTTTAAGGAACAAGGTGAATGTGTCAGCCAGGTCAGTCCCTAAAGTGGGAACCTGTGTCTCTTCACAACCCACCCAGGGAGATTGTGTCTCCAGAAGAGAGAACAGATTTCCGGACAGAGAGTCTTAATGACAGGGGATGCTTTTTCCACTCTGAGGAGTTGAATCACACACTTTAATTGAAATAGTAACGTTTTCCCTAGTTCTTTAATGAAGCAAGTGAGATTGAAATAAGGCATTTACAGAACAGCAAGTTTTTAAATATTTTCACACTCAGAGAAAGGATAAAATTCAGTGATATAACTCAGTTAGAAGAACAAAGACACCAAACTGGAGAAAGTGAGATGCAATAGAGAGGGAAAGTGGCAAAAATTATTAAAAAATATCATTGTACCGTCTATGTTGTGACCCAGACACTTATACAATATTTGATGCCAACTGTATTGAGAAATTAAACTGATTTAGAAAAGAAGGAAATAATGCCATGTGCTACATGGATGCATCTGAAGGACAAGTGAAATAAACAATCACAAAAGAGCAAAACAATAACAACAACCCACAAACACTTTTTTCTTTTTTTAATTTTAATCATTGTTCAAGTACAGTTTTCTCCCTTTTACTCCCATTCCAGCCGACCCACCCATCCCTCTCCACTTCCCTCCCATTACCACTCTCCTCCTACTTTTTGTCCATGTGTCCTTTAAATTTGTTCCTATAAACTCTTCCCATTCTCCCCTGAAATTCCCTCTTCTCTCCCCTCTGGTCACTGTCAGCCTGTCCTCTATCTCAGTGTTTTTGAGTATATTTTGCTTGTTTCTTTGTTTTGTTAATTAGGTTCCTGTTAAAGGTGAGATCATATGGTATTTGTCTTTCACTACCTGGCTTATTTCGCTTAGCATAATGCTTTCCAGCTCCATCCAAGCTGTTGCAAAGGGTAGGAGCTCTTTCTTTCTTTCTGCTGCATAGAATTCCATTGTGTAAATGTACCATAGTTTTTTGATCCATTCATTTACTGATGGGCATCTAGGTTGCTTCCAGCACCTAGCTATTGTAAATTGTGCTGCTATGAACATCGGGGTGCAAAAGTTCTTTTGTATTGGTGTTTCAGGGTTCTTAGGATATAGTCCCAGCAGTGGAATTCCTGGGCCAAAAGGCAGATCCATTATTAGTTTTCTAAGGAAGTTCCATACTGCTTTCCATAGTGGTTGTACCAGTCTGCAGTCCCACCAACAGTGCACTAGGGTCCCCTTTTCTCCACAGCCTCTCCTACACTTGTTGTTGCTTTGTTTATGATGACCATTCTGACTGGTGTGAAGTGGTATCTCATTGTGGTTTTAATTTGCATCTCTCTGACAACTAGCGGTATTGAACATTGTTTCATGTGTCTTTGGATCCTCTGTATGTCCTCCTTGGAGAAGTGTCTGTTCAACTCCTTTGCCCATTTTTTATTTGGGTTGCTTGTCTTCTTAGAGTGGAGTTGTGTAAGTTCTTTATATATTTTGAAGATTAAACCCTGTCTGAGGTATCACTGGCAAATATTTTTTCCATACAGTTGGTTTTCTTTTTATTTTGAAAAATATGTTTTCTTTAGCTGTGCAGAAGCTTTTAATTTTGATGAGGTTCCATTTGTTTATTCTTTCCTTTATGTCTCTTGCTCTAGGAGACATGTCAGTAAAAAAGTTTCTGCATGAGATTTTCTTACCTACATTCTCCTCTAGGACTTTAATGGTGTCATGGTTTACATTTAAGTCTTTTATTCACCTTGAATTTATTTTTGTTGAAGGTGTAAGTTGGTGCTCTAATTTCATTTTTTTTTTTTGCATGTAACTGTCCAGTTTTCCCAACACCATTTGTTGAAGAGGCTATTTTTACTCCATTTTATGTGGCTGCCTCCTTTGTCAAATATTAATTGACCATAGAGACTTGAGTTTATTTCTTGGCTCTCTGTTCTGTTCCATTGGTCCATGTACCTGTTTTTATGCCAGTAGCAGGCTCTTTTGATTACAGTGGCCTTGTAGTATAGTTTAGTGTCAGGCATTGTGATCCCTCCTACTTTGCTCTTCTTTCTCAAAATTGCAGCAGCTATTTGGGGTCATTTATGGTTCCGTAAAAATTTTTGAAGTGTTTGTTCTATGTCTGTGAAATAAGTCATTGGTACTTTAATAGGTATTGCATTGAATGTGTAAATTGCTTTGGGTACTATGGACATTTTGATGATATTTGTCCAATCCATGAACACGGTATATGTTTCCATTTGTTTGTGTCTTCCTTGATTTCTTTCTTCACTTTTTTCAACCACATTGGAATTATAGCTAAACTACAGAAAAACTTCCATCCAGAACTTCCTGCTTTATAGGTGAACAGAAGTCCCACAGCTAAGAGTGTAAAGAAGAAGCCACATTGAGACTCAGAGGCACGAAATGGGCTGATCCCTCACCAATGTGTGACAGACAGAAGTCAGGAGGGAGAGCTCTGCTGCAGAGGTCCCCCATAAGGATCCAAGGGTCCCAGCCCCACACAGGGCACCCCAGTCCAGGGTTCCAGAGCCAAGGAAATAAATCCTCATAAATTCTGGCTGTGAAAACCAGTAGGCACTGTGGCTGAGTGAAGCTAGGACTTCTGAAGCCCAAAGCAGTGCCCATCCCACCCAACTTGCAGTCTCGCCCAAACTGTTTCCACTGTGTTTTCCACACAAATGCCCTCTCTTGCCTCATGCTTCAGACTTTCCTGAAATCTCTCAAATCAGTAGCACCTGAACCCTAATCAGTGTCCTTGTGAGTGATGCCCATGTACACATGTTCTCTAAGACAGGTACTTAAAGGTAGAGCTGTGTGTCTCTAACTGGGTAAGTGTAATGTATCCTCTTGGTTGGTGACTATATTTTGCACTCCTACAAGTGATGCATTAGAATGCTATTGGCTCACTGTCCTCTCCCCCAAGAGATAGTAGGATTTTCCCCTTGGCTTCTCGTCTGGATCCATTGGGACTATGGCATTGTACTTTCATGAAAAATCAGTTACAACACTGAAGTAGAAATCATCATTACATATAAAAAGGCAAGTAGCGTAGGTGCACCTTGGGGCTGTCAGACTGGTGTGACTGGTGTCCCACACTGGCTTTTACTGTCTGTGAAAGTCAATTTGTGAGCCACTTCCCAACTCTGCATGAGGACCTCACAGGGGCACCTTAACGATCACCATGAGAGGAAAACAGATACCGAAAAATGGGAAAACAGCAAGAACCAGTGTTTTACTAAGAGGAATTCATTGGGGTGACATTGGGTAATGAAATTATATATAAGTTTCAATGTACAATTCTCTAATACATTATCTGTATACTGTACTGTGTTTTTAACAATAGGTTTTCCCAGGCAGTGCAACCCAGGCAGTACCTTCAAACAAACAGGTCTTGGTTTTCCCCAGGTTGGTGTGGCTGTATTGGTTGGAGCATTGCCCCATAACCAAAACTTTGTGGTTTTCATTCCCAGTCAGGCCATATACCTAGATTGCAAGTTAAATCCCCTGTCCAGGCACGTATGGGAGGCAACCAATCAATGTTCGTTTCTCACATAGGTGTTTCTCTTTCTTTCTTCTACATCTCAAAAAAAAGCAATATAAATATCCTCATATGTGGATTTGAATAAATCTTGATTCCATGCAATCAGGTTCCTGAAGAAAGTCCACAGGTGCCATCTGAGGAAAGGTGAAGGCTAGTGGGGTCCAGAGCAGGTGCTAGGGCATCATTTGGGATTTTTTGCTTGTGGGCTGAATCTCTGTGATGCCAGCTCATGGATGTACTAAAACAGATTACAGGCTCTGAACTGAGTGGATGGGCACTCCATATGGACAACAAGGCAGGTGTAATGAGATATAAAGAAAACGTGTTTTCTGAAAGCTCAGGGAGGTGTGGACGTGACCATGCCATGTGGGATCAATGCTAATTTCACTGAAATTGGAAAGGGCAGGAATGGGTCACATGGCTCAGCAATGGTTGGGAGGAGATGGGCTGAATTTAATGGCTGAAGGGTCCAGACCTTGTCCCACTACATATGACCAATCTGTCCTCAACCTGCAGTGAGCTGCAGACCGGTCATGCAGCATGCCCCAGATTATCTTCCAGAACCTTCTGGGCACAATTCCAAGGCTCTTACTCTGAACAGTGCTCCTTTACCTCTGTGTTCAGGTCCTGGTGGCAGCCTGGGCCCTTCTCTTGCTATCTCAAGCCTGAAACAGCAGCACTCTGAGGACCACCAGGACCAAGCCAGCCAGGCCCATGCAGATGAGATTTCCCATTGTGTAGTCTTGGGGGTGGGAGTCCAAGCAACATGGACAGAAGTTGCAGATGTCAGAGCAAACAAGTCTCCCTGGATCTGGGATGCCCACCCAGTTCACCAGCCTCCCCCTGACAGAGGACCCTCTGCAACCAGCCCCACAGGTGAGGACTCTTCTATTCACCACTTGTATTATCTGAGCTGTTGTGTGATGGGCTGATGGTGTTGGCTGCTCCTTCAAAACCATAAAGAAGTGGGCACATGAGGAGTTGATACCACTCAAGCCAACTGTCCTCAGACCTCTCCCATTCCTCATGATATGACTTTTTCCAGCACCTTCTGGAACCCTCTCTCTGCTATGAGGGTCCTGTCTGCTGTCAGGCTAGTTTCCTGGGGACTTTTGAGTGCAGACTTTGCTCCTGGGGCCCTTTGGGACATAGGTTGGCTTTATCCCGAGAATTCAGGTTTGGTGACAAATGTGGTCTCTCATTACAGAACAGAGGATGTCCTTGCAATCTCTGATCTGTGTGGGAGACTGAACCATCCAAACTCAGTCTTCTGGAGATAAGAGCTTTTACTTATTCATCAGCTGAGGACTCAGGGTCCATGGGTGGGTCTCATCTATACACTCAGACATATATGGGGTACTCAAACAATTCTTGAGTTCTGAGTATAGATAATTTTATGACTAATGCTTCAAAATGCATTTGAAGTTAAAAATAAACTTTTTAAAGTATGTTTTTAAAAACTCCTTAATAATAACAGGTGATATTCATAATAAATGCGTGAATTTAACATAATCCCAATAAAACAGGAGTGGAATTACCTTTTAATGTCAGAAATGTTTATAACTCAAATTTATACATGTAATTATTTCCTAAAAGTTGTTAGAAAAGAGCAGGAACAGACCAGGTGGCCCAAATCCACAGGGCAGACAGGAGACCCTCAGAATGGGTGGGAGTCCCCAGCTCCTCCTGAGCCAGGCACAACCCCTCCTCACTCTCAGGTGAGCAGTGAGTGCTGGAAGCTCAGGTGAATCCTGGGACACGCAGAGGTGGACTCCCAGGGAGGGAGTTATGCTCTATGGGAGAGGGTCCACTGATTGGGGAGACAGGGGCTCAGACTCTGAAATGAAGATGCAGGGGGTGAGTGGGGGAGGGGATCTGTCCTCTCTGCTCAGTCTAATCACCTTTCTCCTCACTTCTCACACATCTCACTCCTGCCTCCTGCACTTTCTCTGCTGAGTTTCAGAACAGGGGGCTCAGGGGTAGGAGGCCCTGTCTTTTTTCACCTCTCAGGGGCTAGACCTTCTCTGTGGGACCTCCTGCACTCCTCATTTATTTCTGTCCCCAGTTTTCCTAGGGACAGGGCCCTGAGCCAAGTGAGCACAGAGAGGTCAGTGCCAGGGGTCTCACCTGAGATCAGGAGCTCCAGGGGGGCCCTGGGCTGTGACAACAGGTAGGGAATGCTGTGGTTTGCACTGTAGCACTTGTAGGTCTCTCCCTGAGCGGAGGTCACAGAACCCAAGGAGAACTCTGCGTGGTGCTGCTGAGCTCAGGACTGTGATCTGAGACACAGAGGAGGATCGCCTGCCCCCTCCTTGGTCAAAAGGAAAGTGTCCCTCCAGCTCTGTGACTGACACAGCAGGGTCACATTCTCTCCTGAAGCCAAAATGGGACCTGGCTGCACAGAGAGAGAGGGTCTGTCAGGGAGCCATCCGAGAGAGAGGGTGCCAGGTGAGGGTCTGCAGTGGACCTACTCTGACCTGAGAGTCAGCAGGCCCCTTACTAGGATGTTCCACTCTGTCTGTCTCTGTTTTCTCTGAGTCTCCCCTTCCCTCTTCCATTCCCCCTCTCTGTTTCTCATTCCCTCCCAGGGGACCCCACAACTTTTGTCCTGGCCAGCACCTGTGACCCCAAGCAGGACCTGAGCAGATGCCAGGTCCCTGACTGAACCTCTTGGCTCCTCACCTGCCACCAGGATGTCCAGGGGGTCACTGGGGCCTGACCACTCAGAGGAGATACTGTGTCCACCATAGCACCTGTACCGGCCTCCATGGGAGCTGTTTGTTCCCAGTGTCCGGGTGGAATGTGGCCTGAGAGAGCTCAGCCTGGGGCTGCAGAACAGTGCTCTGGTGGAGGTCCTGTCTCCCCTCCTTGGACAGAGTAAATCTGTCATAGACAATGTCGGAGCCACACTGGAGGGTCAGGTTCTGCCCAGAGGCAACAATGGAGCCTTGCTGGGTCAGGAGGGAGGGCTTCCCTGAGCCACCTGCAGGGACCAGACAGGAATGGCAGGGTTGCTCCTCCCATGAACCCTCCTCCTGGCCTAGCCCCCAGGCCCCACTGTTTCTCTCTCTGTGTCTCTGACCCAGGATCCCCTATGCTCCCCTCACCCCACCTCTCACATGGGCCTCCCCTCCCTGCAAAGACCCCAACAACCTGTCTGATGTCTCACCTATGGATGGGACTAGTAAGGGACTCACCTGAGACCAGAAGCTCCAGGGGGGCACTGGGTGGTGACCACACCTGGGGTTGCTCCTGTAATAACCATAGCATCTGAAAGTCCCGCTCTGTCTGGTGATCATGGGGCCCACATGGAACAGGGCCTGGAACTGCCCACTGGGGTGTTGCTATGAGTCCAGCGTCCAGGAGAGCCTTTCTTCTCCTTCCTTGGTCAGAAAAAACTTGCCAAATCCCTCATCTAAGTGACATTTCACAGTCATGTTCCCTCCTGGGGTCACAACAGAGCTGGGCAGGGCTGACAGACTGGGTGTGCTGTAGGCTCCTAGGAGAGAAAAAGGCAGTGTGTTAAATGGGGCTCACACCTCCCTCATGTTCCCCAAGGCTGCTCTGTGAGGGGGAGACCCCCTGAGAGCATCCCCCTTCCTAGGGCAGAGCCTGAGCCTGGGTCCCCTGGTGTCTCCTCACCTGTCACCACCAGCTCCAGGGTGTCACTGTTCTCTGACCAGACACCTTGGCTGAGATAGTAACACTGATATCTCCCTGCAGTGTGCTCTGTCATGCATGCGATGGGGAACTTGGTCTTGTTCCTGGGATCCAGTGGCTTCTGTTTCAACCAGGGCTCTGAAGTACCATCTTCATATAAATGGTACTCCTCAGCTTGTAGGGTCCCCTAACACCACATGATCAGTGAGCTCTCCCATGGGATCACAGAGCCTGGCTCAGCCCAGAGGGTTGGTTTGGGGAGGGTCCCTGAAAGGAAAGAAGGATTGAGTCTGAACATTTCCTGCCCCAGTGCCCAGCTCTCAGCCCCCAACGTCTCAGATGTCATTCATCTTTCATCCCAGAAATGCATTTCTTCATTTCCAACTTCCCATGGGATAGCATCATGTCCCCAGGGGGGAATGACACCTGAGAGCCCTGTAGACAGACTCACCTGCCTGCACTGAGGTCCTCAGGCCCACACTCAGCCCCACACTCAGCCCTGCAAGAAGTCCCTGTCAGAGATTTGCCCTGAATCCGGAGCAGAACCCTCCTCCCCAGGAGCCTCCTGAGTCCTGGGGTCCTGATAGAACAGGGCTTCCCCTCACCCCTCACATCTCACTGAGGAAGAGCAGGGCCATGAGGGTGGGGGACATGGTTTCTCCTCTCTGAACTCAGCTGTGCAGAAGGAAGAGAGCACAGTGTCCTACGGTGGATAGATACAGAATGTGGTCACTGGGAGGCTGACTGTCTCTGTCCTGGCGTCGCCACATCAGCAGCCCCTGAGGAAGGGGGACAGTGTCTCCCCAAGAGTCTGGCTCTCATTCTCATGAAGAACTATTTCACTCTGATCATCCTGAGATGTCCCTTGCAGATGAGGTGACCCAGGGCACATCCTTCCAGGTCAGAGACTCTCCCATGTGATCCTGTTCCCCCTTAGTACGACCATTAGCATCTCCTTGTGGGTCCTACCCATGGATAGTGATCGCCAAAGCCCTGGTGTTACTTCAGAAAGATGCAGGTCCCTGTGTCTGCAGAGCTCAGCTCAGCAGAGACACAGTCTCCATACTGTGGAGTTCAGCAAAGTGTCACTCTGACAATGAGCACAAAGGACAGATACAGGGAAGTGAGGAAAGGACATGCACACCTTCCCCTGCCCCCAGAGTGTGGTTTTCTTTCTATCCCAGTCACCATCACTGAGTTCTCATTTTTTTTCTTAGCAACAGCACCTACCCACCTTCCTGGGGACAAGCTTCTGAGTGATCCCTGGCTCCTCAGTGCCCCTTGTTTCCTGGCTCAAGCCTCCTCCCCATGCTGTGGTCCTGCCTTCAAGCTTCAGGGGCCATTGATTTGGGTTGGAGTCCTGATTTTTACTTAAAGCAATTATTTACTTAAATACTCATCATGCAATGTCTTTGTACTGTTGAGGGGTAATGTCCTGTGTCTACCTCAGTTGCTTCATCTGGATGATATTGTCACAAAGCCCAGTCCCCCACAGTGGCTGTGGGTCAGTGGTGCTGTTTCATGAGAGGGAGACTTCTATTTCCAGACCAGATGAAGGTGTGAGTGGGCTGGGCCATGAGGGGATCAAGGTATCCAGGGTCAAGTGTAGGATTGTTTCATCCACTTGAGATTTTGTCGGCTGTGAACACCAAGCCCAGCTACTCACAACAGCTCTAAAGTATGTAGGCTCAGACACATGCAGGAAAGAGAAATGAAAGTTTCCCAACAGAGGAGGAACCGCAGTGGAGAACAGAGACTGAAACTGAGAGGCCTCCAGTGACCAGGACCATCCCAGGGTCATAGGAAGGGGCTTTCCACCTGAGTGGACAGAGAGGGACCCCAGGTCATCACAGGAAGGTGGTCAGGGAGCAGGTGAATGCTGGGAGTGTGGTCCCTGCCCTATGTTTCTATGTGGGCTCTGGAATGTCTGCTCACTCACCTGAGTTCATGGTCAGGAGTCAGCAGTCTCCCCTGTGTGTCCTGAAACAGACTGAGTCCAGTATGTCAGCTATGGGTGTCTGTCTCGTGTGTGTGTGTGTGTGTGTGTGTGTGTGTGTGTGTGTGAAGTTCCATGGGACTAACCCTGCTGGGCAGAACACTGAGCAGATGCTGAGTCTGAGAGAGTGGACGGCATGGGGTAGGGGCACCTGCCACAGCCCCTGGTCAGCCTGACTCCCAGGATTATCCTGGAGAATCTGTGGGAGACCTGTTGTGTGAGGCAAGAAACTCCTAAAGTAGTGGAGAGTAGCCAAATCCTAATGCTGACAGAGCTATGGAGACCTGTCTACTGATACTGGGGGCTGTCATAGGCAATAAAAGACAGTCAGTGGGAAATATGAGAGCAATTTGAGTGTAAATATCTGAAAACCGAAGGGAACATTCCATTTTTGAGCCAGGAATTTGAATGGTTTTACAGAGGAATGTTTAGAACTAGAAATCTGAAAGATGAACAATGCAGTAGAATGGACACACTAAAACAATGCTTTCCATTGAGGATAAGACACAGTTGAAGGTCCAGTTATGACAGTGGCTTACAATATAGAGGAAATTTCCAGAATGCAGCCTAGGGAGACCAGAAGTGGGGACTGAAGGTACTTGGGGACTGGAATGAGGAGGGCTAACATCATATCCATGGTGTCAGAAAGAAAGAAGTGAGCATGGCATTTAGTAACAGCTCAAGAGAAATGTAATCAAACTTTTTACAGAGATAAGGAAGACCAACTAAGTGATAAGGGAAATGTATGTAAATATGAAATCTGTATCTTATCCTTCTGTGGTAAATGAAGCAGAAATTAAAATGAAAAATACTATTCTATGCTGAATTGTACACATTAAATGGTTAGCATATTATGTGAGTTTCAGCTAAAAAAAATCAGGAAGCACTAGCCAGAAATCCGCCCCCCCCCAAAAAAAAAAAATCCTAATAGTATTTTCAATGGAAAATGCAAATTACTTTAATGACAAGCTCACTGACACCAGACTTCCTCACAGCAAAGAGTGACACCAGAAGACAGTGGGGACACACCTCCAGGAGCAGATTATCAGTGTAGATTGTGCACTGAGCCCCATCAACTCTGCCATCCCAGTTTCTGAATCCTCCACTCCTGGGATTCCTGGGATCACTGCTCTGAAGTTATCTGGAGTTGGTTCTGTGTATTCCTGTTTCTTTCAAAACTTTCTGCATTGGAAACAATCCCTGAATCTCCAATGTGGGCTGAAATAAAAGACCTTCCTCAGAGCAACTGCACAGCAAGCCCAAGCCAGGGGCATTGCTCAGTCCTGCCCATACCTGCTGCCCACAGCAGACAGCCAGTCATGGGCAGCAGAGAAACCTGTAGCCCCTGGTAAGTAGTCCTGCTGGGTCCTTGGGCAGCATCCCAGCCCCCTCCAGCCCAGGGCTCAGTCACTCACGATGGGCTCCTGGGCTCCCAACAAACTCAGGAAACACCTCCTCTGAGACATGAGGGCCACCAGGGTCCCCCCTCAACCCTCAGTCAGAAAGGACTTAGATTTTGTGTATTTCCAGGGAAGTTTTAGCCATTTAAGGACCCATAATGAGGGGGGAATGTACATTGATGCTCCTTGTTCCTACCAACCTTAAGAGGGTACAGTCCCAAAAGTTATAAATGGTTAATACGTGTAAAGTAATTATGTTTGTATTCTGTAACTCATGCATCATCTCATGCAAACTTCACAACTACTTTGTGGAATAATATTTATGTTTTTTCTTAAATAGAGGCAGAAACTGCGTGTGAAAGGATATGTGACTTATCCACATTCCACACGCCAAACCTGTGACCCTCTTAGCTGGAACTGATGGTTCAAACTCCCAGTCCCCTGCTGTTTATCAACTGGGGTCTCATGCCCTGAGAGACAGCAGAGCTGTGAGAGCTATTGGTTTATGGGTAGGTGCCTTTAACCAGCAAGGGGCCTCAGGGAAGGCAGGTGTGAGGACTACCCTCCTGAAGGGCCTTGAAGACCCCTGCTGGGCCAGTAGGTACACAATCTCTCTTCGACTCACCTGGCTTTGCCTGAGAACAAGATCTCCATTTGGGTAAACTATTGCTCCCTTTCCACAGGAAATTCTAGTATGTGTCTCATCGTGAGAATGACAGGCTCTGTGGGGACTCTCCTGTGCCCTCCCATGGCCACAGGGAGGAGGCTTCATGCAGGAAGACAAGTGCCTTTGAAGACCTGGGGCCCTCCCCACACAAGGCTCCTTTGTTATGCTGAGCTGTGTTCATTCCATCCCCAACTTGTTGACACTGTTCATTATGAAAAGTTTATTTTGAATGAATGGTGTGATTTCTCCAATGACTTCTCTTCATCTATTCAAACAACCATTTGTTTCATATCAGTTACTTTATTGTCATGGTGAAAACATTTACTGATTTGCACATGTTTAAACCTTTTTGCCAATTTTCAGGATCTTGTGTTAAATCCCATTTGATCATGGTGTACAAAACTTTGCATGTGCTCTTGAATTCATCATGTAATATTCATTGAAAAATTTTGCATCTGTATTCACAAGAATATTGACCATTGGGTTTTTTTGTTTGTTTTTGGTGGATGCCCTCTGTACCATTGTTCATTTCATTCATGTAATTTTGCAGCCCTAGAAGTTACGGGCTTTATTTTATGACTTCTGTATCTTTGTTGAATTTGGAATTTGGTCCCTGTAATGTTTTCCTGACTTTGTTGGTTGTCTTTTTGTTTTGTCTTGTAGTTCATGGAGTGTTTTTTGAATTACCTGTTGGGTAAATGGCAGTTCTCCATGCCTTTGGTTCAGGACTGGGACATTATTATGATCATTGGTGATGGCAGAGACTTTGATTCTTCCTGATCTTTGGAGTGCTGTGTTCTCTTTTTGTATCTGAAGTCGCAGTCACTTCCTGCAAGCTTGACCAGCTGTCCTCAGGGCAGATTGTTTCTGTTGGTCCTGTGTGTTCTGAGGCTACTAGGACCTTGTATGGGTGCCCAACTTCGTGCTTCTGGCTCCCTCTTGTGGCAGGATTTTCAGGTTGCAAGTCTGGTCCTCATCTTTCAGTGTATCTGGCCAGTTGTAGGCAAACAACTGTCTCTCTCGCTTAAAAATGTTTTTTTTAAAAGCTAGGTGATGGCGTTTACAGACACGGGCCCCAGCCCCCCATGCCTGACGGCCATCTTTAAGGTCCAGCTGACCCCAGTCCAGTCCAGGTCTCTTCCTCCTTGCTCTCTCCAGGGCATCAGAAGCATCTTAGGGTCCTCAGGGGATCCTTGGAAGGGGGCTGGGACGACGAGCCTGTTATACTGGTGCCCTGCGGGGAGCGAGCTCCAGGCCGACTGCGCTGGGGGCCCTTTAGGCGGCCGGGGGCTGGGCTAAGGGCTGGGCTGTGGGCAACGAGTCTTGAGCGAAGTGCTTTGGCTCTGGGCTCCAGAGCACTGAAGGTGGCAGCCGCGGTGGCGGCGCTCGAGCTTGGACAGGGGGTCGCTGCGGGCGAAGCTCCTGGAGCAGAGGGGGTAAGGGGAAGCTCTATTGCTCCGTGTGCATTCGGTGGCGAAGAATAAGTGGTCGGAGCTCCAGAACTTCTTGTTGCAGCCGGGTGGGTGGCAGGCACACGGCGTCCACCTGTGCCATTTGCAGGGCGATGTGAGGGGGGAGGACTTCAAGGAGCTCTGGAGCAGCTCAGAAGGGACAGCGGTCTCTTTCGGCAGCGACGGCGGCGGCGCAGGCGGAGGACCCAGACCAGGTGAGAAAGCACAGGGACCGGGGTGGGGGGCGGGGCCTGGGAGGACCGCACTGGCCTCCCCAGGGACTTCGAGCCCCCCACGTGGGTAGGCCGGGATCCTGGCGGCAAGCAGGGTTGGGGCGACCATGGCTTCGGCCTGAGTGAGACACCCTGCGCCCATCCAGGCGGTAGGCAGGGACCCCGGTCTGGGCCGGGCTGGTTGCAGCGCACTGTGCACCCCGGGATAAGGTCCAGAGCACTTCGTGGTGAACCAGCTGGAAAAGGGGCGCGGCTGGGACTCAGTGAGGCTGGTGGCCGGAAAGAAAGACTGTGGACACCAGGGAGAGGATGGTGGGCAGCTCTGCCCGTCCTCAAGAAGCATTTACACCCAGAAACAGGACAAATGCTTCGGGAAAAAAACGGTGTTTTCTGGGAGCTGGTTTACAAACACACCGCCTGTCACTTCAAACGCCAGTTGCTCTTTCAGAATCAAGGCATTTCTGGAGGAACCACACCAAGTGCATCATCTGACACACACAGCAGTCCTTCACCGAACCAGGCAGTGATTTTCACGATGCTTTTGGATTTATTTGTTCCAAAGTAGTCTTTTAAAGTCAAGTTTATTGGGGTGATACAAGTTCATACAATTCCACAGGTGGCAGACCTCACTGGTGTGGCTCAGTGAGGTGAGCAAGGGCCTGTGAACCAAAGTGGGCCCTGCTCTATTCTTGGTCAGGGCACACAATAAATTCATGTTTCTGTGGCACATGGATGTTTCTCTCCCTCTTTCACCTCCCCTCTCTAAAAAAGTAATATATGAAATCTTAAAAATATTACAGAGGTTTCAAGTACACAATTCTATGATACATCACCTGTATATGGCATTGTTTTCCCATTCCCAAGTCAAATCTCTCATCACTGTGTATTTCACTCTCTTCACCCTCCTCTGTCTCACTCTGACTCCTTCCCCCTGGTGACCAGCACACCATTGTCTGTGTCCATCAGTCCAAACAAGTCCTGGTGTTGATCCTTTTAACCAGTCCTTTGACACAGATTTGTTGTCTGACCCAAAGACATGAACAGTCAGTGAATGTGGAAAATGAAAGTGAGAAAAATGCCCCACAGGAAAGTGGACCAGAGATGGAGGGTGAGCCCAGGTGTGGATCTGAACCTGTGATGTGGGCTGAGCCCCAGGTCACAGGGTTGAGAACAGAGGGACCAGTCAAGAAAAGTCATCAGTGCAGTGAGGTGAGACACCCACAGTCTAACTGTGGAGAAGCGTCTGCAGCACCAGCCCCACCTCTCCCTGCATGGGAACCACGCCCACACCCTCCAGATCCTCAGCAGACTCTTTCCCACGGGCTCCCACAGTTCCCTCCAGGGCTTCCTGGGGTCATCAGACTCCTCTGCAGGCTCCACCTCACTGACGGTGGGTTTGTTGTCCCCTGTGTTCAGCTGCATCATGAGGTGTTCTCCAACTGTGCCAAGCTTCCCACAGCAGCACCCCAAGGACCACGAGGATCAAACCAGACACACCCAAGTGGATGAGGTTCCCTATTGTTTAGTCTTGGGTGTTTGTGGCTGGAGATGGAGGATGAAGAGGGTGATACACTCTAGTCTTTCTGGGGTCAAGGATTACCACAATTATCAGACCCAATCATTTATTGAGGCTGTACCTAGAGAGCAAGATTGATAAGAACCTAGCAGAACAGATAAACTGATAGAATAAAATGTTTAGATAAGCACCTAGACAAAAATACAGATGTGTGGTGATGTAAGACAAGCTCTGCTAAACGGACTAATGAAATTCTGGGAATTCCCCAGGAACTCTGAGAGGGGGAAGGGGGCACTGACATGAATCCCAGCTGAGAAGCATGACTGGCTAAATGCCTGTTCTGATTCCCATGCTGACCACCACCAAAACCAGTGCTGATGAAAAATTTGGGAATTTCATTAGGCCAAAGTCACGGAGCAGGGAGGTGGCAGAACCTTTGCCTTCCAGAGACCATGGACCAAATTAAGGGGCCCCCTTGCTTACCTTTTGTCGTGCTTGACTGTGAGGGTGACAGGCAAGTACTTGTAGAAGATCCTAGGAAAAGGGTGAGAGAAATGTCAGCAGGTGTACTCCTTACCCCACTAATGTAGTACCATTTTTTCCTTGAAGGGTGGCTCCCTGCCCACCCCTTACTCTGTCCTGCCCTGAAAGAAAGATGTGGCCTTCTGGTCCTTTCACCTGAGTACCTTGAGCAGTGACCACCTGAGATGTGACAGTGGGAAGGGACAAAGTTAGATAAGCCTGGTGACCAAAGACAGGTGTGGTCAGGAGACAGGTCACCTTGGGTGATATATATCTGTGCCCCTCAATGGGGAAATCGCTTGTAGGTCAGAAGGTGCTCTGGGAAACAAATAAGGGTGAGAGGCTGATGCAACCTCTATGCTCCCCAGATTGCACCCAGCCCCTCCCGTTCCCAGGTCTTCCCTGACTTCTTTCTTCATCTGCCTGGGTACATAGGGCCCCGCTGTGGGTGTCCATACAGGAGGTGAAAGAAGGTCTGAAGGGCCCTGCCCTGTATCTGCTCTTTTCCTCCCTGCATTTCTCAGTGCTTCCTTTTCTCCAGAGTCCCCAAGATGCCCATCACCAGGAGGGCAACCTTCAGATGTAGCTCCATGATTGAGTGTCTAGTAAAACAGGAACAGTTACAAGGTTCCTCAAGTATGACGGCAAGGTGCAGTGGGTCACTCAGGTGTGACCATACATGAGAGTGATTGAAAGAGCTGGAGCATCTGTAGGTTCCTCTGTAGGCTGAGGTCTCAGGGCCCAGAGGGAAGTCTGCCTGGAACACAGTATGGTGACTCTGCCCCCCAGCAAACCAGCACCCATGAGCCTCGCCCTCCCTGCATAGGTGGTACAGGTCACTTGGACTCTCTGATTGGCAGAACAAGGTCATGTTATCCCCTGACATCACTGTGGGGCCCAGCTGGGCTGAGAGAGTTGGTTTCTTCTGCATTCCTAGAAGAAACAGAGACCTTGATCTTAGCCCACAACTTACACTGTCCTTGGCAGAGAAGGAAGAATTCTGTCTTCCCTCCCTGCAGTGTCCACTCTGTGTGTCTTCTGGGTCTGTCGGCCTCACTTTGATCCCTGCAGTGCTGACTCCTGTGTGCGTGTGTGTTGGACTCTGCTTCTCCCTGAACCTCTGCTCTTTTCTGCATGTACCTCTCTGCTTAATGCCCCTCAAAGCCATGAGACCTGGGGTTGTCTTCAATAATGGAACTGAGAGCACACTTTAGGGACTCCCCAGAACACAGATTGATCTTAGGTTTCTTCATCTGAAATGAAGAGATTATGGAGTGAAAAGTTCCAGAATCTCCCCAGGATCCGTGAGCACCTCATTCTGCAGAGACAGACCAGTGTGATCCTGCACCCACATGTTAGGAATGACCACTCCTCCCTCTTTGTGCAAAAGTCCCTGTTAAACCATGTGATTGGGCAACTCCTCTGGGTCCTCATCTCTCATTGGATCTTTCATAGAGCTGGCTGAGGGGTATCTGGTGTGTTACTGTGTCCTCGCTGCAGAGGAAGGGCGTTGTGGTGTCAGAATGGGAACTCTCTGTTTCTGAGCTGGGGAAACAGCCCTCATCCCCATGTTCATGGGTCTTCTGGTCCAACTTTCTCATTCTCTGTCTGTCTGTCAATGTTGTGAAAATAAGAAATATCCAAACCTGTAGAGAAACCTGTCACTCCACTGGAGACTAACTGATGACAATTGGCAGGAAACAAAACATCAAAAAGTTGAAAAAATGCTCCAAAGAATGTCAGTTTGCACCTTATTTTGTACATTACAGTGAAAAGAGGAAGCATAAATGGATTACATGAAATCCATTGGTGATAGATTAGGGAGGTGGGAGGAAGTAAAGTGAGAACCTCTGGGATTGAATAAAGCAAAATGATAGACACATCTTTCACATAGGTGGGTACAGGTAGTTAACAGTCAACAATTAACATGATAATAGTAACAATGAGGGGTTTTGAGGTCTCCCTCTGATGTGGTGCCAGTGCTTGGAGGGAGTCTGGAATAAAGAAATTTGACATTCCAAAGGCATGTTATCAGACACAAAAAGAGAATAGACAGGCTCGGGTGAAGTAAAGATTGACCTTTTTAAGGGAAAAACACCAGCCTAGAACACAACTACCCACCATGATCTGTTTCTAGTTAGGCTGTTTTTACTTTCAGACCATCCTATGTGGGTAATTGAGGTCTCTGAGTTTGCAAGATGCCATGCAAGCCTTCCCTGAGCTTGTCAAGTTTAATATGTGGCCCCTTTTCTACCTCATAGTGTCAATTGTTTTCTCTTTGCATTACAACACCATGCTATCTGTTCTCCATTTATTCTTCTTTTCCCTTGACACTCTGCCATACAAGCTCCCACTCCTGAGTTTTTTATTCTCTGTGTGTCTGTCTTTCTCTCCCCCATACTAATGTTGTACTCAACACCATATCACCCCTTAAAGCTTGCAGAACACAAAGAGAATTAGGGCTGGTGTGGCCACACTCACCTGTGATCACGACCTTCAGGGGGTTACTGGGGACTGACCACTCACAGGGGGAGTGATGGACAGAGCCATAGCACCTGTAGGTCCCCGCATGTGCAGGTGTGCAGGCCCATGGAGAAGTGAGCTTGCCTGTTCCCAGCCTGGAACTTCTCAGCAACCTGCCAGGAATGCTGTGCATCCCCTTCCTTGCACAGGATAAACTGGTCAAACGTGACTTCTGAGTGACAGTGCAGGGTCACAGCTTCTCCTGTGTCCACAAAGGAGCTTGGTTGGACTGAGAGGGAGGGTTTCTTGAACACACCTAGGAAGAAAGAGAGTAGGTTTCATGTGTTGCCCCCCTCACCCCTTCTCCTGATATTCCAGGAGTGGATTTCTTCCTCTCTCAGGCCTGTGATGTCTCCTTTCCTTCCTAAGTCTTTGTGCTGCTTTCCCCCTAAGCATCCGGGTCCATCCTCTGGCTTATGACATTCACAGCCTCGATCTCACCACCCCACCTGGACCTGCTTTTCTGTCTCTCTTGACTAAAAGACCCAGACTCTTAGGGCTGGTTTGAAGCTGCATGGCTGTGTGATCCACTCCCACTCTATCGTGTCCCTGCTCTCTATGTGTGCGGTGGAGGTGACCCTGCTGGATGCATTTCACAACTCCCTGCACATGTCTCCTAGAGCAAAAAAGATGACAGGCAGGAGACTAGGGAAGAATGTGGAGACAAAAGGGGTATTTCCCAATCTATGCTCTAACCTGTGCCTCTGGAGACCACTCCCAATGTGACAGGTGATGTTGGCTAATCTGAGGCTCTGGCTGCTCCAAGACAGGGTTTCAAGACCCTAGAGGGTCTCTGGAGCTAGGATCAGGTGACATGGCCCCTGCTGGGTCCTCCCTGCCTGCTCCAGGCAGCAGCATTCTGCTCCTGCTAATTCCTGAGTTGACTCTCCTGCTTGTTGGCACCTCATCCTTTCCCTGGGCTCCCCATTCCTTATGTTACACACCCTGTCTCTGCCTTCCCAGAGCAGCCTCTCCTTCTAAGGTTCATCCTGATTGGGAATGCAGTGATAACTCTTGGTTGCAAGGGCATCTGGGTACTGACCAACCAGATGTGTGGCTGTGATGTCCAAAACATCTGTAGGATACTGCATGCTTAGGGTCATGGGGCTCATGGTGAAGGTGTTGATGTGATCTCTCTGGAGTTCAGGACTGGGGGTCTCATTCCTTTTGGTTACTTTAAATGAGGTAAATGGAGGGTGGAAATGATACTGAAGAGTCACACTCCCTCCTAGGGGAGCCACAGGGCCCAGCCAGGCTGACAGGGAGGGCTTGTTGTGCCCACCTGGGAGAGAGGGGTCACTGCCTTAGAGCTCAGAATGGGGAACTGCCCCTCTTCTTACCCCTTGTGGGGCTTTTTCTCCTCTTCATTCCCCCAAGGCTTCCCCCAAACTGAGTCTCCTAATGCCCAGGGTGACCTGGTGGGGGACCAGAGACACAGTCCAACCCCACATGGACCTGCAGGTCACCCCACAACAAGGATTATTCTTGAGTGTTTATAAAATGTTTGTGCAAAGTTAACTTAAAACACAATTTGAATAAAAGAAATTGACATGGGAGAAACGAGCAAGTTCTACTTGATTAAAATAAGGTGAAAAAAAACCCTGATGTTTTATTAAGTTCTCCTCCATCAGAATTGCCCCAAGAGCCAGGACTGGCCCCTTTCCCTGAGGTAGGTTCAGTGGGAGTCCCTGCAGTTCCTATGGTGAAGGGCAGCTTAGGGGAGGCATGGGACACCTGGTTCTAGGAGGCCTGTGTGGGATCAGGCATCTTGTTCCCCTAATTATGGAGATGACAGCGACCAGCCACAAACCACAGCTTGGGAAATCCACACCTCCTTCATGTGAACACAGACCTGAGATTTGTAGCCTCAGGGAGAGACTAGGAAGGTTCTCCCAGCAGAAATAAGACCCTAGGGTCCCACAGGACTTGCCACTCTCCTTGTGTTTCCTGAAGTCTCACTGCTGGCCCTCCAGTGTCATCCAGAGAAGCCCCAACTCCTCTCTCCCTGCAAAATCCCTGGCTGACACCCGGAGGGTTTGCTGTACACTGTACTGAGGGGATGGAGAGGACTCACCTGTGAGTGTCCAGATCCTCTGGCCCAGAGAGAGCCCTGGAAGGAAACCACATGAGAGGCAACTGATTCCCAATGGATCCCGTGCTCACATGCAACCCATCCATGGAACTGGTCCTGTGCCTCATGGAAGCCCAGATTTCCTCTATGACTCACCCCTCCCTTCCTTTCCAGGACTCACCAACACCCAGGAGGCTGAGGAATTTGGGGAACATGCTGCTGCTTCTGTTGAGCAGGAGACAGGAGCTGAGCAAAGCTGACTAGGTAACAGGATGTGGTTAGCAGGTCCCCACACCCCAGTTTGTACAGTCCACAAGGTGCCAATCACTCAGGAAGCTGACCAGTGTCTTCTCACCACAAGGACAGAAGGTGCTGAGGGTCTGACTCGAGCCACGTCACAAAATACCCTCAATATCTAAAGTATCACTTTTTTTGCCTAGAATCCACAATCATGTGAGGGTGTTACATTCTCTCACTACCCTTTTTATGTTGTAGTTACTATTCAGTGTGTAACATGCCCTATTCCTTTCCCAAGATAATAAGTAAATATTAATGTTAAAAAACTATTTGCAGAAGGAATATCTAATGTGTGCCCTGGTTAATATTCGTTAGGGCTCATGTTTGCTGCAGATGCTTTACTTCTATTTAAAAAAAAAAGGTATTGAACCAAGAACATTCTTTTCCCTAGCTTTTTGAGAAATAATGACACATGGGAATTGTATATATTTAAGGTGTACATCTTGGTGTTTTGGTATATATGTACACTCTGAAAAGATCACCACACTTGAATGATTGATATATCCATCACCTCACAATTTTCATTTTGTTTTGGTGTGTGGGGTGAGAACACAGCAAATTTCCAGGGCACAATTCATAATTGTTCAACTATGATTAGCACTCAGTACATTAGTCTCCAGAATGTATTTATCATGCAACAGAAAGTTTACATGTATTGATCAATGTTTTCTTCTTCTCCCAATCCCCAGCCTCTGGTAGTCACTACTCTCCCTTATTTTACTTGATTTCAGATCTCTAAAAAATTTATTCTGCAGATAAGGGAAATCATGCAGGATTTACCTCACTGTTTCTGGCTCATGTCACTCAGCATAATGTCCTCCTGGTGCATCCGTGTTGTCTCAAAGGGCAGCACTTCCTGCTTTTTGTGGTTGAAGAGTTTTCCATTGTGTATCTACACACCACAGCTGCCTTATCTATCATCTGCTGGTGGAAAACCGAGGTGGTTTCCATGTCTCTGCTGTCGTGAATAACTCTGCAGTGAACCTGGAAGTGCAGATATCTCTTTGAGATCCTGGTTTCATGTCCTCTGAATAGAAACTCACAGTGAAAGTGCTGGATCCTATGAAAGTTCTGAGCCGTGCACACTGATAACTACAGAATAGTCATGGGGATGTCAAGTCCACTCTAGGGAACAGAGTTGCCAAAGAACATAGATGCATCATAACCCATGGACATGGACAATGGTGTGGGGACTGCCTGAGGGACTTGGGGGGTGCTGGGTGGAGGGTAGCAAAGGGAGAAAAATGGGACTGCTGTAATAGCATAAATATAAAATATAGTTAAAGAAAGAAAGTCCTGTTTTCATTTTTGTGAGGAACTCAACACCAGCTGCAGGGTTCATGCATGGGCTAGCTGTGGAGACCTGCACATCAATTACCCTGAGCCCTCCCCATTTCCTCATTCTCAGTTGCCCCCAGAGTATCCAGCCTGCAAACCCCTCAGCCAGACAGAGGCTGGATCTTTGGGCAGTGATAGAAAGGCTGTGGGGGCAGAGGCTGTGTTATCCCCATCCCCCAGAAGAAATTGCAGGTGGAGGGCATCTCACTATTGGGACCAGGACCCGAGGGTGGAAGGGCAGATTCGGTAAAGTAAAGCTGTTCTTCTTCCCCTTGTTAAGGTGATATTTCTTGTTTTTTTTTTTTGTTGTTTGTTTGTTTTTTTGTTTTGTTTTGTTTGTTTTTTTTCCACAGAGTGCTGCTCCTGCTGGGACTCCGTGGATGGTGGTTAAGTTGTGGTTTCTGTGGGTGAGCAGAGCCGAGACTTCTTATCTGGCCACAATCTTGCTGACGTTGGTCACTATCATTTTCAAGGTCATTCTCCTAATGACTCACTGTCATTTTCAAGGTCATTCTCCTAATGACTGACCATGGCGAGCATGTTTTTCTGAGCTCATCTTTCCATTTGTAGCTATTATCTTTGCAGAATATCTTTTTGGTAGAAATACCTACTCACATCCTTTGACCAGTTTTATGAATTGGGCTTTTTTGGTGTGTGGGGGGTTGAGTTACATACTTGTTTTGTGTATTCTGGACTAAATCATTATCAGGTATAATTTGCAAATATTTTCTCCAGTTTTGTATGTCTGAGTTTTTTTTTTTTTACTCTTTTGATAGTGATTTTTGATTCACATACATTATTACTTTGATAAAGTCTAAAATATATTTTTGTTTATTGTGCTTTTAGTGTCATTTCCAAGAAAACATAAGTTAGCCCACACTCATGAGGATTTTTATCCATTAGATCCCAATTTTTATAATATTAGTTGCTATACTGATTTATTTTGAGTTCATTTTGGTGTGGGGTGTGTGGTACATACACAACTTCATTCTTTTGCATTTTTTGTACATTCATTTATCAAACACCACATGTCAGTGACAACATGTCTTATTGATACTGGGTCTGTTTTTCAAAGTCAGGCATCCAGGGAGTTTCCATCAAGAAAGGAATCAAGACAAGCCTGACCTCAACATCTGGTACCCCCTGCACTCAGCTGCCTTCCCTTGAGTCCTCCTCAGTGTGGTCCAGGAGGACAGCAGATATCCTGAGCATTGTTCAGTCTGCAACCAAAACCTGTGTGATCTGAAAAGAGTTCCCAATGGAGTTGAACCCCATTCTGTGAAATAACCCACATGTGCATACTGGTGACCTACAAGCATCCAGACAGTTGGAGCAATGTGGGATCAGAAGCTGCCGTGGACCTTTAACATGGTCAGTTGCATGTCCAGTGTGATGCATAGGCTGTCTTCTGAGACCCAGCATCTGCCTCAGGCAGGGACTCCTCTTTTGGTTGGACTTAGAGCAGCTGGTAAAGCAGGTGCTGATCATGTTTTGAGGGAACTGTAATGCCAACACAACACTTTTCCTCAAACACATCAACAACTACTTTAAAGAAGCACATTGCCTGGGTTAGCCAGTGGACTTTACCACCTAACTTCATGACAGCTCAGTAAATTGTATGAAGATATAGAGAAATCACCAAATAGAAAGGCAGCGTTTCCTATAATGACAACTGGACTTTGAAGTCGCCAAATCAAACTCACAAAGGACATTTGAACAAACCTTCAACATTGCACTACATTTAACACCTGAACCGATCACAAAGGATCCATTCCTACTTTTGCTCATAGGGCTTCTCTTAGGGGTGCCTGCCTGAGTGACCAATGGGGTCTCTTTCTGAAGGTTGCACAATGGAATGGCCCTGCCTGCCTTCTTTTGAGAATTTTCTTTCATTGACTCACCAGCACGTTTGAAGATTGAAATGCATTGTTTTGGTGATTTAATTTGCACTTTTGCACCATCACCTGGTAGGTCATGGTGAACAAATACCACCCGTCTTTCTTTTTTACTCATGGGGTTTTGTGATGTGTGCTTGCTTTATAATATGAGGGTCACACTGGTCCATGTTCTTGTGAGTGTAACTGGTGCCTGCATACACAGTTTCTCTAGCATGTATATGTTATGGTCAAAACTCTGTGCCTCCTTCTTTTACTTAGATAATTCCAACATACTCTCCAAATGGGTTGAAGTAATTTTTACCTTCACCACATTTATTTGAATTCTGAACCCATTTGTTTCCAGATTTTTTTTTACTCTTGTGTGAATATCTGGGGTTATGTTGTCACAATTTCACTGACACTGCATTTTCACACTACAGTAGGAATTATCATTATGTCTACAAGATGATGAAATGCAGTCAACAGAGGGCATGTGGGGAGGTGTTTGTCCGATGGCTCTTTCTTGGTGGTGAGGATGATTCTGCCATCTCCCAACTCTGCACATAGTGAAGTCAGGTTGGCATTTTGGGTTGGTCATGAAGGGAGAATTTACACCACAAAAATGGTCAAGCATCACAAGTCAGGATGCTCAGATAGATGAGTTTTCAGAGCAGCACACCACCAGGCTGTCCCTTCAAGTGATGACGTTTCTCGGGAAATGGCACAGGTGGCATCTGATAAGGACAGGAAGGACTGTGGGAACAGAAAGGGTGGTGGTGTGGGTTGGGATCTGTATTTCCCAGGCTTGTATCTGACTTAGTGCATTTAATCAGTTAGTGAATCCACGTTAATTCTGTGAACTGAAGAAATATAAATTCAATAATGCCCATCTGGTAATATGATTATAAATGAAGAACATTTTATTACATAACAGTGGAAGAGGGCATGATATTTTAGATGTGAGGACTCAAAGCAGCCATGTGGGATGGACCTGAAGAAAAAAAACAAAGGGAGTCATTGCAGAACATCAACAAAGAAACCCCCTGGCCCCCTCCTTTAGTACTGTCTCAGGCTCTGCAGGGACAGGGCCTGGGCTGAGGAGCCCCAGAACTAGCAGCTGGAAGGGGAGCAAGCACAGCTTGACTTTTTCTGTCTCTAGAGTTTCCTTTAAAGATACAGCGAGGCTCTCAGGGTGATGAACCTGGCTCACATGGCTGCGTCCCTTGCTATGATTCATAGCCCATCGACATAACCTCAGTGGCCAAATTCTCAGAGGATTGATCTGTCACAAGAGCACTTGTTGCATCCTCAAAAAATGTTTAACAGGGAAGAATGTCTGGATGTTCGATTGTTGATGGGAGTTCCAGGTATCTCCTACTTGGTTGCACTAGCAGGTGCAGGATCAGAAGATGCTGTGGTGGATGCTGGAGAAACAGGTGCAGGTGCAGGTGTGGGAGTGGGAGCCAAAGCAGGGGCAGAGGTGGGACCTGACCCACAGCTGAGACTGTGAGGGAGGGAACTGCTCTGGGTGCTGGTTGCTGGGCAGGGCCTGTGGTGGGGCGGGGCCCCAGTGTGGCGCCCTCCACTCCTCCCTCAGAGGGGCCCCTCCCCTCCCAGCAAATCCTGGGGAGTGGGGCTGGCCTGGACTGACATGCAGGAGTACCAGGAGGTGAGAAGCTGAGTGTCTGCAGCTCCCTAGCGACTATTTTTGGCCCAGGCTCAATTGCAGGTAAAAAGTTTTCAAGTTTTTATGTTTAAACATCATTTCTTTTTAGAAAGCTTTTGAAAGATGCTTTGATAGGTGATAGAAAATGCCCTTGTCTTTCTGAAGTGTTTTTCATTAGAAATTGGTGCTGTATTTTAACACAAGTTTTACATCAGTTGGGAGGATCCTTTTATTTTATTTTATATTTTATTACTATTCTTTGAAAGTTTGAATTGTACCGATGATGTTCTGGATATGAACCAACCGTGCATTCCTGAAATCACATACCTGCCTGGTCGGGATGGATGACACAGGTTATGCTTTGATGCATCTTGGTGAAATTTTGTTTAGGATTCTGCACCTGAGTCACATGAGAGACCTTCCTGTGAGGTCCCCTCTTTGTACCTCCCTTGTTTGGTTTCGTCATCAATTTATTTCTGGCCTGATAAACTCTGTTGTGGGATGTGCCTTTCTTCTCTGTTGTCAGGAGAAATGCGTGTAAGGCTGTTGTGTGTATGTTTGTATATCTGAGTGTGTGTGTGTGTGTGTGTGTGTGTGTGCTTTTGCATACAAAAGCATTTGGAAGATTTTATCAGTGAGTTTTCCCAGACTCCACATTCATTTTGTGGGAAGAGTTTGAAGTACAAGGTCAAAATGTTTCATGTAGAACAGTTCAGAATTTCTATTTATTCTATGTCTGTCATTTTTGTAAATTGTATTTTTGTGGATTTCATCTACATTTTTTATTATGTTGGTGTGAAGATGTTAGTAGTGTTCTTGTGAAATTTCATGACCTTTTTATTAAAGGTCAGTAAAGCACAGCACTCTTATTTGCATCTCAGGGGTATGCGTTTCACAGTGTTCTGTTATCTATTTGAAAGGAAGGTTGTGAGATGCTGTCCTGATAGGGGTGACGGGAGGCTTCTCTCTTTGTTCTGTGTCCAGTATGCTAGACCTTAGAAGTGTGATTAATGTTTGCAAGAATGAAAATTTTTTGGCCTTCCTGATTTTTCCTCAGTAGCTACTCTTACTGTTACGATTTTCCACCTTCTACCCTCATTGGGAATACTTTGCCATTCTTTTTGTAATTTTTCGTAAATCTTTGGTGTAGTATATCACCTATCTACTTCATTGTGTCCCCACCACTGAAAGGCTCGTCTCCTTCTGTCACTGCACACTTAATACCCTTCACTTTTTCATCTCCCCCCTGCCAACACCCTTCCCCTCCAGTGACCAGTTTTTTGATGTCTATCTCTATGAGTTTGTTTTCTTTTTTATGTGTTTCTCTCTGTATGTCTGTGTATGCCCCTATGTGTGTGCATGGGTGTGTGTGTTTCATACATGCATATGTGTTCAGAAGCATTTGCAAATAAAGCTTTTTGGAATCCACATTCACATTGCAGGAAAATTTTTATTACAAGTTCCATATAGTTAATACATATGACAGTGCAGAGTTTCACATCTCACCCACATATGAGTGAAGTTGTATGGTCCTTGTGCTGTGGGGTCTGACTCCATGTAGCATGACATACTCACGATGCCTCTGTGTGGCTACACTGACAGGATTTTATCTCTGTGGCTGAGTGACACTCCATCGCACAGGTTGCCACACCTTCATCTCAGCATGTGTGGGAGGACATTTAGGTGGTTTCAATGTCTTCACCTTTTTCTTCTCTAAGATGTTCATTCATGGTTGTTAATGTTCCATTTCATAGGACTAATGTATAACATTTACATGATCATTCATTGAAAGCATTCTCTACCTTCCATTTTGGTTCTAAATTCACACGTTGATTCTTAATAAGTCTGTTGCTTGGATTCCAAAGTGTAGAGATAGTACTTATCTGTGGTTGCCAAATAAGGGGACTCCTAGAGGGTCCCAGAAGCTGCTGGGGTCCATGTCAGGTCCCCAGGCTGGCTGGGGCCACTAGTGAGTGTCCTTTCAGACAGCTCCTGTGCCTACTGGGGTCCCTGCAGGCCCCCTCCCTAGAGTGTGTGGTCTGGATCCTTCCTCAGCTAGTGGACAGCCAGAGCAGCATACACACTGGACCCATCTGGGGGCTCCTCTGATGGGGAGGAAGAGGGTGCACTTGCCTCCTGTCTGATGGCCAAGTGGGTCAGCTGGGCGTAGGTCACATCCTGGGGGGCAGCAGAGGCAGCAGCCTGGAGCAGGGGGACAATGAGAGGGGTGAAAGGTGGTTGGGTTTGGGGAAGCCTGGGGTCTGGAAAGGACGGGACCCACCTGACTGTCCATGTGTGTGTCTTCTTCTGCTTGTCTGTCCTTCATGTCCAGCAATTCCTCTGATAGGGGGGAAGGTGAGGATGCTATTCCCTGCCTGAACTTTGATGGTGAGCGGGTCACGTGGGCGTATGTCTCTCCCTGGGAGTCATCATGGGTCCTGTTCTGCTGCAGAGAGACAGTGAGACAGAACCAGTGTATCCTTGACCCCACAGTTGAAATCCTCCAGTCATAAGTCCATGCGGTGTCAGACTGACGAGTTAAACTTCAGATCAGATGAGGTCACTCTCCTGGTGGAGTCTGCAGGGGCTCCCTGAACCTTGGGACTCCTGGTACTTCTACGGGTCTGACTCTTTACCTAACGCTCTGTCTCTTGCTCTTTTGGCTCCAGCCACAGAGCCCATCTGGCTGAAGCAGCAGGTCCTGACTCAGGACCTTGCACCTGCTGTTTTCTCTGTTCTCTCCCTTCACCACACATTCCTCCCCCTGCTCTTGCTTCATTCCCCTTCATAGCACTTAGCTCTCCAGGATGCCATCTGCCTGTTTGCAGGTGTCTCCCTCACCCACAGGGGAGCTGGAAGAGGGTGGGGACAGGCTGCTCGGGGCTGCACTGGGGCACTGACATGGAGCTGATAACCAGTGAGATCCTGTCACAGCTGCTGGGTGAATGAGTGACAGGACTGTGGGACCTGCAGGTCATTCAGTTATCCATGACTCCTCCTGAGATCTGGGGTTACACAGGGACAGAAGATGAGGAGCCAGCACAGGGGACCACCCAAGATGGGTCACGAGGACACAAGAAAGTTGGGGGGGGGTGAGTCACAGCAGGACAACTTGGTGCCCAGAAGGACAGGTCAGCGTGGGTGCTACTGAGAACCAGGGGAGGTGAGGACAAGGAGTGGCAACCGGAGTAAACTGGGCAATAGGAAGGTCCTTGGCAGCCTGGACAGGAGCCAGGATCTCACCTGAGGGTCCAGCTCCATGTCCTCCCCAGGTTGTAGTTCCTTCATGGCAGCGTCTGTGGGGGCAGAACAGGGAGTGTCTCCTCTCATGGTCCCTGAGATCTCAGGGCTGCAGACCTGCCTGCTCCCAGTTGGGTCACTAACCCAGGGGTGAGGTGAGGGGCTAGGTTGGGCTGTGTGGATTTCAGTCTCTCTCACCCCTGACCCTCACAGCCTCCCAGGCTTCCCCTCCCCCATAGCCTCCTGAAATCCTTGTGGCCCCTCCCCAGGGCAGCTGTCCCTTCCTCTCACAGAGGGGCTCTTCTTGGGTGTCTGCAGCTGGTTTGGATCTGGGGAAAGAGACAGGGGTGTTAGGGGCAGAGCAGGTCCTGTTGGGGTGTGGGACTGGGGCCTTTGGGGAAGGAATTACCTGGTCTGCAGGCCTCTGTTCTTGGGCTCTACGTCTGTGGCCCCTGCAGGAGGTCAGATATCAGCCTTTCTCTAGGCTGGTCAAGAGCAACACTCTCAGCATTGGGAGGGTCGGGACCACCCCTCTTCCTCCTCCCCATGTGACTCCAGAGGAGAGAAGGAAATTTTAACACACTTGTGCATACATTTCATGTTTCAGGAGACTGAAAACAATTAAAGACCACCTCACATTTGCACATCTGTGCTGATGGTAAGTGTTTTCTTTCTAGATTTTCTGAGTGGAGATTCTGGAGAAATCTGTTTCTCAGCTGCCCTTCCCCATCTATTTATTTTCCTGCAGCATGTGCTCTGAACCCCTCTCTCCTGTAACCCAGTCACCCCCTTTCCTACTCACCCAATGTCCTGACTTTGCTCTGATGCCAGAGTCGAGGGAGGAGGAAGAGGAGGAGGAATAACAGCAGGGTGAGGACCACTGAGACCCCAATCAGGATGTTCCAGTACCATTGGAGACCTTGGGCTGGAGTGATGTCATGAATGAGCCAAAGGTGCCATTTAATGAGCACTTACTGTGTGCAAGACATGTGCTGAGGTCTGCTGTTCATCTCTTCTAACCTCACAGCCCTCATGCACCAGGGATGGCTGACCCTCTACCCAGTTACTGCAGTCAGAGAGGTTAGCCACATGCCCTAGGCCACCCAACCTGTCCAGGGCAGGGCTGGGACTGGACCCCGGGATATGGGTCTCCTTAGCTGTCCTCCTGCTGCCCCAGGTGGACACCAGCTCTGAGCTCTGGGCTCCTCCTCTGCAAGGGCCTGTCCTGTCTCCCCTGGAGCTGGGGGTCCTTCCTTGGTACCTGTCCCACAGCATAGCAGGGACACGGAAGGGGCAGGGATTGGGGTGAATCCTAACGCCTGTTTGGGAAGGCCAGGCAGGGCTGAAGCTCTGCCTTCCTGAGCTCTGTGAGTCCCCTTGTGTCAACTAATGTCACCATAGTCCTGTGAGCAGAAGCGGGCTAGGGGTGAACAGACTTTCAGAGAGGAGAAGGGACCTCGGGCCCCACGTTGGGAGCAGCAGAGCTGGGACCAGAACCAGATCTGATTCCAGCCCTTGTCCCCTCTTCTGAGCTGAGTCTGAGCTGAGGGAAAGGACCTGGGTGTCTCAGACCCTTTTCCTGTGTGTCCCTCTTTGTATATTCTCATTGTCACTGCAGCAGAGGGGACAGTCCCCATAACATCATGTGCTGGGGGCTTCCTTGTGAGGCCTCCTCCCAGGAGATCAGAGTCAGACTGAAAGGCAATCTGAACTCTGGACCACAATTCTCCCCTTTTCTACTTGGAGACACTGAGGCACAGGGAGGAGAAGGGTGTGTCCAAGCCAGAGCCCCCAGAGGAGCCTGAACTTGCCCAGGACTCAGCCCCTGTCCCCCCGGACACACCCACCACCTCCCCACACAGACCCTCACATAGCTCTATTGTCTTGTCTCATGGGGGAGATGGTGGGATCCTCAGAGTCTCCTGGTGGTCAAAATAAGGGTGAGAGGTGGGAGGTGCCTTCTCCCCACTTGAGCCTGGTGGCCCCCCCCTAAGTGGGACCACAGTATCTCCCTCCCCCATGACCAAAGGACGTGTCACCTTTCAACCTCACATCCCTGAGAGCCCCATGATCCCACCCTGCATCACTGTCTGGCCCCCAGACCCCCTGGGATACAAGCGTGCCAGAGTGGGGATTCTGGGTGAGGCCATGGGCACTGGAGAGGGAGGGGACCGGAATGGGTGCCACTAGCCTCTCCTTCCTTTGCTCAGCCTGAGGCATCTCCAGCCTCCCTGGGCCCCTGGAAATTGTCTGGGCCTCAGATGTAATGAGGATGAGGCAGGGGGGGGTAGCTATGTTTTTCTGTCCCTCTGGGAGTTGAGAGTCCCCTCATGCTGACCCTCCTTTGGTGACCCCCTCACTCCATATCCAGCCTAAAGGTCCCCTGTGGACAGGGTCCTGAAGAGACCATGAGAACACAGGGGTGGGGAGGGGTTCCTCACCTGAGACCAGGAGCTCCAGGGGGTCACTGGGTTGTGACAGCTGGAAGGGGGAGGAGCTGTGTGAGCTGTAGCACCTGTAGGTCCCATTATGGCCCCAGGTCACAGGGCTAATGGTGAAGTTGGCCTGAGAGGGGGTGGCTGTGTCCTGCAGACGAAGCTGCTGGGGAGGATCCAGGGACCTCTCCCTGTGCAGGTAGAAGATGTCAGCCCTTTCCTCAGAGTTACACTGCAGGGTCACGTTGGCTCCCCAGGGCACTGAGGGCCCACGCTGGGCCGAGAGGGAGGGTTTCCTGTACATTCCTGGGGAGAGAAGGGCTGTGATGTGCAGAGTCACCCGTCCCCCCATGCCCTTGTCCCTGAGCTGAGGCACCCTGTCCTTCCTCAGGGACACTGTCTGTGACCCCTCTCAGCTCCTCCCAGTCCCTCTGGTGGGCAACTTTTATCTCCATGGCCATCACTCCATCCCTCCCCAAAACCTCAATCCTCTCAACCTCTGCTCCAGGACCTGAACCTGGATCCTATCACCACCAAGGCGACCCCAGACCAGAGCCCCAAGGAAGACAGTCAGGACAAGGGGCAGGGCAGGGCTCCTCACCTGCAATCAGGATGTCCAGGGGGGCGCTGGGGGCTGACCACACATAGGAGAGGTTGTGTGCACTGTAGCACCTGTACCGGCCCCCGTGGGCAAAGTTCAGAGGGCCCCGGGGGAAATCCGGGCTGTGCTGCCCATGGAGACTCTGGGGGGGTGTGGGGCCCTCGTCCTTGGTGAGAGCGAATCTGTCAAAGCTGGGCTCTGAGAGACACTGGAGGGTCAGGCTGTCTCCAGGCAGCAGCAGGGGGCCTGGCTTGGCTGAGAGAGAGGGCTCCCTGTAAACACCTGGGGAGAAAGTCATTGTCACTCAGGGGACACACACACACACTGCCCACTGGGGCTGCAGGGAGAGCTCTCACTTGTCCCTCCCTAAGTCTCCTCCCTCTGGTTCTGTCCCCAGTAAACCCCTGTCAGTGACCCCGCAACCCCCAGGGCTTTACTAGGCAGAAGGTTTAGATCAGTTATTTGTGGCCAGGTAAGAATTGAAGCCAAGTGTGGGCCACCTCACCTGTGACCTCGAGGTGCAGAGGGGCACTGGGCTGTGACCACACATTGGGGTTGTAGCTGGAGGAACCATAGCATCTGTAGGTGACCCCATGGGAGGTGTTCACAGGGCCCACAGGGAAGACAGCCTGCGAACTCCCAAGATGGTAATTCCATTCCGATTCCTTACATTGGGGCTGCTCAGCCCCTCCCTCCTTCAGCAGGTAGAAAGGACCTGATGTGGACTGTGAGCTGCACAAGAGGGACACATTCCCTCCTGAGGCCACCACTGGGCCTGGGTGGGCTGAGAGGGAGGGTGCATTGTACGCTCCTGAAGGAGAAGGAAGATCTGATTTAAAGGAGACAGTCACCCCAACTTCCCTAGGTGTCGGCTGTGAGGGGTGAGGCCTCCCTACAGCCACATTCTGTCCCCTTCATCCTCTGAGGAGGAACCCGCAGTGGGAAGGGGACCCAGGTTCCCCCTTACCTGTCACCACCAGCAGCAGGGCCTCACTCCTCTCAGACAGCATGCCCCCGTGCTCTATGCACACTGGTAAACCCCTGCGTAGTATGAACTCATGTACTGAATGAGGAACCCAGTCTTGTTGCTGGAGGCCTATGGGATCTTTTCCGAGGGTGCAGAGCCCTTCCTTTTATAGAGAATGTAGTCATCTACCTGTAGAGACCCCTGACACCAGATGGTCACAGGGATCCCCTCTCTGACCCTGGGATCTGGGTCAGCCCAGATGGAGGGTTTGGGGAGAACTCCTGGAAAGGAATCAGACCTGCAGGGTCAGGAGGGTCCTTGTCCCCTCCGTTTCCCCAGCTGTCACTCCAAGGCTCCTCCCACACTGGTCACCACCAGCCCAGACCCACTGTGTGTCCCCAGCTGCCCAGGGGCATCTTTGTGCTGAAGCAGGAGTTCTGGGGGAGGGCTCACCTGCCTGGACCTGGTCCCACGGGCCACGACACAGTCCTGGAAGAGAGTCCTTGTGAGACTGTCCTTCACCCACACACAGAAGCTCCAGGCCTGGTCTGGAAACCTGCTGAGCTGGTATCTTCTGTCCTTAGAATTTCTGCCACCTCTGACCCTCCTGAGTCCTAGATTTGGGAGTGCAGAAGAGCCCATCCTTCTGATTTTCCCCAGAACTCACCAAGACTGAGAAGAGCAATGAAGGTCCGGGTCATAATGCTGTCTGCCAAGGTTCCCAGGGGTGCAGATGACATAAAATATCCCTGAGCCCTGCAGTACAGACAGCCACACAGGGTGTACTAAGGTCCAGCTCTGTGTGACAAGTCACAGTTTCTTCCTCAGCTGCAACCTGCCCTCCCTGAGTGTTGGTGGAGGAGACAGCCGGTTCTGGCACCTTTCAGACCAGATCTCAGTCTCAGCAGACCCCAAAGGTGTTGCCTCCACCTCATGTGACACCCAAGTCCAGAGGGTGACCCCTGTCCCAGTGTTACAGGGTGCAGCCAAGAGGGGGGACCCCAAATAGGCATTTGAAATGGGGTCCAGAACTTAAGGTGTCCAGGAGATTTTGGGATGTCTCCATCAACCCTCCCAGGGTGTGGGTTGGGGGAGGGGACAGATGGAGCAGGGCCATTGAGAGCTGTTTAGCATAGCAACAGCCTTGCAGCTAAGGTCTGGCGTGGTCGTTTTGTTACAGAACACAACAAGGGGGCCTGGGATGATATACTATTGTTGAAAGAAGGCCCCGGGTCCGTTATGTCCGCCGCCAGAGGAAAGACATCTCTCAATACCAGAGATTTGTGAAAAGGAAAGGAGACGTTTATTTAATGCTATACTAACTTAAAGTAGTGACCTAATGTCTTTACCAAAATCCCAAAGTCCCTTAAAACACCCACAAACACACAGTCCTTCCTTCCTTCCCCCTTTGCCCAGTCCAGAGTACCGTATCTCAGGAAAGGAAATAGAAGTCCATGGCTTAGGCAGTCCTCTGGTTCTTCCCAGTTAGTACTCGATCTCGACTGGGAGACCTCCCTGGATTCCCGGCACACTCGGCTGAGTCACCAGGATCTCTGCTAAAACCAGGTGGTGGTTCCCCCTTCTAAAGCTGTGGAGGTCCCCACTCTGCCAGGCCACGTGGTTCCCTCTCTCTGGGATGCGGGAGTCTCCACTCTGCTAAAGACGCGTGGTTCTCCTCCTCTCAGGGCTGTGCATGGTTCTCCCTCTCAGGGCTGTTCATGGCTCTCCTCCTCAGGGCTGTGCATGGCTCTCCCTCCTAAAGCAGCATGGTTGTCCTCCTCAGGGCTGTGCATGGCTCTCCTTCCTAAAGCAACATGGTTCTCCTCCCAATGACCATGATCTTCTCTGCACCTCCACAGCCACATGATTCTCCTTCTCTATGGCCGCCAAATCTGGATTTTAAATCCACGCGGCCAATCTTCCTCTGCAGCCTCATTTCCGACTCCTCCCACACTCGGCTTCACATGCCGGAACTCGTATCCTTCTAGCTTTACTGGACTGCCATCATGAGTCTGGGCAGGTGTGGCCCCATGTCCTGGAGCCAATCCTCTCTGAGCTCCCACGCAGGCGCTGTAACTCAGGGGACCTACACCCCCCCCCCCCAGTTACATCTAGGTGGGGAAGTTACTTCTGGGTGGGGAAGTTACTTCTGTTCCCCTGTCTTAGAGCTTATCATAGCTACTTAACCTATCTATGCAACCAGCCAAAGGCTATAGATATGTTAAATGACCAACCCAGGGCTTAGGTGCATGGCTGTTGCTATGCAAAACAGCTCTCAATGGCCCTGCTCCATTTGTCCCTTCCCCCAACCCACACCCTGGGGTGCGGGATGGAGACATCCTAAAATCTCCCAGACACCTTATGTTCTGGACCCCATTTCAAATGCCTATTTGGGGTCCCCCCTCTTGGCTGCACCCTGTAACAGTTTGGCACATCCTGGCCAACCTTTGACTGGTTGCATAGATATGTTAAGTGGCTGTGGTCGGCTCTAAGCCAGGGGAATGGAGGTGACTTCCCCACCCAGATGTGGCTGGGGGAGTGGGTCCCCTGAGTTGCAGTGCCTGCGTGGGAGCTCAGAGAGGATTGGCTCCAGGACATGGGGCCACGCCTGCCCAGACTCATGATGGCAGCCCAGTAAAGCTGGAAGGATATGAGTTCTGGTATGTGAAACCGAGTGTGGGAGGAGTCGGAAATGGGGCTGCAGAGGAAGGTTGGCTGCGGGGATTTAAAAACCCAGATTTGGCGGCCATTGAGGAGGAGAACCACGCGGACTTGATGGAGTGGAGACTCCTGCAGCCCTGAGAGAGAGGATCACGGCCATTGGAGAGGGAGCCACACAGCTTTAGCAGAGTGAAGACTCCCGCAGCTCTGAGAAAGGGAGAACCACGCGGCCTTGACAGAGTAGGGACCCCCCCCCCCCCCCGCAGCTTTAGAAGGGGGAACCACCACCTGGTTTTAGCAGAGATCCCGGTGAATCAGCAGAGGGTGCTGGGAATCCAGGGAGGTCTCTCAGTCGAGGGGGAGTACTAACTGAGAAGAACTAGAGGACTGCCTGAGCCATGGACTTCTATTTCCTTTCTTGAGATACGGTACTCTGGACTGGGCAAAGGGGGAAGGAAGGAAGGACTGTGTGTTTGTGGGTGTTTTAGGGACTTTAGGATTTTTTTGATAAAGACATTAGGTCACTACTTTAAGTTAGTATAGCATTAAATAAATATTTCCTTTCCTTTTCACGAATCTCTGGCATTGAGAGATGTCTTTCCTCTGGCGGCGGACATAACAGACCCGGGGCCTTCTTTCAATAATAGTATATTGTCTCAAGGCCCCCCCCCACCCCTTGTTGTGTTCTGTAACACCAGGACATGAGGACAGAGGACTCCAGGCAGGACTCAAGAACAGCCCATTTCCTGTCAAACTTCTGACTGCGTGTTTTACAGCCCATGTAACTGTGGGTAATTCACTTCCTTTTCCTGAGACAATGTAAATGAAGTTTCTTCTGGCCTTTCTCCATTCCGTCATCTGGCTGATGTTGACTGAGCAGGTGCCCTGTCCTCTTGGGAACTGCCCTGACTGGCATCAGAAGCTGAAACCCCCGCCTAGGCTAAGACTAAGGGAATGCCCTTTGAACCGTAAGCCAGCAAGGAGACAAAAGCTTATCTCCCTGGCAGGAATCCTGCTTCTGCTGCTTTATTCATAACTGAACCCTAAAAAGCTTGGTCAGTTAGCCAAAGACAGGTAAGATTCCCCAAGGGGGGAACGACCTAAGACAGGCACGATCACTTTGGGAGGCCCCCCAAAAGAAGGACTTGGGGGGCTGTAGCAAAAGGGGGTGATGGACCCTCACTCCTCGGCTTTGACAAAGCCTGAGTTCTCATTGTCTGGACAAAAAACTCCTTATCTCTTGGTTGCCTTAGTTCCCTTGCTCCACCTAAGCCTGAAACAATGACAGGGTGGTGCAGCTCTGTGCTGAAAAGGGTGGATTCTCTGGGTGATCAGGCCTAAGAAAGAATATGTAAATTACTGTGAAACCTTCTTTGTTTAGAATGCTCTCAGTTGAATGAGAGCGGTCCAAGGAGGAAATTAGTTTGTTCCTCAAAGTCTTACAGCTCTTTGACCCTGACTCAAAATAGACCCTCAGACTTCCTTGTTTTCTATGGTTCCTTACTTCCCCCTAATGAGTACTGTACTTTACCTGAATTATTATGCAAAATGAGCCCAATAAAAGCAGGTATGGACAGTAAATCAGCACTCCCCACTAGAGGGGGGTGGCCATTCCGACCCTACTTCTCCACAGAAACTGTTCTGTCTCTGTGCATGTTTTTTTCTCGCGTGTTTTTTGGTGAGCCATCTGCAGCGTTCCGTGATTACTGCTGGCCGGTGACCCACGCATCACTGTCCAGCACAGAACCAGCCCAGCGGGGTGAGAGGACATCACCATGGACTAGAAAGAGGGTGATTGTTCTAAGAGCAGTGAGTCACCAAGGTGTGTGGTGTCCTGGTCACATGGGGCCTCTGTTCCCTGCAGGCACTACTGGGTTTGATCTTTAAAGTTACAGAAAAGAATTCAGTTAAAAAATGTGTCAGCAGATTGGTGTGTTCAGAAGATACCACTGTGTGGGAATAGACAGCAGTAAGATTTATGGATAATAAACAGTGATAAAACTCCAACATCATAGGATACCCAGTGATGATTAAATCAGCATTCTAAGCGGTTTGTGAGGCTTTCTTATGAAATCTTAAGCAATCCCTAACTCAAAAGTGTGTGTAGAGTTGAGTGAGAAGTGCTGGAAGACTTCTTTGTGAGTCTTGGTCTAGGAGGTGTGCCGTGGAGTCTGCACAGAGCAGACTGGCTCAGGGGGGGCCATGACAAGCCCAGTGTGTCCATGACCCAGGTGTGTGAGTCTGGGGAGGGGAGGTGGGCACTGGGAAGGGTCTGCTTTGTAGGACCAGTGGTCTGTGCTTGGGATGGAGAGTTTAGCTCACCCTGATCCCCAACAACATGGAGGGTCAGGTGGACCCACTTGGATGTGCTGGAGCAAGGTGGAGACTTGTAGAAAGGCTTTGTGCAGGGAGGGTCTATGACGGGTAAGTTCAGGTGCATCAGAGTAAAACCCTCAGCTGGAAAGGAGGGTTCTCAGGAGGCCAGAGAGGTGGCTGATGAGGTTGCACCCACATGATGTCCTGGGTCTTCATCTTAGTGTGACTGTGGAGGGGAACTGGGTCTCACAAAGAGAGGCTCAGGGTAGGAGCTGTGGGTGTCTTCATCATGTGGGAGGAAGAGAGGGAAGAGCTGAGGGTTTGTCTGATCTCTGTCTGGGTAGCCTAGGGAGCCAATGGTACTGTCCCAGAACTGACCACCCACTGAGGGGCTGGAGGCTTGGGGAGTGAAATATAACATGGTCACCTGACCCACTGCAAGAGCCACCGACTGTCCTGACCGGGAGTGCGGTTTGGTCTTTCCCTCTCACTTCCTCTTTCTGACTTCCTCATCTCTGTGAGCAGGAGACCTTCTCTCTATCCCTCCCATCCAGACCCCTGAGCAGGACTGCCTCTCTGCCCTGCTCTGTGAGAAGTAACCCTGCATCTGACACTGGTGACTCTATCTCCATGTGCTGGGCAGAGGCACCAGTTGAAGACAATTCACAGGTTTTGATCTAAGACAATGGGAAACATTATGCATAGTTCTGAGCTAGTCACCTCTGCTCTCCTTTTTCCCTCATTGTAGACAAGGGTGGAAGCTCAGCTCTCTGGGTGTTGTGAGGATCAGCAGAGCCTGAGACATGAAGAGGTTCCATCTGTGACATTTCTGGGCCTGATTAAGACATGGGCTTGAGAGACTTGAGGGAGAAAGGGCTACTTGGATGCAGTGTATCTATCCCCCTCAAGCCATCAGGGGGCATCAGAAGCTAAAGGGGATCCTTGGTTGAATGGTAGGTGAGCCCAGACGGAGGGGAGACAGAAGGATGCTCCTTGTCCTGGATCCTGGACTCACTGGACTCAGGAGTGAGGGTGGGAATCCTACCAGGGGTTGAGCCTGAGCACTGGACACTGAGGACATCTTGGACCTGGTGGGAGTCCTTCCACCCATGAATCTGCCTGGGGATGTGGGGCCACTTCTAAGTTAATAAGGATCCACAGGGAACCAGCACCCTTTAGTTACATTTCTTTTTAATGGCATAAGTTCATGTAACATACAATGGAGCACTTTCAAATATAGAATTTGCTAGAATCCAATTTATACAGTGTCTGAACCACAATTTGGTCTAGTTTTAATAAAAAATTTGTCTAACAGTGCACCCATATAGCACAAAGCTGTCGTCCTCCCATCTCTCCACCTTGTCAGCCCCTGACAAGCCCACCTGACTCCTGTCTCTGTGGGTTTCCTCCTCCTGGACACTTCATACAAACGCAGTCACAGAAAACATGACCTTTTCTCTCTGACTTCTGTCACTTAGCTGAAGAATGTTGGCATTCACCTACCAGGTGACAGATGTTGGTACTTTGTTTTTATGGTTTAAAAAAGCTCCTGGTTTATGAAGACACAACATTTTGTTTACATGAATAGGATCCAGCATGAAGGAGTGTGTAGATATAAACCCAAACCAGCCATGTGGGGCGGCCCCTCAGGTCACAGGGGTGAGAACAGAGGGACAGTCAAGGGGAGTCAGTGAGGATGAGGAGAGGCAGCCCCACAGTGGGAGGGAGGAGGAGTCTCCACAGGAACAAAGCTCATGTTTCCTGTCCCCAAACCGCGTTTGCCACCTCTGCTACCCTGGACAAATCAGCAGTTTCCCGCCTATGGTACAGACTGTCCTTCCCCACCTCCTGGGTCATCAGGTGGGCTCCACGCTCCCCCTCTCTCAATGGTGCCCTGTACCCTCTGTGTTCACATCCTGGCTGCAGCCTGGACCATTCTTACTGTCCTGAACCTGAAAGAACAGCACCCCGAGGACCACCAGGACCAGCACAGCCACGCCCATGCGGATGTGATTCTGCACTGTGTAGTCTTTGGGTAGGGAGGCTAAAAATGTGGGGACAGTGGTCACAGAAGTCAGGCAGCTCCAAATGTCCAGGACTCTGGTGTCCCCCCAGGTTCTCCCCTACCCGTGATGTCAGCATCCCTGGGATGTCTGATCCAGCTCTGGCTCCCAGCTGCCATGACAAGAGTGAGCTGTGCACAAAAGCTCAGGATTAGGGGAAAAATTATCTCAATTCAGGAACAATTTAGAGCTGATTGTTCTGTGCTCAGTCTGAGTCTCAAGACCCAGAGCACGTCATAAGGGGGCAGGTCACCAGAAGTGTCCAGTCTGGTCTTCAATAGGGAATAACTTCTCCTTTGTGGGATGTAGGGAGGGGGCAGAGGAGAAGGGGGATGGGGACTTTGGGCCTTGGAACATGGGGTCGGAGGTCAAGTCAGGGGCCCAGAAGGGGCAGGCCAATCATCTTCTCTCTCCTTTCAGACAAACTCTGGGAATTCTGGCAAGATTTCATGGATGGATGGTTAATCCTTCATGTTTACCCCAAAACACAACCTCCAGGCACTGCTTATCAACACTGTGAACCAAGGAAGCCCACAGTTGTGGTATTCACACTTTCAGGAACAGAGAAATTGCCCCAAATTATTGTCTTTTGCAAGCACCAAAACTAGGCAACTTTGGGAATCTGCTTCCGCATTTTGATATTGAAAACAAGATGTAAAAACTTATTCCCTTCTATTCTAATTCCAAAGGTCCATGCAAAATTCTCAATATCAGTTTACACCATTTTGAAAATGCACATGGACAATAAATGTTATTCATTTGCATTAATATCCAAATTTCTGAAAGCAGGAAACCTTTGTAATGTGTCTCATGTAGTTATAAATCAGACAGCAAGATACATTTTAGGAGACGTGTATCTGTTGGTAAAAAATAAATAATAATAAAACTCTAAGGAAATCAGAAAACATATTGAAATAATGGTTGATAGTTCATTCAATGTAAAATGCAGACATCTTAATGAGTTTGCCTTGAAATAATTTGGGTTATGAGTGAAACTGTTTTCCAGAGGTAAAGCTGTGGAATAGTTTACTTGGTCATTTTATCATGTGGAATCTGGAGTCAGACAAACAGGTGTACTGTCTGAAAAAGTGAATTTACCTTTCACTCATCATTATTATAATTTTCTCATTGTATCAGTGAGATCAACTGAAAAACAGTCCAAAGGGAGAGGATATTGGTCATGCAGTAAATATGCCCAAACCAATAGCTTTCCTCCGTGTAATTACTACTATTTAGACTGTATAAAGGAATCAAACAGCTTACACACAAATTACATTATTAGATGTGCAGTTCTGAAAGTTGGGTGTACATTTACTTTGTTTCACAAATACCCATCAAAGTGCTTCTGAAGTTTACTAAAACCTCATCTGAAATGTGTGTAATACAAACACTTAATAGTAACAAGAAGTTATTCTCCACAACAAATGTCTGAATTTAGTCTTCTCTATGAAAATAAGAATAGCCTAATAGACATTTGAATGTTCACTCCACATAATGTAAATTAAACTGTTTTTCTGTATATTGACACACAGCCAGGAAGTCCTCAGAAAGGAGCAGGAACAGACAAGGTCCTCCAGAACTATGGAGAAGACAAGGGAGCCTTCAGTGTGGGCAGGAGCCCCCAGCTCCTCCTGAGCCTGGCATAGCCCCTACTCACTCTCAGGTGAGCACTGAGTGCTGGAGGCTCAGGTGAGCCCAGGAGCCTATAGAGGTGGACACCCAGAGAGGAAGTTACTCTCTCAGGGAGAGGGCCCAGTGGGGTGGAGTGGGGGGTCAGGGGCTCTAAGTCTGATATGAAGATGCAGGTGGTGAGTGGGGGAGGGGATCTGTCCTCTCTGCTCAGTCTAATCACCTTTCTCCTCACTTCTCACACATCTCACTCCACCCTCCTGCTCTTTCTCTCTGCTGAGATTCAGAACAGGGGACTCAGGGGTGGTAGGCCCTGTCTCTTTCCACCTCTCAAGGGCTGGACCCCCCTTTGTGGAGCCTCCTGCACTCCTCATTTATTTCTATCCCTTACTCTCCTAGGGACAGGGCCTTCAGCTGAGTGAGCACAGAGAGGACAGTGTCAGGGCTCCTCACCTGACACCAGTATCTCCAGAGCGTCATTGGGCTGTGACAACAGGTTGGGGAGGTGCTGAGTGAGCTGTAGCACCTGTAGGTACCCCCGTGGGCTGAAGTCACAGGACCCATGGAGAACTCTGCCTGGTGCTGCTGAGCTTGGGACTGTGATCTGAGACTCAACAGGGGGGTCAGCTGTCTCCTCTTTGATCAGAAGGAAACTGTCCCTCAGGCTCTGTGACTGACACAGCAGGGTCACGCTTTCTCCTGAGGCCACTGTGGGTACTGGCTGCATGGTGAGGGAGGGTCTCTCAGGGAGCCATCCTAGAGAAGGGGGTGGGTGGGTGAGGGTCTGCCACAGACCTAAGAGTCACCAGGCCCCTTTCTGAGGACCCTCTCTTCTGTCTGTCTCTGTTTTCTCTGCATGTTCTGCTCCCCTTCTCTCTCCTATCCCCTGTCTCTGTCCCCTTCCCTCCCTGGGGACAGACCCCACACCCCTTCCTGTGACCATCATCACCTGAGACCCCCAGCAGGGCCTGAGCAGACTCTGGGTCCTGGGCTGAATCCACTGGCTCCTCATCTGCCACCAGGATGTCCAGAGGGTCACTAGGGTCTGAACAGAGGACAGGTTGTGTCCACCACAGCGCCTGTACTGGCCCCCGTGAGAGCCGCTCACAGTACCCAGGGGGAAAGTCAGTCTGAGAGCCCAGCCTGGGGCTGCAGAACAGTGCTCTGGTGGAGACCTTGTACCCTGTCCTTGGACAGAGCAAATCTGTCATAGCAGAGGTTGGAACAACACTAGAGGGTCAGGTTCTGTCCTGAGGCCACAATGGGGCCCTGCTGGGTCAGGAGGGAGGGCCTTCCTGAGCCACCTGCAGGAACCAGACAGGAGTGACAGGGCTGCTCCTCCCATGAACCCTCCTCCTGGCCTGGCCCCGCCCCCAGGCCCTGCTGTTTTTCTCTCTGTGTCTCTGACTCAGGAGCCCCTGTGCTCCCCTCACCCCACCTCTCACATGGGGATTCCCTCCCAGCAAACACCACTGGTACTTGTCTGGAGCCTCAGTTCATGGATGGAACAATAATGGGATGTACCTGAGACCATGAGCTCCAAGGAGTCACTGGGCACTGACCACACGTGGGATGTATTCCTATAACAGCCATAGCATCTGAACCTCCATCTGCTGTTGGGGGTCATAGGGCCTACAGTGAACTGGGCCTGGACCTACCCACTGGGGTGAGGCTATGAGTCCAAGGTCCAGGAGAGCCTGTCTTTTCCTTCCTTAGTCAGAACAAACTTGCCAAATCCCTGAAATGAGTTACATCTGAGAGTCACATTCCCTCCTGGGGTCATGACACGTCTGGCCAGGGCTGAGAGGCTAGGTTTGCTGTACACTCCTAGGAGAGAAGGAGGCAGCATGTGAAATGGGACTCACACCTCCTTCACATTCCCCAGGGCTGGGCTGTGAGGAGGAGAACCCTTAGAGTACCCTCCTTCCTGAGGACTGAGCCTGAGGCTGGGACCCTGATGTGCCCTCACCTGTCACCACCAACTCCAGGGTGTCACTGGGCTCTGACCAGCCAGTGGGGCTGAGATAGTAACAGTGATATCTCCCTGCTGAGAGCACTGTCATGTATATGATGGACAAGTTGGCCTTGTCCATGGAATCTAGTGGCTTGTATCTGCCCCAGGGTTGTGTGTTTCCCTCTTTATCCAGATGGAACTCTTGGGCCTTCTGGGAGCTCTGACACCAGATGGTCACCATTCTACCCCAGGGGAATCACAGAGCCTGGCTCAGTGCACAAGGTGGGTTTGGGGAGGGTCCCTGGAAGGAATCAGAGGCTGGATTACAAGACATTTATCCCCAGTCCCCAGATTTCAGCCCCAGGACCTTCCCTGCTATTCCCTATCCATTAACTCAGAACTTCTATTCTTCATCCCCAAAGGCTAGAGAAAGTGACCCTTTGTCCTTTGTACACAGAAGGACCTAGAACACCTGGGGACACACTCACCTTCCTGCTCCCGGGTCCGCAGGCCCATGCTCAGCCCTGCAAGAGAGTCCCTGTGAGAGATTTGCCCTGAATCCTGAGCAAAGCCCTCCTCCCAGGGAGCCTCCTGAGTCCTGGGGTCCTGTCAGAGCAGGGCTTCCCTTCCCTCCTCACATCTCACCAAAGCAGAGCAGGGCCGTGAGGCTGGAGAGCATGGTGTCTCTCCTCTCCGAGCCCCGCCAGTCAGAAGGAAGAGACCACGGAGTCCTCAGGGTGGGTAGACACAGGATGTAGCCACTGACAGGCTGGCCATCCTTGTTATGGTGATATCAAGTCAGCAGTCCCTCAGGAAGGGGCACAATGTCTCCCCATGAGTAAGATTCTCATCTCCATGATGAAGCAGGAAATCAACCCCAGGTTTTCTGAGATGCTGCTTGAAGTTGAAGTGACCCAAGGCACATCCTTCCAGTCAGAGCCTTCCTCACAGAGTCCCTTCACCCTGTATCTGTCCATCAGGACCTCTCTTTGGGTCCCCCACATTGACAGTGGTCACCCAGGCCCTGGAGACACTTCAGGAAGATGCTGGTCCTTGTGCCTGCAGAGCTCAGCTCAGCAGAGACATAGTCTCCTCCTCACTGTGCAGTTCAGGCGAGTGTCACTGTGACAATGAGCACAAAGGACAGACACAGGGAAGTGAGGGAAGAACACATGCTACTTCCCCTGGCCCCAGAGTGTGGCTTGCTTTCTATTCCAAAAACCACCACTGACTTCTCATTTTTCTTAGCAATGGCGTCCACCCCACCTTCTTGGGGACAAGCCTCTGAGTCGTCTCTGCCTCCTCAGTTCCCCTTGTTTCCTGGTTCAAGCCTCCTCCTCGAGTGTGGTCCTGCCCTCAAGCTTCAGGGGACATTGATTTGGGTTAGAGTCTTGATTTTTACTTAAAGCAGATATTAACTTAAATATTCATCATCCAATGTCCATGTATCCTTGAATGGCAATGTCCTATCTCTGCCTCAGTCCCCTCATCTGGATCTTGTTGTCACAGTCCCAACAGTGGCTGTGGGTGAGTGGTGCTGGTTCATGGTAAGGAGACTTCCATTTCCAGACAAGATGATGATGTGAGTGGGCTGGGACATGAGAGGATCAAGATGTCCAAGGTCAAGGACAAGATTATTGCACTTGCTTGAGACCATGTCTGCTCTGAAGACCAAGCCCAGCTACTCACAAGAGCTCTAAAGTATGTAGTCATACATAGTATGTAGTATGTAGTATGTAAAGTATGTAGTATGTAGTCACAGACATGTGTGGGAAAGAGAAATGTCCCCAAATAGAGAAGAAACCACAGTGGAGAACAAAGACTGAAACTGAGTGGGCCCAGTATCCACGACTATCCATGAGTCATAGGGAGGAAATCCCCCCCCTGAGTGGACAGAAAGGGACCCCAGGTCCTCACAGGAAGGGAGGTCAGGGAGCAGGTGAAGGCTGGAAGTGTGGCCCCTGCCCCGTGTTCCTGTGTGGGCTCTGGGATGTCTCTGCCTGCTCACCCAAGTTCATGGTCAGCACTGAGCATTCCCTCCTGTGTGTCCTGAAACAGACTGAGACCAGTATGTCAGCCATGGGTGTCTGCCCCGAGTGTGTGTGTGAGGCTCCCAGAATCAGCCCTTCTGGGCAGAACGCTGAACAGGTGCTCAATCTGAGAGCATGGTTGGCATGGGGCAGGGGCAGCTGCCGTAGACCCTGCTTAGCCTGACTCCCAGGACAGCCCTGGAGAATCTGTGGGACATCAGGTGTGTGAGGGGAGAGACTTCTACAAGAGTGGACAGGGAGAAATCCTAATGGTGACAGACAGTGCTATGGATGCTATCTACTGACACTGGGGACTGTCACATGCAATGAAAGAGTGTCAGTGGGAAATATGAGAGCAATGGAAGATGATCACATATAAATACCTGAAAAATAAAGGGAGGATTCAAATTCTGAGCCAATGATATGAATTATTTTATGAAGATGAATATAACGAGTTAGAAACTTTAGACATGCGAAAACTCAATAGATGGGCACATGAAAATAATTCTTCCCATCAAGGATGAGACAGAGCTGATAGGCCAAGTATGACGATGCAGAGGAAACGTCCAGAATACATCATAGAGAGACTAGAAGTGGGGACTGAAGGCACTCAGGGACTAGAGTCAGGGGGGTGGATGTCATATCTATGGGGTCAGAAAGAAAGAAGTGAGTGTGACATTTAATAACAGCTCAAGAGATAAATAATCAAATATCTTACCAAGCTGAATAAAGACCAATCTAGTGTTAGGGAGCAGGTATATAAAAATGAAATCTGTATCTTGACTTTTGTAGTTAATGAAGATAATGAAAGTCAAATAAAAACACAACAACATATCCTACACCCAATTTTACGCATCAGAAATGGTTAATTTCAGGCCATGGCTGGGTCACTCAGTGGGTTAGATCATCATCCCAATATTCAAGGTTGTGGGCTTGATCCCCAGTTGGGGCACACACAAGAAACAACCAATGGATGCATCAGTAAGTGGATCAACAATTGATGTTTCCCTCTCTCTCTCTCTCTCTCTCTCTCTCTCTCTCTCTCCCACCTCTCAAATGAAACAATAAAAAATATTTTAAAAGGTTAATTTTATTTTAATGTGAATTGCAACTCTAAAAGAAAATAATGGAGGACTGCCCTGGGGTCCTAAAAAGTCCTAAAATTAACGTCCTAGATGCAATGCACATCACCATAGTGACAAGTTCGCTGGCACCAGACTTCCTCATAGCAAACAGAGACACCAGAAGACAGTGGGGACACACCTTCCAGGAGCAGAGTGCTAGTGAAGATTCTGCACTGGCCCCATTAGCTTTAAGGGACAAGGTGAATGTGTCAGCCAGGCCAGTCTCTAGGCAGGAACCTGTGTCTCCTCCCAATCCACCCTGTGAGGCTGTGTGTCCAGGAAAGAGAACAGATTTCCCGGGAAAGAGTCTTACCACAGGAAAAGTTTTTCTCTCTGAGGAGCTGATTCACAAACTTGAATTGAAATAAGAAAGTCTTTCCTAGTTCTTTGGTAAAGCAAATGAGACTGAAATGAGGCATTTCAAGAGCAGTACATTTTTAAATATTTTCATCTTTTCACACTCGGTGAAAGGAATAAAATTCAGTGATGTATTTTAGTTAGAAGAACAAAGATCCAAATTGGAGAAAGTGAGATGCAACAGCGAGGCAAAGTGGGAAAAAAAATTAAAAAATAAATTTTTAATGTCTATGTTGTGACCCAGACACTTATATAATATTTGATGTCAACTGTATTAAGTAAAACTTATTTGGAAAAGAAGGGAATGATGTCATATGCTACATGGAGGTATCTGAAGCACAAGTGAAATAAGCAATCACAAAAGAGCAAAAAAAAAAAAAAATCCATACACACTTTTTTCAACCACATCAGAATTATAGCTAAGCTACAGGAAAAGCATCATCCAGAACTTCCTGCTTTCTAGGTGAACAGAAGTCCCACAACTAAGAGTGTAAAGAAGAAGCCACATCGAGACATGAAATGGACTGGTCTCACATCCACGTGTGGCAGACAGAAGTCAGGAGGGAGAGCTCTGCTGCAGAGGTTCTCCCTGAGGAGCCAGGGGCCCCAGCCCTACACAGGGCACCCCAGTCCAGGGTTCCAGAGCCAAGGAAAGAAATCCTCATAAATTGTGGCTGTGAAAACCAGTGGGGACTGTGGCTGAGTGAGACTAAAACTTCTGAAGTCCCAGGCAGTGCCCACCCCACCCAACTTGCAATGTCCCCCAAGCTGTTTCCAGTGCATTTTCCACACAAATGGCCTCTCTTGCCTCATGCTTCAGACTTTCCTGAAACCTCTCAAATCAGCAGCACCCAAACCCTAATCAATATCCTTGTCAATGATGCCCATGTACACATGTTCTCTAAGACAGGTACTTAAAGGTAGAGCTGTGTGTCTCTAACAGGGTAACTGTAACGTATCTGCTTGGTTGGTGACTACAATTTCCCTCCTACAAGTAATGCATTAGAATGCTATTGGCTCACTGTCCTGTTTCCCAAAGTATAGTAGGATTTTTCTCTTCGCTTCTCCTCTGGATGCATTTGGACTGTGCCCTTGTACTTCTGTGGAAAATCAGTTACAACACTGAAGTAGAAATCATCATTACATATAAAAGGACAGGCAGCTTAGGTGCACTCTTGGGCTGTCAGACTGGTGTGATTGGTGTACCACACTGGCTTGTATTGTCTGCGAAAGTCAGATTGTGTGTCACTTCTGGACTCTGCATCAGGACCTCACAGGGGCACCTCCAAGTTGGCCACCAGGGGAACACAAATACCAAAACATGGGAAAACACCAAGAACCACTGTTTTACTAAAAGGAATTCACAGGGGTGACATCAGGTAGTGAAATTATATATAAGTTTCAATGTACAATTCTCTAATACAACATCTGTACCCTGCACTGTGTTTTTAACAGTGGGTTTTTTTCGGGCACTGTAACCCAGGCTATCCCTTCAGACAAACACATCTTGATTTTCCCCACGCTGGTGTGGCTCCATTGGTTGGAGCATCATCCATAACCAAAACTTTGTCCTATTTGTTCCCAGTCAACCCACATACCTAGATTGCAAGTTCAATCCCCTGTCAGGCACCTATGGGAGACAACCAATCATTGTTCATTTCTCACATCAGTGTTTCTGTTTCTCTCTTCTACCTCTCAAAAAAAAACAATGTAAATATCCTCAGGTGTAGATAAAAAAAAGTCTTGACTCCAGGTGAGGAGGTTCCTGGGGAAAGTCCACAGGTGGCATCTGAGGAAAGATGAAGGAACATGGGTCCACAGACGGTGCTAGGGCATCATTTTGGATTTATCTCTTGTGGACTGAATGTTTGTGATGCCAGTTCATGGATTTATTAAAATAGATTGCAGGCTGTGCACTGAGTAGATGGGCAATTTATACCAACCTCAAGGCAGGTGTAATAAGACATGAAAAAGAACATGTTTCTGAAAGTGCAGGGAGGCGTGGACGTGACCATGCCATGTGGGATCAATGCCAATTTAACTGAATGAGAAAAAGTAGGACCTGGTCACATGACTCAACAATGGTCAGGAAAGGATGGGCTGAATTTAGTGGCAGAAGGGTTCAGAACTTGTCCCCTGCATGTGACCAAGAAATCCTCCACCTGCAATGAGTTACAGACAGGTCACATGGCATGCCTCGATTATGTTCCAGAACTTTCTGGGCACATGACCTCGTTTCCAAGGCTCTTACTCTGAATGGTGCTCCTTTACCTCTGTGTTCAGGTCCTGGCCACAGCCTGGGCCATTCTCTCGCTGTCTCGAGCCTGAAACAGCAGCCCCCCGAGGGCCACCAGGACCAGCAGAGCCACACCCAGGCGGATGAGATTCCCCACTGTGTAGTCTTGGGGGTGGGAGTCTAGGAAATGGGGACAGAGAGGTTTCAGAGGTCACAGCAGGCAAGACCCCTGGATCTGGGATGCCCACACAGCACACCCTTCTTCCCCTGACAGGCAGGACCCTCTGCACCCAACCTCATAACTGAGGATTCTCCTACTCACCATTCATGTCATCTGAGCTGTTATGTGATGGGCTGATGGTGGCAGCTGCTCCTTTAAAACCATAAAGAAGTGGACGTATGAGCAGTTGATCCCACTCAAGCCAATTGTCCTCAAAACTCTTGAGTGTCTCATGACCTCATGCTTCTAACTCCTTCTCAAACTGTGTCTCTGCTGTGAGGGTCCTGTCTGCTGCCATGGGCCATGCCCGTCTCCCGGGTACTTCTGAGTGCAGATATTGCTCCTGAGAGTTCAGGTTTTGTGAGAAAGGTGGGCTCTCATTACAGAAGAGACATTCATATAATGCCCCTGCTCTCTGTGGCAGACTCAACCATCCAAACTCACTCTTCTGGAGCTGAGAGTGTGTATTTATTCAGCAGCTGAGGACTCAGGGTCCATGGGTGGGTCTCATCTATACACTCATATATATATGGGGTACTCGAACAATTCTTGAGCTCTGAGTATAGATAATTTTATGAAAAAACTTCAAAAGGTATCTAAAGTCTAAAACAACCCCTTTAAACATCTTTATTTTTTTTTAAAAAAGCTTCCTTTTAGTATAATGTTACTTTTCTCTTAAAAATATTCTATTTATTTATTAATTTTAGGAATGGAAAGAGAGGAAGAGAAACATCAATGTGTGGTATCCTCTTGAGCACCCCCTATTGGACACCTGACCCACAACCTAAAAATATGCCCTGACAGGGAAAGGAACCAGCAACCATTTGATTTGCAGGCTGGCACTCTCTCTACTGAGCCACACCACCAGGTCAAAAGGTTACTTTTCATAATAAAGGGATGAATTTAACATAATCACAGTGAAAATAGGAGTAGATTTACCTTTTTAAAGTCAGAAATGTTCATAACTTAAATGTGTATGTGGAAGCATTGCTTCAAATTTCTCAGAAAACATGCCATAATAGAGAGGTGTGGGGAGACATGCAGAGAGCAGACAAGAATTTCACACCGAATCTGGGCAAGAACCCCAAGTTCCTCATGAGCCATCCACAGCTCCCTACACCCAACCTGAGTCTCAGGTGAGCACTGAGTGCTAGAGGCCTCCAGGTGAGCCCAGGGGCCTGCAGAGTGATGCCCATAGGTGGGGGCACTTCTCCCCATAGGAGAGTGTCCAGTGGGGACTCCACCGTCCCCCACAGCAGCCCCACCTTGGTTCAGCCTCCTCTTGCCCTGCTCTGAGAGGGTTGAAGTACCCCCATACAGGTCAGTGGGTTCCACTAAGGGTCTGGAAATGAGGTGCCAAGGGAGAGTCCACCTGTTCTCTCTCCAGCCCTCTTGGCTGCTCCCCCTCCATAGTTCAGCTATTTTCCCTGTATTACAAGCCAGACCTGGACACCAAATTCGGCAAACTGGCACCAAGCAAACGACTCAGGGGCCTAGCCTTTTGGTGGAAAATCCCACAGATTCTATGTGGCAGTGGGAACAGTGGCACCCTCAATGGGAATTTCCAAATCCTCACAGTTTCCTTGATACCAAGGCTTCTGTTTGCTAAGCTGAGCCCCCACACTGGATGGACCTGCTCCCCCACACATCTGTCTCCCTGTGCTGTTTCATCTGTACAAGGTTAACTGTCCCAGTTAGTGGGACAAGTAGAGAGGGTGGGACCAGGAAGAGGTGCCACTTTTTCAAGTTCCCCAGAAAGTCAGAAATGGACATGCCCCTGTGGGTCCTGGGGAGGCAGCTCCCCCTTACTCAGGTGGGGAAAGATCCTCAGAGCTCACCTCCCTGGGCAGCGGAGTCCACACACACTCTGCCCTCTATCCTAGGGTCCTGCCTGTGGCATTTGCCTCTGGGGAGCAGTGCTGCTCTGGTTCTGAGATGGAGACACCTGAAGGCAGTGGGCTGGGACTCCATCCTGTGACTCCAGTCCACTCTCACTTGCCTCTTCCTGTCATGGTCTGGCAAGGCCATCTCACCCCCTTGCTCAGCCCTGTGTGAGCCTACAGGGTCAAGATGTCCCAGGTGTGGGAGATGCCCAGCTGCTTCTGCCTCTCACAGGATGACCCTTCTCTGTGGAGCCACCTAGCCCTCCCATTATGCCTTAGACTTTCCAGGGGACAGAGCCCACAGTGGTCCTTCGAGCTCAGAGAGGACATGGCAGGTGAGGCCCACCCAAGACCAGGATCTCTGGGGCCAGAAACTAGATGACATCTTGACCCCAGTGGGGCACTGGCAGCTTCTACTATTGGAACCCACCCATAGGCCATAAGCCCGGGTTGGGTAGCAGAGGGCAGAGGCTACCTTCTGCTGACATGAGCCAGGCTGCTCCTCTGTTCAGCTGGGCCCCTAACATCTCCCTCCACCATGACTACCTTACCTGTCACCTGCCTCCCTTACCCCTGCACAGGCCTAACTGGGCTGGGGTAATAGGCAAACCATCAAAGACCCTGGAGCCCCATGGTTCCCATGAAATCTCTCCCTGCTGACACCCAGAGCCCCGAAACTCTAGCCTCACCTTAAATATCTGAGGGGCATAAGATGCTCAGAGAGACTCAATCTCCATGGCTGGTCTGTGTCTGTGGACAAGGAGCCCCTGTGCTCCCCTCACCCCACCCTTCACATGGGGGCTCCCCTGCCAACAAATACCCCAATCACCTGTCTGGTGCCTCAATCCATGGATTGGACAAGAATGGGACTCACCTGATACCAGGAGCTGCAGGGGCTCACTGGCTGGTGACCACACCTGGGGGTTGCTCCCGTAGTAACCATAGCACCTGAAAGTCCCACTCTGTCTGGGGATCATGGGGCCCACAGGGAACAGGGCCTGGAAATGCCCACTTGGGTCTTGCTGTGACTGCAGGCTCCAAGAAAGCCTGTTTTCTGCTTCCTTACTCAGAACAAACTTGCCAAATCCCTCATATGAGTGACATTTGAGAGTCACATTCTCTCCTGAGGTCACAACAGGGCTGGGCTGTGCTGAGAGGCTAGGTTTGCTGTAGATGCCTAGGAGAGAAGGAGGTAGCATGTTAAATGGGGCTCATGGCTCCCTCACAACCCCCAGGGCTGGGCTGTGTGGGGGAGACCCCCTGAGAGTGTTCTTTCTGAGAGAAGAGTCTGAGGCTGGGATCTCTGAGTGTCCTCTCACCTGTCACCACCAGCTCCAGGGGGTCACTGTGCTCTGACCAGACACCTTGGCTGAGATAGGAACACTGATATCTCCCTGCAGTGTGATCTGTGATCTCTGTGATGGGGAACTTGGCCTTGTTCCCTCGATCCAGTGGCTTTTCTCTTTTCCAGGGTGCTGGGCCTCGCTCTTTATCCAGACAGAACTCCTGAGCCTGCAGGGTCCCCTGACACCAGATAGTCACAGGGCTTCTCCAGGGAATCACAGTGCCTGGCTCAGCCCAGAGGGTGGGTTTGGGGAGGGTCTCTGGAAGGAATCAGAGGCTGAGTCAGAAGATGTCTTACCCCCAATGCCAAGCTCTCAAACCCCAACATCTCAGATGTCCTTCATCTGTCATCCCAGAAGTGCTGCTCTTCATTTCCAACTTCCCAATGAGTGGCCCCTGATCTCCAGTGGGGAATGACATCTGGGACCCCTGGTGACAGACTCACCTGCCTGCACAGGTGTCCTCAGGCCCATGCTCAGCCCTGCAAGAGAGTTCCTGTGAGAGATTTGCCCTGAGTCCTAACTAGAACCCTCCTCCCCCAGAGCCTTCCAAGTCCTCGGGTCCTGACAGAGTAGGGCTTCCCCTGCCTGCTCACTACTCACCAAGGCAGACCAGGACCATGAGGCTGGGGGTCATGGTGTCTCCTCTGTGACCCAGCTATGCAGAAGGTAGAGACCAAGGAGTCCTCAGTGTAGAGATTCACAGGGTGTGGTGACTGGGAGGTTGACTATCCCTGTCATGAGGTTGTCACACCAGCAGCCCATCAGGAACAATGACAGTGTCTCTCCCAACAGTCCAAACATCAATTTCTTGATGAGGGAAGTTATAGACGAGGAGCTTCCTAAAACGCCCCTCACAGGTCATGTGGACTAGGGCACAGCCTTCCAGCTCAGAGCCTCCACTATGGAGTCCATTCACCCTCTGCCCATCTTTCAGCACCTCTTTCTGTGTTCTCCCCATGGACAGTGGTTACCCAGGCACGGGAGACACTTCAGGAAGACAGGGGTCCCTGTGTCTGCAGAGGTCAGCTCAGCAGAGACTTGATCCCCTCCTCACTGTGCAATTAGGCAAGTGTCATGGTGACATTGAGCATAGACAGACACAAGGAAGTGAGAGAATGTTGCAAGCCCCTTCCCCTGGCCCCAGAGTGTGATTTTCTTTCGGTCCCAGCCACCCTCACTGACTTCTCATTTTTTCTTAGCAACAGTGTCCACCCACCTTCCTGAGGACAAGCCTCTGAGTGACCCCTGCCCCCTCAGTGCCCCTTATTTCCTGGTTCAAGTCTCCTCCTCATGCTGTGGTCCTGTCTTCAAGCTTCAGGAAACATTGATTGGGACTGGGCTCTGATTTTTACTCTTAACAAATATTATTGGAATACCCATAACTGAATGCCTGAGTGATCCTTGTGCTAATGTCCTATCTCTGAGCCTCAGTTTCCTCATCTGAATCGTGTTGTTACAAACCCAGTCCCCAAAGTGGCTGTGCATCAGTGGTACTGGTTCATGGTAAGGAAACTTCCACTTCCAGACGAGATGAAAATGTCAATGAGATGGGACATGAGAGGATCAAGGTGTCCAGCATCAAGGGCAGGATTGTAGCAACCACTTGAGACCTTGTTTGCTCTGAACACCAAGCCCAGCTACTCACAACAGCTCTAACGTATTGGAGGCACAGACACGTGCAGGAAAGAGAAATGAAAGTTTCCCAAATGGAGAGGGAACCACAGTGGAGAACAGGCACTGAAACTGAGTGGCCCCAAGTGACCAGCACCATTATGAGTCATGAGGGATGAGATCTCCCTAAGTAGACAGAGAGGGACTCCAGATCCTTAAGGGAAGGGGAGCAGAGAGCAGGTGAAGGCTGGAAGTGTAGTCCCCACCCTGGGCTTCTGTGCAGGCTCTGGAATGTATCTGCCCACTCGTCCAGCTTCATGGTAAGTAATGAGCAGTCTGTCCTGTGTGTCCTGAAACAGACTGAATCCAGCATGTCAGTCATGGGTGTCTGTCCCGAGTGTGTGTGTGAGGCTCCCATTGGACCAGCCCTGGTGGGCAGAATGCTGAGCAGGTGCTGAGTCTGAGAGAGTGGTCAGCACAGAGCAGGGGCAGCCACCACAATCCCTGCTCTGCCTGACTCCTGGGTCAGCCCTGGAGAACCTGTGGGAGATCAGGTGTGTGAAGGGAGAGATTCCTACAAGAGTGGACAGTGGAGAATTCCTAATGGCGAAAGACAGTACTATGGATGCTCTCTACTGATACTGGGGACTGTCACATGCAATGGAAGAGAGTCAGCAAGAAAGCAAGAAAGCAATTTAAGATGATTGCATGTAATACCTGAAAAAGAAAGGGAGGATTCCATTTTTGAGGCAATAATATCAATTGCTTTATGCAGGTGAATATAATGAGTTAGAAACCTTAGAGATGAGAAAACCCAATAGATGGACACATGAAAATAATTCTTCCCAGCAAGGATGAGACACAGCTGAAGGGCCATTTATGACAGTGGAGTACAATATACGGGAATTTCCAGAATGCAGCAGAGGGAGACCAGAAATGGGGACTGAAGGTACTTGGAGACTAGAGTGAGGAGGGTGGACATCATATGTATGGTGTCAGAAAGACAGAAGTGAGTGTGACATTTGGTAACAGGTGAAGAGATAAATAATCAAACATTTTACTGAGATGATGAAAGACCAATCTAGTGTTAGGGAGCAGGTATATAAAAATGAAATCTGTATCTTCACTTTTGTAAAAATTGCTGCTCAAGTACACTTTTCTGACTTTTACCCTCATCCCAGCCCACCTTCCCCACACCTCCCTACCTCCCTCCTGTTTCCAAACCCCCTTGTTTTTGTCCACATGTCCTTTATACTTTTTCCTGCAAACCCTTCCCCTTTTCCCCCAAAATTCCCTCCCCTCACCCCTCTGGTCACTGTCAGCCTATTCTCTATTTCAGTGTCTGACTATATTTTGCCTGTTTGTTTGTTTTGTTGATTAGCTTCCTGTTAAAGGTGAGATCATATGGGGTTTGTCTTTCACTGCTTGGCTTACTTTGCTTAGCGTAATGTCTTCCAGTTTCATCCATGCTGTTGCAAAGGGTAGGAGTTCCTTCTCTTTTTTCTGCTCCATAGAATTCCATTGTGCAAATGTACCGTAGTTTTTTGATCCATTCATTTACTGATGGGCACCTAGGCTGCTTCCAGCACTTGGATATTGTAAATTGTGCTGCTATGAACATTGGGGTGCATAGGTTTTTTGAATTGCTGTTTTTGGGTTCTTAGCATATAATCCTAGCAGTGGAATTGCTGGGTGAAAAGGCAGATCCATTTTTAGTTTTCTGAGAAAAATTCCATGCCGTTTTCTGTAGTAGTTGTACTAGTCTGTAATCCCACCAACAGTGCACTAGTGTTCCCTTTCCTCCACAACCTCTCCAACACTTGCTGTTTCTTCCTTTGTTTATGATGGCCATTCTGACTGGTGTGAAGTGGTATCTCATTGTGGTATTAATTTGCATCTCTCTGATAGCTAGGGATACTGAGCATCTTTTCATGTGTCTCTGGACTCTCCATGTGTCCTCCTTGGAGAAGTGTCTGTTCAAGTCCTTTGCCCATTTTTTTTTAATTGGGTTGCTTGTCTTAGACTGGAGTCATCTGAGTTCTTTATATATTTTGGAGATTAAACCCTTGTCTGAGGTATCATTGGCAAATATGTTTTCCCATACAGTTGGTTCTCTTTTTATTTTAATACTGTTTTCTTTAGCCATGCAGAAGCTTTTTATTTTAAACGATACCTTTTTTTAATTAATTTATTTTTTAGAGAGGGAAGGGAGGGAGATAGAGAGAGAGAGAGAGAGAGAGAGAGAGAGGGAAACATCAATGTGCGGTTGCTGGGGGTTATGGCCTGCAACCCAGGAATGTACCCTGGCTGGGAACCGAACCTGGGACACTTTGGTTCCCAGCCTGTGCTCAATCCACTGAGCTACACCAGCCAGGGCTAGAAGCTTTTTATTTTGATGAGATTGCATTTGTTTATTCTTCCCTTTATGTCCCTTGCTCTAGGGGACATATAAGTGAAAATGTTGCTGGGTGAAATACCTGAGATTTTCCTGCCTATGTTCTCCTCTAGGACTTTAATAGTGTCACAGTGTATATTTAAGTCTTTTATCCACCTTGAATTTATTTTTGTGTATGGTGTAAGTTGGTGCTCGAGTTTCATTTTTTGCACATAGCTGTCCAGCTCTCCCAACACCATTTGTTGAAAAGGCTATGTTTACTCCATTTTATGTTCCTGCCTCCTTTGTCAAATATTAATTGACCATAGAGACTTGGGTTTATTTCTGGGCTCTCTGTTCTGTTCCATTGGTCCATGTGCCTGTTTTTATGCCAGTACCAGGCTGTTTTGATTACAATGGCCTTGTAATACCGTTTGGTATCAGGTATTGTGATCCCTCCTACATTGCTCTTCTTTCTCAAAATTGCAGCAGCTATTCGGGGTCGTTTATGGTTCCATATAAATTTTTGAAGTGTTTGTTCTATGTCTGTGAAGTATGCCATTGGTACTTTAATAGGTATTGCACTGAATCTTTAAATTGCTTTGGGTAGTATGGACATTTTGATGATGTTAATTCTTCTGATCCATGAACACAGTATATGTCTCCATTTGTTTGTGTCTTCCTTGATTTCTTTCTTCAGTGTTGTGTAGTTTTCTGAGTACAGGTCTTTTACCTACTTAGTTAGGATTATTCCTAGGTATTTTATTTTTCTTATTGCTATATAAAATGGGATTTCTTTCTTGATTTCTGCTTCTGCTGTTTTATTGTTGGTGTACAAAAATGCCTTTGATTTCTTGATACTGACTTTGTATCCTGCTGTCTTGCCAAATTCATTTATTAGGTCAAGCAGTTTTTTGGCAGAGTCTGTAGGATTTTCTAGGTACACTATCATGTCATCTGCAAACATGACAGTTTTGTTTCCTCCTTTCCGATTTGGATGCCTTTTTTTTAATTTACTTGTCTAATCTCTGTGACTAAAACTTCCAATACTATGTTGAACAGAAGTAGTGAAAGTGGACAACCTTGTCTTGTTCCTGATCTTAGTGGAAAAGATTTTAGTTTTTGCCCATTGAGTATCATGTTAGCTGTAGGTCTCTCATATATGGTCTCTATTATGTTGAGGAATGCTCCCTCTATTCCCACTTTGCTGAGAGTTTTTATCATATATGGGTGCTGTACTTATCAAATGCTTTTTCTGCATCTATTGATATGATCATGTGATTTTTGTCTTTGTTTTTGTTTATGTGATATATTACATTCATTGATTTGTGAATATTGTACTATTCTTGCATCCCTGAGATTAATCCCACTTGGTCATGGTGTATGATCTTTTTAATGTATTGTTGGATGTGGTTTCCTAATATTTTGTTGAGGATTTTAGAATCTATATTCATCAGCTATATTGGCCTGAAGTTGTCTTTCTTTGTTGTGTCTTTATCTGGTTTTGGGATTAGGACAATGCTGGCTTCATAAAAACAGTTTGGGAGTCTTCCATTATTTTGGAGTTTTGGGAATAGTCTGTGGAGGATAGGGGTTAGTTGTTCCTTAAATGCTTTATAGAATTCTCCTGTGAAACCATCTAGTGCAGAGCTTCTGTGTGTCAGGAGTATTTTGATTACTGCTTCAATTTTATCGGCTGTTATTGGTCTGTTCAGTCTTTTTGCTGATTCTTTACTGAGTTTTAGAAGATTACATTTTCCGAGAAATTTGTCCATTTCACCTAGGTTTTCAAATTTCTTGGCATATAGATCTTCATAGTAATTTCTTACAATCCTTCGTATTTCTGTGGTATCAGTTATAATCCCTCCTCTTTCATTTCTGATTGTGTTTATTTAGGTCTTCTCTTTTGTTTTTTCTTGATGAGCCTGCTTAAAGGCTTGTCAATTTTGTTTATCTTTTCAAAGAACCAGCTCCTGGATTCATTGATCCTTAGAATTGTGCTTTTAGTCTCTATGTCATTTAACTGTGCTCTGATGTTGGTTATTTCCTTCCTTCTACTTGCTCTGGGCTGTCTTTGTTGTTGTTCCTCGAGATCTTGTAGGCATAGGGTTAGGTTGTTTGTTTGAAATGCTTATATCTTTTTTAGGTAGGCCTGTATCACTATCTACTTCCCTCTCAAGACTGCCTTTTCTGTGTCTCATAAGTGCTGGGTTGTTGCGAGTTCATTTTTGTTTGTTTCCAGAAACATTTTGATTTCTTTCCTAATTTCATTCTTGATCCATTCATTGTTTAATAACATGCTATTCAATCTCCATGATTTTGAGTGTTTGGGGGTTTTTTCCTTGGGATTGATTTCCAGTTTTAGTCCCTTACAGTTGGAGAAAATGCTTTGTATTATTTCAATTTTCTTGAATTTGTTGAGGCTTGTTTTGTGTCCTATCATGTGATCTATCTTTGAAAATGTTCCATGTGCATTTGAAAGGAATGTGTATTTAGCTTCTTTGGGATGAAGGGCTCTCTCTATATATATATCAGTTAAGTTCATTTCATCTGGGCCATTGTTCAATGCCACAATATCTTGTTGATATTTTGTTTGGAAGATCTGTCCATTTTTGACAGTGGGGTATTAAAATCCCCCAGTATAATTGTGTTGCTGTCAATATTTGTCTTGAAGTTCTCTAAGATTTTCCTTTATGTATATGGGTGCTCCTATGTTGGGCGCATATATATTTACAATGTTTATTTCTTCTTGGTGGATTCTTCCCTTGAGTATTATGAAGTGAACTTCTGGGTCTCACTTTATGGCCCTTTTTTTTAAAGTTTATTTTGTCTGATATAAGTATTGCTACCCCAGCTTTATTCTCCTGTCTGTTTGCTTGGAAAATTTGTTCCCAGCCCTTCACTTTCAGTCTGTGTGGTCATTTGTCCTGAGGTTAGTCTCTTGTGGGCAGCATACGTGTGGGTCATACTTTCTTATCCATTCAGCTATTCTATGTCTTTTGATTGGGGCATTTAATTCATTTACATTTAAGGTTATTATTGATAGGTACTTATTCATTGCCATTTTCATATCTGTGTTTCTCTCTCACTTTCCCCTCCCTCCCTCCCTCCCTCCCTCTCTCTCTCTCTCTCTCTCTCTCTCTCTCTCTCTCTCTCTCTCTCTCTCCCTCTCTCTCCCTCTCTCTCCCTCTCTCTCTCTCTCTCTCTCCTTTCTTTTCCTTCCTTTTCTTTAAAGCAGCCCGTTTAGCATCTGTTGCAGAGCTGCTTTGGAAGATGTGTACTATTTTAGACTTCTTTTTTCTGGGAAGCTCCTTATTTGGCCTTCTATCTTGATTGAGAGCCTTGCTGGGTAAAGTAGCCTTGGTTGCAGACCTCTGGTTCTCATTACTTGGAGCATTTCATGCCATTCTCTTCTGGCTTGAAGCGTTTCCATTGAGAAGTCAGCTGCTAACCTTATCGGGGCTCCCTTGTATATTACTTCTTGTTTCTCTCTTGTGCCTTTGAGATTCTGTCTTTGTCTTGGAATTGTGCTATTTTAATTATGATGTGTCTTGAAGTGGGTCTCTTTAGGTTCCTCTTGATTGGGACTCTGTGTTTCCTAGATTTGTGTGACTTTTTGTCTCATCAAACTAGGGAAGTTTCTCTTATCATTACTTTTTCAAATGGGTTTTCTATCCCTTGCTCTCCTTCTTCTCCTTCTGGTATCCCTAGCGTACAAATATTTAATACATTTCATATTGTCCTGCATTTCTCCTAATCCATGTTCATTCTTTCTGAGCCTCTTTTCGTTTTCTTGCTCTTTCTGGGTGTTTTTTTCTACTTTGTCCTCCAGCTCACTGATCCAATCTTCCGCTTCATCGATCCTACTTTTGATTCCTTCTACTGTGTTCTTCAGTTCAAAAACTGTGTTCTTCATTTCCTCTTGGCCCTTGTTGATAGTTTATATTTCCTTTCTCATGTTCATATAGTTTGCAGTGAGTTCATTGTAGTTCCCGTGTAGTTTCTGGTGAACTACACTGTGAGCTCATTGAGCTTCCTGATAACCATTGCTTTGAACTCAATATCTGATAGTTGAGTTTCCTCTATTTCATTTAGCATTCTTTCTGAGGCTTCCTCCTTTCCTTTCATTTGGGGATTGTTTCTTTGTCTTCCCATTGTTAGTGAGACTCTTCTTGTTAGCCTCATCTTCTTAAATTGATCTGCTCTGGCTCCCTGGGTTTATTCTGTGAACTTCCCTGGTGGAATACCTGTGGGACTCACTGGTGTTGTCTCCTTGATCTCTTGAGCTCACTGGTCTTGGGCTGTCATTTAAGTTGGCTCTGTGTTTGTCTTTGGGTTTTGATTATTGTTGGGTCCTTCTTTGGTGGTTCCTTCCCACCAGCTGGTTACATGAGAGTCACTCTGTCCACCACCTCTTGTATTTTGTTGTGCTGGTGTGGGTAGGTTGTGATGAAGCTGGTTTTTCCGTGTGTACAAGGTTTTGAGGATTCTCTCTTGCTCTTGTTCAGTTTTTTTTTTTTTTCTGGGTAATTTCTCCACTATTTAGTTGTATTTCCAGATAGGTCCTGGTTTGAGGTTAGTGTGGCTTCCACTCCCTCCTTCACCTTCTTCTGTTGTTATCTGTTGATGGTTCCTTTGTTGTTGGGTTTCCTTTTCCAGTGGGTGTCCTGGTGTTCACAGTTTCTACCTACTCTTTTTTTGTGATCAGTTGGAGGGGAAGGCAAAATGGTTTAAGACAGCAAGAGTATTCTATGATATTTACAGTAGCAACTGGTAGAGAAGAGATAGGAGATCTTTTGGTTATCCAAAGTGTTAACTGTGGTATTCCACCCAACTAGCCACTTTTTAGAAAGGATGGAAAGAAGATAAGGATCTTGTCAGGGAGGGAAGATTCTGAGTTGGATCTAGAAAGCAGTGAGGTTGTGGGAGGTCAGATTCTGAGGTAAGGTGAGAGTAAAGGATAGTAAATAGGTGTAGTGTGTGAGAGAATAGAGTTAACCACTACAGTAATAGAGTTCAGAAAACCGTGACGTGGGCTAAGATCTGGGAAGGGTGTTGTGTAGCATTTACAATTGTATAGAACAGCTATTATTTACAATAATATTATAGCAACAACCATATGACAGAATCTAGGTTTTCTAGATAACCAGAATAGGAAGTATAGGACCTAGAGTAGTGTGCTAATGGAACACAATTGAAGGACAGTAAATTGACAATACACTATGAAAGAGAGAAGAAGGGAAATCTGTCAAACGATACAATTTAACCAGCCAAGCAGAGAGGACTCAACAGAAAGAAGAGGAATACAAAAATACTATTAAAATAAAAGATGTAAGAATAATGAAAAATAATAATACAAATATGCAATAACTTGCAGGTTCTCTGTAATAACAAAGTGAAATTTTTCTCACTGTCTCAGCTTTTGGGATGCCCCCTCTTGGGTCCAACTCTGGTCTTTTCACAGTTCCAGGTTTTTTTGTCTCAATTGTAAATACTTAAAAAAATTAAAAAGTAAGAATATTAAAAAACAGGAAGGAAGGAAGAAGAGATAAAATTGGAAAGAAAGGAAGAAGGAATAAAACAAGAAAGAGTCAGAGAGAAGAAAAAGGAATTGAAGATAAGAAAAAGTAATAAATATTAAAAAATAATGAATTACTTTAAAAAAAACAGCCTCTTGCTGGTTTCAAACTGGCCAAACCACTTTTGCTGGTCTTGCTGGCTGCACCAGGCTGAGGGGCAATTGGTTTCACTTTTCTTTCTTCCATATCCACAGTCAGTCACCCTCCCCAGGACTATCCCGGTGCCTCTCCCAGGGGCTTTGGGTGTGGGATGCAGGCCTTCCCCAGAGCACACTCTCCCGGGGTTTCAGGCATGCTCACTCAGCTAGGCTGCCTCCAGTCTCTCAAGTTTGGGTGCACACCCTTTCTGGGGCTATGGCGGGCACAGAGCTTTCTATGCCACCTCGGGGGCACTGCCTGGCTGGGTGGGGAGGAGGCCTGAGTGGCTGCTGCAACAGAATTCCCCAAACAGTGTCTCTTTTTTCACTTTTTCTTTTTGAGAAATTCTTCCTACTCAAGCCTGCTTCTCCACACAGAGGTCTGGCCTCTCACATAGCCCAATTCTCCAGCAAGACTAGGGACTATTAGAATCAGGGCCCATCCAGGCCCAACTCCAACTCTCCTCAGCCAGTGTCCACAGACTTCATGGGTGCTCACAGCCTCTGTGTGTTTGCCACTTAGTCCTTATTCCCCTCTCTGTGACTTCAAGCAACCAGGTCTCTCCTGGTGCTACTCAAGCCTTGTTTGGCCAGGGAGGGAGCCATTGACCCAGCTCTCTCCCAAGAACCCTGTGGTAGACCCGGCAGGCACCAGGCCTGGGGCTGCAGCCACCCTTGTTCCTGCACTGGTCCCAGGGACCTTACTGTCCTGAAGCACTTTCCTTATCATCTGGTTTTTCAATGTCTGCTACACTCTTTGGTCTCCTATCTTCATATATGCTGGGGCACTGTTGCCTGTTTGCTCTGTTCCTCAGTAGATTGGACATGTTTTTCTCCCATGTGTTAAGGGCAAGTGGAATGCGCTCCCTTCTACCTTGCCACCATTATTCCTCCTATCTGTGTCCTCACTTATTGTGCTTAATAAAGATAATGAAGGTCAAATAAAAACACAACAACATATTCTACACCGACTTTTATGCATCAGAAATGGTTAATTCTATGCCCTGGCTGGGTCACTCAGTGGGTTAGAGCATCATCCCAACATGCAAGGTTGTGGGCTTGGTCCCAAGTCAGGGCACACACAGCAAGCAACCAATGGATACATCAGTAAGTGGATCAGCAATCAATGTTTTTTTTCTCTCTCTCTCTGCCCTACCTCTCAAATCAATCAATAAAAAATATTTTTAAATGATTAATATTATTTTAATGTGAATTTCAACTCAAAAGAAGATCACGGAGGGCTGGCCTGGAGTCCTAAAAAGTCCTAAAATTACTTCCTAGATGCAATGCACATCACCATAGTGACAAGTTCCCTGGTACCAGACTTCCTCACAGCAAAGAGGACACCAGAAGACAGGGGGCACACCTTCCAGGAGCAGAGTGCTAGTGAAGATTGTTCACTGAGACCCATTAGCTTTAAAGGACAAGGTGAAGGTGTCAGCTGGGCCAGTACCTAAGTGGGAACCTGTGTCTCCTCCTAACCCCAGCCCGTGAGGCTGTGTCCCTAGAACAGAGAACAGATTTCCCGGGAAAGAGCCTTACCACAGGAAAAGTTTTTCTCTCTGAGGAGCTGATTCACAAACTTGAGTTGAAATAAGAAAGTTTTTCCTATTTCCTTGGTAAAGCAAATGAGACTGAAATGAGGCATTTCAAGAGCAGTACATTTTAAAATATTTTCATCTTTTCACACTCGGTGAAAAGAATAAAATTCAGTGATGTATTTGTGGTTGAAGAACAAAGACACCAAACTGGAAAAAGTGAGATGCAACAGTGAGGGAAAGTGGGAAAAAAATTAAAAAATAAATTGTCAATGTCTATATTGTGATCCAGCCACTTATATAATATTTGATGTCAACTGTATTGAGAAATAAAACTTATTTGGAAAAGAAGGAAATGAGTTCATATGCCACATGAATGTATCTGAAGGACAAGGGAAAAAAAAGATCACAGAGCAAAAAAAAAAAAAATCCACACACACTTTTTTCAAACACATCGGAATTATAGCTAAACTAAGGAAAACCATCATTCAGAACTTCCTGCTTTCTAGGTGAACAGAAGTCCCACAACTAAGAGTGTAAAGAAGAAGCCACATCGAGACTCAGAGTCACAAAATGGGATGGGCTGGTCCCTCATCCACGTGTGGCAGACAGAAGTCAGGAGGGAGAGCTCTGCTGCAAAGGTCCCACCTGAGGAGCCAGAAGTCCCAGCCCCACACAGAGCACCCAAGCCCAGGGTCCCAGAGCTGAGGAAATAAATCCTCATAACTTCTGGCTGTGAAAACCAGTGGGGATTGTGGCTGAGAGAGACTAGGACTTCTGGAGTCCCAGGCAGTGCCCACCCCACCCAACTTGCAATCTCTCCCAAACTGTTTCCAGTGCGCTTTCCACCAAATGGCCTCTCTTGCCTCATGTTTCAGACTTTTCTGAAATCTCTCCAATCAATACCACCCAAACCCTAACAGTATCCTTGTGAATGATGGCCATGTACATATTTTCTCTAAGGCAGGTACTGAAAGGTAGAGCTGTGTGACTCTAACTGGGAAAGTGTAATGTATCCACTTGGTTGGTGCCTATAATTTGCCCTCCTACAAGTGATGCATTAGAATGCTATTGGCTCACTATCCTCTCCCTAAAGGGGTAGTAGGATTTTTCTCTTGGCTTCTCCTCTGGATGCATTGGGACTGTGCCCTTGTACTTCTGTGGAAAATCAGTTACAACACTGGTAGAAATCATCATTACATATAAAAGGACAAGCAGCTTAGGTGCACTCTGGGACTGTCAGACTGGTGTGACTGGTGTCCCACACTGGCTTGTACTGTCTGTGAAAGTCAGATTGTGTGTCACTTCTGAACTCTGCATCAAGACCTCACAGGGGCACCTCCAAGTTGGCCACCAGGGGAACACAAATACCAAAACATGGGAAAACACCAAGAACGAGTGTTTTATTAAGAGGAATTCATTCAGGTGACATTGGGTAATGAAATGATATATAAGTTTCAATGTACAATTCTCTAACACATCATCTGTATCCTGCACTGTGTGTTTAACAATGGGTTCTACCCAGGCAGTCCCTTCAAACGAACACATCTTGATTTCCCCCAGGCTGGTGTGGATCCATTGGTTGGAGCATGATCCCATAACCAAAACTTTGTCCTATCCAATCCTGGTCAATACACATACCTAGATTGCAAGTTCAATCCCCTGTCCAGGCACCTATGGGAGGCAACCAACCAATGTTCATTTCTCACATCAGTGTTTCTCTTTGTCTCTTCTACCTCTCCCAAAAAACAATGTAAATGTCCTCAGGTGTGGATAAAGGAAGTCTTGACTCCATCAGCAAAGCCTTGACTCTGTCTGGACTCCATGTGTGGAGGTTCCTGGGGAAAGTCAACAGGGGCCATCTGAGGAAAGGTGAAGACACATGGGATCCAGACAGAGCAGTAGGGCATCCATTTGGATTTATCTCTTGTGGGCTAAATGTTTGTGATGCCAGCTCATGGATGTATTGAAATAGATGGCATGCTGTGCACTGGTTGGATGGGCACTCCATACAAACATCAAGGCAGGTGTAATGAGACATAAAGGAGAATGTGTTTCTGAAAGTGCAGGGAGGTGTGGACGTGACCATGCCATGAGGGATCAACACTAATTCAACTGAAATGGGAAAATGTGGGAATGTGCCACATGACTCAACAGTGGTCAGAAGAAGACAGACTGAATTTAATGGCAAAAGGGTCCATACCTTGTCCCCCTGAATATGACCAAGGACTCCTCCACCTGCAATGAGCTGCAGGCAGTTCATGCAGGATGTCCCAGGTTATCTTCCAGAACCTTCTGGGTACATGACCTCATTTCCAAGGCTCTCCCACTCTTAATGGTTCTCCTTTACCTCTGTATTCAGTTCCTGGTGGCAGCCTGGGCCATTCTCTCCCTGTCTCGCACCTGAAACAGCAGGACCCCAAGGACCACCAGGACCAAGCCAGCCACACCCATGAGGATGAGATTCTCCACTGTGTAGTGTTGGGGGTGGGAGGCTAGGAAATGTGAAGAAAGAGGTCACAGAGGTCACAGCAGAAAAAGTCAACCCCAGTCCTGGATGCCCACCCAGCACACTAGTCTCCCCCTGACAGAGAGGACCCTCTGCACCCAGTCCCACATCTGAGAATTGTACCCACCACTCGTGTTATCTGACTTGTTGTGGGATGGGCTGATGGTGTTGGCTGCTCCTTCAAAACCATAAAGAAGTGGGCGCATGGAGAGTTGATCCCACTCAAGCCAATTGTCCTCAAAACTCTCCTGTTCCTCATGATGTGACTGTTTCCAGCCCCTTCTGGAACCCTCTCTCTGCTATGAGGGTCCTGTCTGCTGTCATGGGTCCTGTCATTCTCCCGGGGAACTCCTGAGTAGAGACTTTGCTGCTGAGGCCCTTTAGGAAATAGATTGGCTTTGCCCCAAGAATTCAGATTTGGTGAGAAATGTGGTCTTTCGTCACAGAACAGAGGACATTCTTGTAATCCCCCTTTCTGTGTGGGAGACTGAACCATCAAGCTCACTCTTCTGGAGCTGAGAATGTATATTTATTCAGCAGCTGAGCACTCAGAGTCCACAGGTTGGTCTCATCTATACACTCAGACATATATGGGGTACTCGAACAATTCTTGAGCTCTGAGTATAGGTAATTTTATGACTAAAACTTCAAAATGCATTTGAAGTTAAAAATAAACCTTTTAAAATATGTTAAAAAAACTCCTTAATATAACAGGTGATATTCATAATAAATGGGTGAATTTAACATAATCTCATGAAAACAAGAGTAGAATTACCTTTTGAGGTCAGAAATGTTTATAACTTAAATTTGTACATGCAGGTGTTGCCTAAGAGTTCTCAGAATGGAACAGGAAGAGAGAAGGGCCCGCAGAACCATGTAGCAGACAGGGCACGCAGAACCATGTAGCAGACAGGAGACCCATGTGTAGGAGGGAGCCCTCAGCTCCTCCTGAACCTGCCAAAGCCCCTCCTCACTCTCAGGTGATCACTGAGTGATGGAGGCTCCAGGTGAGCCCACAGAGCCTGTAGAGCTGAACACTCAGGGGAAGGAAGCTGTTTTCTCTGGGAGAGGGCTCAGTGGCAGGGGGGTGGGGAAGGGGGGACCCCAAGGGCTCAGACTCTGAGATGAAGATGCAGGGGGTGAGTGGGGGAGGGGATCTGTCCTCTCTGCTCAGTCTAATCACCTTTCTCCTCACTTCTCACACATCCCACTCCACCCTCCTGCTCTGTCTCTGCTGAGATTCAGAACAGGTGGCTCAGGGATAAGAGGCCCTGTCTCTTTCCACCTCTCAGGGGCTGGACCTTCTCTGTGGAGCCCCCTGTACTCCTCATTTATTTCTGTCCCTGACTTTCCTAGGGACAGGGCTCTGAGCTGAGTGAGCACAGAGAGGACAGGGCCAGAGGACTTACCTGAGAGCAGGAGCTCCAGGGGCTCACTGGACTGTGACAACAGGTAGGGAATGCTGTGGTGTGAGCTGTAGCACCTGTAGGTCCCCCCCTGGGCTGAGGTCACAGGACCCATGCAGAACTCTGCCTGGTGCTGCTGAGCTTGGGACTGTGATCTAAGGCGCAGGGAGGGATCAGCTGCCCCCTCCTTGGTCAGAAGGAAAGTGTCCCTCGGGCTCTGTCACTGACACAGCAGGGTCACCTTCTCTCCTGAGGCTACTCTGGGGCCTGGCTGCACCAAGAGGGAGGGTCTGTCAGGGAGCCATCCTAGAATGAGGGGAGTTGGTGAGGGGCTGCTGCATCTTTTTCCGACTTGAGAGTCACCAGACCCCTTTCTGGGACCCTTCTCTCTGTCTATTTTCTCCACATCTCCCACTCTCCCCTTCCATTCCCTCTCTCTTTGTCTCTTTCCCTCCCTGGGGATCCCATACCCCTTGTCCTAGCCATCACCACCAGAGACCCCCAGCAGGGCCTGAGCAGACTCTTGGTCCACCATGACTGAACCTGGCGGCTCCTCACCTGCCACCAGGATGTCCAGGGGTTCACTGGAGCCTGACCACTCAGAGGAGAGACTGTGTCCACCATAGCACCTGTATTGGCTCCTGTGGGTACTGTTCACAGTGCCCTGGGGAAGTTGGCCTGAGAGAGCCCAGCCTGGAGCTGCAGGACGGTCCTCTGGGGGAGGTCTTGTTTCCCTTCCTTGGACAGAGCGAATCTATCATAGCTGAGGTCAGAGAGACACTGGATGATCAGGTTCTGTCAAGAGGTCACAATGGGGCCCTCCTGGGTCAGGAGGGAGGGCTTCCCTGAACCACCTGCAGGGAACAGACAGGAGTGACAGGGGCTGCTCCTCCCAAAACTCTCTTCCTAGCCTGGGCTCCAGGCCCCACTCTCTCTCTCTCTCTGTGTCTTTGGCCCAGGAGCCCTTGCGCTCCCCTCACCCCATCAATCACATGGGGCTCTCTTGCCTGCAATGACTCCACTAACCTCTCTGGTTCCTCACTCATGGATGCGACCACTATGGGACTCACCTGAGACCAGGAGCTCCAGGGGCTCACTGGGTGGTGACCACACCTGGGGTTTGCTCCTGAAATAACCACAGCATCATAAAGTCCCACTCTGTGTAGGGGTCATGGGGCCCACAGGGAACAAGGTCTGGAACTCCCAACTGGGGTGTAGCTGTGAGTCCAGGGTCCAGGAGAGCTCGTCTTCTCCTTTCTTAGTCAGAACAAACTTGCCAAATCCCTCATTGAAGTGACATCTGAGAGTCACATTGCCTCCTGAGATCACAACAAGGCTAGGCAGGGCTGAGAGTCTGGGTGTGCTATAGGCTCCTAGGAGAGAAGGAGGCAGCATGTTAAATGGAGTTACATCTCCCTCTCTTACCCCAGGGTTGGGCTGTGGTGGGGAGACCCCCCTGAGAGTATCCTCCTTTCTGAGGGCAGAGCCTGAGGCTGGGACCCCTGAGTGTCTTCTCACCTGTCACCACCAGCTCCAGGGGGTCACTGTCCTCTGACCAGACACCTTGGATGAGATAGGAACAATGATATCTTCCTGCAGTGTGTTCTGTCATCTTTGTGATGGAGAACTTGCTCTTGTTCCCTGGATCCAGTGGCTTCTCTCTTTTCCAAGGTGCTGGGCCTCCCTCTTTTCCAGACGGAACTCCTAGGACTTCAGGATCCCATGACACCAGATAGTCACTGAGCTCCCCCAGGGGATCACACTGGCCTGTCTCAGCTGAGAGGATGGGTTTTGGGGAGGGTCCCTGGAAGGAATCAGAGGCTGAGTCAGAACATTTCCTACCCGCAATGCTCATTTCTAAGCCTCCAACATCTCAGATGTCCTTTATCTGTCATCCCAGAAATGCTGTTCTTCATCCCTAACTTCCCAATGAGGGGCTCCTGGTCTCCAGTGGGGAATGACACCTGGGAGCCCTGGGGACAGACTCACCTGCCTGCACTGGGGTTCTCAGGCCCACACTCAGCCTGCAAGAGGAGGCATTTGCTCTGTGAGACATTTGCCCTGAATCCTGTGCAGATCCCTTCTTCCCAGGACCCTCCTGAGTCCTGGGGTCCTGTCAGAGCAGGGCTTCTCCTCCCCCATCACATCTCACTGAGGCAGATCAGTGCTGTGAGGCTGGGTGTCATGGTGTCTCCTCTCTAAACCCAGCTGTGCAGAAAAAAGAGACCAAGGAGTCCTCAGTGTAGACAGATTCACAGGGTGTGGTCACTGGGGGGTTGGCCATCCCTGTCACAAGGATGTCATATCAGCAGCCCTACAGGAAGAAGGACAGTGTCTCTCTCCAGGAGTCCAGCTACCATTTCCTTGATGAGTGAAGTTATAGACCTGGAGCCTCCTGAGTTGCCCATCACAGGTGTGTTGATATAGGGTATGTTCTTCCAGGCCAGAGCCTACACTACAGAGTTCCTTCAACCCTCTGCCAGCTTTCAGCACCTCCTTGTGGGTTCTCTCCATTGATACTGGTTACCAGGCACTGGAGACACTTCAGGAAGAAGGGGGAACCTGTGCCTGCAGAGCTCAGCTCAGCAGAGACACGGTCTCCTCCTCACTGTGCAGTTCAGGCAAGTGTCACTGTGACAATGAGCACAAAGGACAGACACAGGGAAACAGGAGATGGAAACATTCCCCTTCCCCTAGCCCAGAGTGTGGTTTTCTTCTATCCCAGCCACCGTCACAGACTTCTTGTTTTTTCTGAGCAACTGCGTTCACCCCACATTCCTGAGGACAAGCTTCTGAGTGATGTCTTCCCCCTCAGTGCCTCTTGTTTCCTGGTTCAAGACTCCTCTTTGTGCTGTGGTCCTGCCTTGAAGCTAGAGGGGACATTGATTTTGGTTACTGTCCTTATTTTTACTTATAAAAGATACTTATGTAAATAACCATCAAGCATTGCCCAAGTGATCTGTGTGCTAATATCCTGTCTCTGAGCCTCAGTTTCCTCATTTGAATCCTGTTGTCATAATGCCCAGTCCCCAAAGTGGCTGTGGGTCAGTGGTACTGGTTCATGGTAAGGAAATTTTCCACTTCCAGACTGGATGAGGATGTGAGTGGGCTGGGTCATGAGAGGATCAATGTGTCCAGGGTCAAGACAAGACTGTTGGAGTTGCTCCAGACCATTTCTGCTCTGAACACCAAGCCCAGCTACTCACAACAGCTCTAATGTATTGTAGGCACAGACATGTGCAGGAGAGGGAAATGAAAGTTCCCCAAATGGAGAAGGAACCACAGTGGAGAACAGAGACTGAAACTGAGTGTCACCCAGTGACCAGCACCATCCATGAGTCATAGGGATGAGATCTCCCTAAATGGACAGAGAGGGACCCCAGAACTTCACAGGAAGGGGGTCAAGGTATAGGTGAAGGCTGGAAATGTGGTCTCTGCCCTGTGTTTCTGTGCATGGTCTGGGATATCTCTGCCCACTCAACCAAGTTCATGGTCAGCAGTGAGCATTCTGCCCTTTGTGGCATGAAACAGACTGAGTCCAGGATGTCCGCCATGGGTGTCTGTCCCACGTGTGTGTGTGAGGTTCCCATTGGACCATCCCTGGTGGGCAGAATGCTGAGCAAGTGATGAGTCAGAGAGAGTGGACAGCATGAGGCAGGAGCAGCTGCCATAGTCCCTGTTCAACCCAACTTCCAGGACTACCTTGGGGAACCTGTGGGAGACCAAGTTTGTGAGGGGAAAGACTCCTCCAAGAGTGGACAGTGGAGAAATCCTAATGGTGACAGACAGTGTTATGGACGGCCTCTATTGACACCTGGGGCTGTCACACCCAGTGAAAGAGAGTCAGTAGGAAATATGAGAGCTATTTCAGATGATCACATGTAAATACCTGAAAATTAAAGGGAAGATTCCATTTTTGAGGCAATAATATGAATTGTTTTATATAGATGAATATAATGAGTCAGAAATCTTTGAGATGAGAAAACCCAATAGATGAACACGTGACAATAATTCTTCCCATCAAGGATGAGACACAGCTGAAGGGCCATTTAGAACAATGGAGTAAAATACAGAGGAAATTTCCAGAACGTAGCATAGGGAGACCAGAAGTGGGGACTGAGGGTACTTGAGGACAAGAGTGCAGAAACTGGACATCATATCTATGTTACAGAAAGAAAGAAGTGAGCATAACGTTTAGTAACAGCTCAAGAGATAAATAATCAAACATTGTACTGAAATGAAGAAAGACCAATCTAGTGTTAGGCAGCAGGTATATAAAAATGAAATCTGTATCTTCACTTTTTGTGCTTAATAAAGATAATGAAGGTCATATAAAAACACAACAACATATCCTACACCCAATTTTATGCATCAAAAATGGTTAACTTTAGGTCCTGGCTGGGTCGCTCAGTGGGTTAGAGCATCATCCCAATATCCAAGGTTGTGGGCTTGGTTCCCAGTCAGGACACACACAGCAAGCAACCAATGGATGCATCAGTAAGTGAATCAACAATCGATGTTTTTTTTTTATCTCTCTCTGCCCCACCTCTCAAATGAATCAATAAAAAATATTTTTATTTATTTTTTATTTTTTATTTATTTATATATTTTTTAAAGATTTTATTTATTTTTAGAGAGTAAAGGGAGGGAGGGAGGAGAGAGAGAGAGAGAGAGAGAGAGAGAAACATCAATGTGCGGTTGCTGGGGGTTATGGCCTGCAACCCAGGAATGTACCCTGGCTTGGAATCGAACCTGGGACACTTTGGTTCCCAGCCCGTGCTCAATCCACTGAGCTACACCAGCCAGGGCAATAAAAAATATTTTTAAATGATTAATCATTTTTAATGTGAATCTCAACTCAAAACAAAGAACATGGATGACTGGTCTGGGGGTCCTAAAAAGTCCTAAAATTTCTTCCTAGATGCAATGCATGTCACTATAGTGACAAGTTCCCTGGGACCAGACTTCCTCATAGCAAAGAGGATACCAGAATACAGGGGGACACACCTTTCAGGAGAAGATTGTTAGTGAAGATTGTGCACTGGCCCCATTAGCTTTAAGAGACAAGGTGAATTTGTCAGCTGGGCCAGTCCCTAAGTGGGAACCTGTGTCTCCTCCCAACCCACCCAGTGAGGCTGCCTCTCCAGGAGAGAGAACAGCTTTCTGGGGAGAGAGCCTTTAACCTCAGGGGACATTTTTTCTCTCTGAGGAGTTGAATCACAAACTTCAATTAAAATAGTAAAATGTTTCCTAGTTCCTTGATGAAGCAAATGAGACTGAAATAAGGCATTTCCAGAGCAGCAAGTTTTTAAATATTTTCATCTTTTCACACTCAGAGAAAGGATAAAATTTAGTGATGTAATGCAGTTAGAAGAGCAAAGACACCAAACTGGAGAAAGTGAGATGCAACAGTGAGAAAAAGGGGCAAAAAAACCATTAAAAAATATCATTGTAATGTCTATATTGTGACCCAGTCACTTATATATTATTCTATGTCAACTGTATTGAGAAATAAAACTGATTTAGAAAAGAAGAAAATAATGTCATGTGCTACATGGATGCATGTGAAGGACAAGGAAATAAACAATCACAAAAGAGCAAAACAACAACCCCAAACACTTTTTTCAACCATTTTGGAATTATAGCTAAACTACAGATAAACCACTATCCAGAACAGAAGTCCCACAACTAAGAGTGTAAAGAAGAAGCCACATCAAGACTCAGAGTCATGAAATGGGCTGGTCCCTCATCCACGTGTGGCAGACAGGAGAGCTCAACTGCAAAGGTCCCACCTGAGATCCAGGGTCCTAGCCCCAAACAGGACACCCCAGTCCAGGGTTCCAGAGCCAAGGGGAGACATGCTCATAAGTTATGGTTGTGAAAAGCAGTGGGGATGGTGGCTAAGTGAGACTAGGACTTCTGGGGTCCCAGGCAGTTCCTCCCCCACCCAACTTGCAATCTTGCCCAAGCTGTTTCCAGTGCATTTCCCACACAAATGGCCCTCTCTTGCCTCATGCTTCAGACTTTCCTGAAATCTGTCAAACCACTGGCACCCACACCCAATGAATGTCCTTGTGAATGATGCCCATGTACACATGTTCTCCAAGGCAGTACTTAAAGTAGAGCTGTCTGTCTCTACCTGTCTCTAACTGGGTAAGTGTAATTATTTGCTCAATTGGTGACTATAAACTGGCCTTCCTACAAGTGATGCATTAGAATGCTATCAGCTCAGTGTCCTCTACCCCAGGAGATAGTATCATTTTTCTCTTGGCTTCGCATCTAGATGCACTGGGGCCGTGGCCTTTGTACTTCCAGGGAAAATCATTACAACACTGAAGTAGAAATAATCATCCACATAAAAGGGCAGGCAGCGTAGGTGCACTCTGAGGCTGTCAGACTGCTGTGACTGGTGTCCCGCACTGGCTTTTACAGTTTGTGAGTCACTTCCAGAATCTGCATCAGGACCTCACAGGACACCTCAACGATCACCACCAGGGGAACATAGATACCAAAACATGGGAAAACAGCAAGAACTAGTGTTTTATTAAGAGAATTCATTCAGGTGACATCGAGTAATGAAATTATACATAAGTTTCAATGTATAATTCTCTAATACATCATATGTATACTGCACTGTGTTTTTAACAGTGGGTTTTCCCCAGGCAGTGCAACCCAGGCAATCCCTTCATACCAACACATCTTGATTTCCCCCAGGCTGGTGTGGCTGTGTTGGTTTGAGCATCATCCCATAATCAAAACTTTGTGGTTTCCATTCCTGGTCAGGCCATATACCTAGATTGCAAGATCAATCCCCTGTCCAGGCATGTATGGAGGCAACCAATCAATGTTCGTTTCTCACATAGGTGTTTCTTTTCTCTCTTCTACCTCTCCAAAAACACAATGTAAATATCCTCAGGTGTGGGTTTGAATAAGTCTTGATTCCATGCAACCAGATGCCTGAAGAAAGTCCACAGGTGCCATCTGAGGAAAGGTGAAGGCATGTGGTGTCCAGAGCAGGTGCGAGGGCATCATTTGGGATTTTTTGCTTGTGGGCTGAATCTCTGTGATGCCAGCTCATGGATGTACTAAAACAGATTACAGGCTCTGAACTGAGTGGATGGGCACTCCATATGGACATCAAGGCAGGTGTAATGAGATATAAAGAAGAAGGTGTTTTCTGAAGTGTAGGGAGGTGTGGACATGACCATGCCATGTGGGATCAACACTAATTTAACTGAAATGGGAAAGGGTAGGAATGGGTCACATGACTCAGCAATGGTTGGGAGGAGATGGGCTGAATTTAATGGCAGAAGGGTCCAGACCTTGTCCCCCTGCATATGACCAATGAGTGTTCCACATGCCATGAGCTGCAGACTGGTCATTCAGCATGCCCCAGATTATCTATCAGAGCCTTATGGGCACAATTCCAAGGCTCTTACTCTGAACAGTGCTCCTTTACTTCTGTGTTCAGGTCCTAGTGGCAGCCTGGGTCCTTCTCTCGCTGTCTTGAGCCTGAAACAGCAGCACTCCTAGGACCACCAGGACCAAGCCAGCCAGGCCCATGAGGATGAGATTCCCCACTGTGTAGTCTTGGGGCTAGGAGTCTAGGAAATGTGGACAAAGAGGTCACAGAAGTCACAGCAGACAACTCCCCATGGATCTGGGATGCCCACCCAGTTCACCAGTCACCCCCAGACAGAGGACCCTCTGCACCCAGCCCCACTCTCCTATTCACCACTTGTATTATCTCAGCTGTTGTGTGATGGGCTGATGGTGTCAGCTGCTCCTTCAAAAGCACAAAGAAGTGGGCGCATGAGGAGCTGATACCACTCAAGCCAACTGTCCTCAAAACTCTCCCATTCCTTATGATGTGACTTTTTCCAGCCCCTTCTGGAACCCTCTCTCTGCTATGAGGGACCTCTCTGCTTCCATGGGTCCTGCCAGTCTCCCAGGGACATCTGAGTGCACACCTTGCTCCTGAGGCTCTTTGGGACATAGGTTGTCTTTGCCCCAAGAATTCAGGTTTGGTGAGAAATATGGTCTCTCATTATAGAACAGAGGATGTCCTTATAATCTCTCTGATCTGTGTGGGAGACTGAACCATCCAAACTCACTCTTCTGGAGATGAGAGCTTTTATTTATTCATCAGCTGAGGACTCAGGGTCCATGGGTGGGTCTCATCTATACACTCAGACATATATGGGATACTTGAACAATTCTTGAGTTCTGAGTATAGACATTTTTATGACTAAAACTTCAAAATGCATTTGAAGTTAAAAATAAACCTTTTAAAGTATGTTTTTAAAAACTCCTTAATAATAATAGGTGATATTCATAATAAATGCATGATTTTAACGTAATTCCATGAAAACAGGAGTGGATTATAAACTTACTTCTGCCTTTTGAAGGCAGAAATGTTTATAACTCAAATTTATACATGCAAGTATTGCCTAAAAGTTCTCAGAATAGAACAGGAAGAGAGAAGGGCCCCCAGAAGCATGTAGCAGAAAGGAGACCCTCTGTGTGGGCAGGAGCCCCCAGCTCCTCCTGAGCTTGACAAAGCCCCTCCTCACTCTCAGATGAGCACTGAGTGCTGGAAGCTCAGGTGAGACCAGGAGCCTATTGATCTGGACACCCAGGGAGGAAGTTACTCTCTATGTGAGAGGGTCCACTCATAGAAGAGGCAGGAGCTGAGACTCTGAAATGAAGATGCAGGAGGTGAGTGGGGAAGGGGATCTGTCCTCTCTGCTCAGTTTAATCACCTTTCTCCTCACTTCTCACACATCTCACTCCACCCTCCTGCTATTTCTCTCTGCTGAGATTCAGAACAGAGGGCTCAGGGGTGGGAGGCCCTGACTCTTTCCACCTCTCAGGGGCTGGACCTTCTCTGTGGAGCCCCCTGTACTCCTCATTTATTTCTGTCCCTGATTTTTCTAGGCACAGGGCCCTAAGCTGAGTGAGCACAGAGAAAACAGTGCCAGGGGTCTCACCTGAGATCAGGAGCTCCGGGGGGGAAATGGGCTGTGACAGCAGGTAGGGGCTGTTGTGGTTTGCACTGTAACACCTGTAGGTCCCCCCCTGGGCTGAGGTCACAGGACCCAGGGAGAACTCTGCCTGGTGCTGCTGATCTCCGGACTGTGATGTGAGATGCAGGGGGGGATCACCTGCCCCCTCTTTGGTCAAAAGGAAAGTATCCCTCCAGCTCTGTGACTGACACAGCAGGGTCACATTCCCTCCTGAGGCCACTGTGGGGCCGAGCTGCACCGAGAGAGGGTCTGTCAGGGAGCCATCCTAGAAAGAGGGTGGCAGGTGAGGGGCTGCTGTGGACCTAATCTGACCCTGAGGGTCAGCAGGCCCCTTTCTAGGATGCTCCACTCTGTCTGTCTCTGTTTTCTCTGAGTCTCCCCTTCCCTCTTCCATTCCCCCTCTCTGTTTCTCATTCCCTCCCTGGGGACCCCACACCCTTTGTCCTGTCCATCAGCACCCGTGACCCCCAGCAGGGCCTGAGCAGACTCCAGGTCCCTGACTGAAACTGTTGGATCCTCACCTGCCACCAGGATGCCCAGGGGGTCACTGGGGCCTGACCACTCAGAGGAGAGGCTGTGTCCACCATAGCACCTGTACAGGCCTCCATGGGAGCTGTTTGTTCCCAGTGTCTGGGTGGAATTTGGCCTAAGAGAGCTCAGCCTGGGGCTGCAGAACAGTGCTCTGGTGGAGGTCCTGTCTCCCCTCCTTGGACAGAGCGAATCTGTCATAGACGAGGTCAGAGCAACACTGGATGATCAGGTTTTGTCCAGAGACCACCAGGGGGCCCTGCTGGGTCAGGAGGGAGGGCTTCCCTGAGCCACCTGCAGAAACCAGACAGGGGTGACAGGGCTGCTCCTCCCTTGAACCCTCCTCCTGGCCTAGCCCCCAGGCCCCACTGTCTCTCTCTCTGTGTCTCTGACCCAGGATCCCCTGTGCTCCCCTCACCCCACCTCTCATATGGGGCTCCCCTCCCTGTAGTGACCTCAGCAACCTGTCTGATGCCTCACCTGTGGATGGGACTAGTAAGGGACTCACCTGAGACCAGGAGCTCCAGGGGCTCACTGGGTGGTGACCATACCCGGGGTTTGCTCCTGTAATAACCATAGCATCTGAAAGTCCCACTCTGTCTGGAGATCACGGGGCTCACAGGGAAGAGGGCTTGGAAATGTCCGATGGCATCTTGCTGTGAGTCCAGGGTCCAGGAGAGCCTTTCTTATCCTTCCTTAGTCAGAAAAAAACTTGCTAAATCCCTATCTGAGTAACATATGACAGTCATGTTCTCTCCTGTGGTCACAACAGGACTGGGCGGGGCTGACAGGCTGGGTTCGCTGTAGAATCCTAGGAGAGAAGGAGGCAGCAAGTGAAATGGGGCTCACACCTCCCTCATGTTCCCCAAGGCTGCTCTGTGAGGGGGACACCCCCCAAGAGCATCCCCTTCCTAGGGCAGAGCCTGAGGCTGGGACCCTTGAGTGTCCCCTTACCTGTCACCACCAGCTCCAGGTTGTCACTCTTCTCTGACCAAACACCTTGGCTGAGATTGTAACACTGATATCTCCCTGCAGAGTGCTCTGTCATGTATGTGATTGAGAACTTACCCTTGTTCCTGGGATCCAGTGGCTTCTGTTTCAACCAGGGCTCTGAAATACCATCTTTATACAAATGGTACTCCGCAGCTTGTAGGGTCCCTGACACCAGATGGTCACTGAGCTCCCCCAGGGGATTACAGAGCCTGGCTCAGCCCAGAAGGTCAGTTTGGGGAGGGTCCCTGAAAGGAATGAAGGATTGAGTCTGAACATTTCCCACCCCAGTGCCCAGCTCTCAGCCCCCAACATTTCAGATGTCCTTCATCTGTCATCCCAGAAATGCCGTTCTTCATTCCCAACTTCACAGGGGATGGCCTCATGTCCCTAGTGGGAAGTGACACCTTGGAGCCTAGGGGACAAACTCACCTGCCTGCGCTGGGGTCCTCAGGTGCACACTCAGACCTGTAAGAGAATCCCTGTGAGAGATTTGCCCTGAATCCTGAGAACATCCCTCCTGCCCTGGAGCCTCCAGAGCCCTGGGGTTCTGACAGACCAGGGCTTCTCCTCCCCCCTCACATCTCACCAAGGCAGAGCAGGGCCATGAGGGTTCGGGGCATGGTGTCTCCTCTCTGAACCCTGTTGTGCAGAAAGAAGACACTACAGTGTTCTCTGGTGGATAAATACAGAATGTGGACACAAGGGGCTGACTGTTGTTGTCACGGGGTTGTCACGTCAGCAGCCCCTCAGGAAGGGGGACAGTGTCTCCCCAGGAGTCTGGGTGTCATTCTCATGAAGGACTATCTCACTCCGATCGTCCTGAGATGCCCCTTGCAGGTGAGGTGACCCAGGCACATCCTTCCAGGTCAGAGGCTCTCCCACGGGGTCCTGTTCCCCCTTAGTATGACAATCAGCATCTCCTTGTGGGTCCTCCCCATGGACAGTGATCACCAAAGCCCTGGAGACACTTCAGGAAGATGCTGGTCCCTGTGCCTGCAGATCTCAGCTCAGCAGAGACACAGTCTCCTCCCCACTGTGCAGTTCAGGCGAGTGTCACTGTGACAATGAGCACAAAGAACAGACACAGGGAAGTGAGGAAAGGACACACACACCTTCCCCTGCCCCCAGACTGTGGTTTTCTTTCTATCCAAGCCACTCTCACTGAGTTCTCATTTTTTCTTAGCAGCAGCATCCACCACCTTCCTGGGGACAAGCCTCTGAGTGATCCCTTCCCCCTCAGTGCCCCTTGTTTCCTGGTTCAAGTCTCCACCTCATCCTGTGGTCCTCCCTTCAAGCTTCAGGGGACATTGATTGAGGTTGGAGTCCTGATTTTTACTTAAAGCAAATATTTACTTAAATATTCATCATCCAATGTCTGTGTATCATTGAATGGTAATGTCTTGTGTCTACCTCAGTTTCCCCATCTGGATGATATTGTCACAAAGCCCAGTTCCCACAGCTGCTGTGGGTGTGATGCTGGTTTATGGGAGGGAGACTTCCATTTCCAGACCAGATGAAGATGTGAGTAGCTGGGACATGTGAGGATCAAGGTGTCCAGGGTCAAGTGTAGGATTGTTTCATCCACTCCAGACCTTGGTCTACTCTGAATGCCAAGCTTTGAAAAGTGCCAGAATCTCCCCAGGATCTGTGAGCACCTCATTCTGCAGGGACAGACCAGCATGGTCCTGCAGCAGGTGTTAGCAGCGACTACTTCTCCCTCTTTGTGCAAAAGAACCTGTTGAACCACGTGATTGGGTGACTCCTCTGGGTCCTCATCTCTAATTGGATCTTTCACACAGCTGGCTGAGGGGTGTCTGGTGTGTTGCTGTGTTGTGGCTACAGAGGAAGGATGTTGTGGTGTCAGAATGGGAACTCTGTGTTTCTGAGCTAGGGAAACAGCCCTCATCCCCATGTTCATGGGTCTTCTGGTCCAACTTTCTCATTCTCTGTCTGTCTGTCTATCTGTCTGTCAATGTTGTGAACATAAGAAATATCCAAACCTATAAAGAAAACTGTGACCCTATTGGAGACAAACGGATGACAATTGGCAGGAAACAAAACATCAAAAAGTTGAGAAAATGCTCCAAAGAATGACCTTATTTTGTACATTACAGTGAAAAGAGGAAGCATAAATGGATTACATGAAATCCATTGGTGATAGATTAGGGAGGTGGGAGGAAGTAAAGTGAGAACCTCTGGGATTGGGTAAAGTAAAATGATAGACACATCTTTCACATAGGTGGGTACAGGTAGTTAACAGTCAACAATTAACATGATAACAGTAACAATGAGGGGTTTCCAGGTCTCCCTCTGATGTGGTGCCAGTGCTTGGAGGGGGTCTGGAATAAAGAAATTTGACATTCCAAAGGCATGTTATCAGACACAAAAAGAGAATAGACAGGCTCGGGTGAAGTAAAGATTGACCTTGTTTAGGGAAATACACCAGCCTAGAACACAACTACCCACCATGATCTGTTTCTAGTTAGGCTGTTTTTACTTTCAGACCATCCTATGTGGGTAATTGAGGTCTCTGAGTTTGCAAGATGCCATGCAAGCCTTCCCTGAGCTTGTCAAGTTTAATATGTGGCCCCTTTTCTACCTCATAGTGTCAATTGTTTTCTCTTTGCATTACAACACCATGTTATCTGTTCTCCATTTATTCTTCTTTTCCCTTGACACCCTGCCATACAAGCTCCCTCTCCTGAGTTTTTTACTCTCTGTGTGTCTGTCTTTCTCTCCCCTATACTAACGTTGTACTCAACACCATATCACCCCTTAAAGCTTCCAGAACACAAAGAGAAATAGGGCTGGTGTGGCCACACTCACCTGTGATCACGACCTTCAGGGGATTACTGGGGACTGACCACTCACAGGGGGAGTGATGGACAGAGCCATAGCACATGTAGGCCCCCACATGTGCAGGTGTGTTGGCCCGTGGAGAAGTCAGCTTGCCTGTTCCCAGCCTGGAACTTCTCAGCAACCTGCCAGGAATGCTGTGCACCCCTCTCCTTCCTTGCACAGGATAAACTGGTCAAACATGACTTCTGAGTGACAGTGCAGGGTCACAGCTTCTCCTGCGTCCACAAAGGAGCTTGGTTGGACTGAGAGGGAGGGTTTCTTGAAAACACCTAGGAAGAAAGACAGTAAGTTTCATGTGTTGCCCCCCTCACCCCTTGTCCTGACTTTCCAGGAGTGGATTTCTTCCTCCCTCAGCCCTGTGATGTCTCCTTTCCTTCCTAAGTCTTTGTGCTGCTTTCCCCCTGAGCATACTGGTCCATCTTCTGGCTCATGAGGTTCACAGCCTGGATCTCACCACCCCACCTGGACCTGCTTTTCTGTCTCTCTTGACTAAAAGACCCAGACTCTTAGGGCTGGTTCGAAGCTGCATGGCTGTGTGATCCACTCCCACTCTATCGTGTCCCTGCTCTGTATGTGTGCGGTGGAGGTGACCCTGCTGGATGCATTTCACAACTCCCTGCACATGTCTCCTAGAGCAAAAAAGATGACAGGCAGGAGACTAGGGAAGAACGTGGAGACAAAAGGGGTATTTCCCAATCCATGCTCTAACCTGTGCCTCTGGAGACCACTCCCGATGTGACAGGTGATGTTGGCTAATCTGAGGCTCTGGCTGCTCCAAGGCAGGGTTTCAAGACCCCTGGAGGGTCTCTGGAGCTGGGATCAGGCGACATGGCCCCTGCTGGGTCCTCCCTGCCTGCTCCAGGCAGCAGCATTCTGCTCCTGCTAATTCCTGAGTTGACTCTCCTGCTTGTTGGCACCTCATCCTTTCCCTGGGCTCCCCATTCCTCATTCCTTATGTTACACACCCTGTCTCTGTGTTCTCATAGCAGCCTCTCCTTCTAAGGTTCATCCTGATTGGGAATGCAGTGATAACTCTCGGTTGCAAGGGCATCTGGGTACTGACCAACCAGATGTGTGGCTGTGATATCCAAAACATCTGTAGGATACTGCATGCTCTAGGGTCATGGGGCTCATGGTGAAGGTGTTGATGTGATCTCTCTGGAGTTCAGGACTGGGGGTCTCATTCCTCTTGATTAGTTTAAATGAGGTAAATGGAGGGTGGAAATGACACACTGAAGAGTCACACTCCCTCCTAGGGGAACCACAGGGCCCAGCCAGGCTGGCAGGGAGGGCTTGTTGTGCCCACCTGGGAGAGAGGGGTCACTGCCTTAGAGCTCAAAATGGGGAGCTGGCCCTTTTCCTACCCCTTGTGTGGCTTTTTCTCCTCTTCATTCCCCCAAGGCTTCCCCCAAACTGAGTCTCCTAATGCCCAGGGTGACCTGGTGGGGGACCAGAGACACAGTCCAACCCCACATGGACCTGCAGGTCACCCCACAACAAGGATTATTCTTACAGTGTTTATAAAATGTTTGTGCAAAGTTAACTTAAAACACAATTTGAATAAAAGAAATTGACATGGGAGAAACGAGCAAGTTCTACTTGATGAAAATAAGGTGAAATAGAACCCTGATCTTTTGTGAAGTTCTCCTCCATCAGAGTTGCCCCAAGGGCCAGGACTGGCCCCTTCCCCTGAGGCAGGTTCAGTGGGAGTCCCTGCAGTTCCTATGGTGAAGGGCAGCTTAGGGGAGGCATGGGACACCTGGTTCTAGGAGGCCTGTGTGGTATCAGGCATCTTGTTCCCCTAATTATGGAGATGACAGCAACCAGCCACAAACCACAGCTTGGGAAATCCACAACCTCCTTCATGTGAACACAGACCCGAGCTTTGTAGCCTCAGGGAGAGTCTAGGAAGGTTCTCCCAGCAGAAATAAGACCCTAGGATCCCACAGGACTTGCCACTCTCCTTGTGTTTCCAGAAGTCTCACTGCTGGCCCTCCAGTGTCATCCACAGCAGCCCCCACTCCTCTCTCCCTGAAAAATCCCTGGCTGACACCAGGAGGGTTTGCTGCACACTGTACGGAGGGGATGAAGAGGACTCACCTGTGAGTGTCCAGATCCTCTGGCCCAGAGAGAGCCCTGGAAGGAAACCACATGAGAGGCAACTGATTCCCAATGGATCCCATGCTCACATGCAACCCATCCATGGAACTGGTCCTGTGCCTCATGGAAGCCCAGATTTCCTCTATGACTCACCCCTCCCTTCCTTTCCAGGACTCACCAACACCCAGGAGGCTGAGGAATTTGGGGAACATGCTGCTGCTTCTGTTGAGCAGGAGACAGGAGCTGAGCAAAGCTGACTAGGTAACAGGATGTGGTTGGCAGGTCCCCACACCCCAGTTTGTACAGTCCACAAGGTGCCATCACTCAGGAAGCTGACCAGCATCTTCTCACCACAAGGACAGAAGGTGCTGAGGGTCTGACTCGAGCCACATCACAAAATACCCTCAATGTCTAAAGTATCACTTCTTTTGCCTAGAATCCACAATCATGTGAGGGTGTTACATTCTCTCACTACCCTTTTATGTTGTAGTTACTATTCAGTGTGTAACATGCCCTATTCCTTTCCCAAGATAATAAGTAAATATTAATGTTAAAAAAACTATTTGCAGAAGGAATATCTAATGTTTGCCCTGGTTAATATTCGTTAGGGCTCATGCTTGCTGCAGATGCTTTACTTCTGTTTAAAAAAAAAGGTATTGAACCAAGAACATTCTTTCCCCTAGCTTTTTGAGAAATAATGACACATGGGAATTGTGTATATTTAAGGTGTACATCTTGGTGTTTTGGTATATATGTACACTCTGAAAAGATCACCACACTTGAATGATTGATATATCCATTGCCTCACAATTTTCATTTTGGTGCAGTGTGTGGGGTGAGAACACAGCAAATTTTCAGTGCACAATTCATAATTGTTTAACTATGATTAGCACTCAGTGCATTAGTCTCCAGAATGTACTTATCATGCAACAGAAAGTTTACATGTATTGATCAATGTTTTCTTCTTCTCCCAATCCCCAGCCTCTGGTAGTCACTACTCTCCCTTATTTTACTTGATTTCAGATCTCTAAAAAATTTATTCTGCATATAAGGGAAATCATGCAGGATTTACCTCACTTTGTCTGGGCTCATGTCACTCAGCATAATGTCCTCCTGGTGTATCAGTGTTGTCTCAAAGGGCAGCACTTCCTGGTTTTCGTGGTTGAAGAGTTTTCCATTGTGTATCTACACACCACAGCTGCCTTATCTACCATCTGCTGGTGGAAAAACTGAGGTGGTTTCTATGTCTTTGCTGTCCTGAATAACCCTGCAGTGAACCTGGGAGTGCAGATATCTCTTTGAGATCCTGGTTTCATGTCCTCTGAATAGAAACTCACAGTGAAAGTGCTGGATCCTATGAAAGTTCTAAGCCGTGCACACTGATAACTACAGAATAGTCATGGGGATGTCAAGTCCACTCTAGGGAACAGAGTTGCCAAAGAGCATAGATGCATCATAACCCATGGACATGGACAATGGTGTGGGGACTGCCTGAGGGACTTGGGGGGTGCTGGGTAGAGGGTAGCAAAGGAAGAAAAAATGGGACTGCTATAATAGCATAAATATAAAATATAATTAAAGAAAGACAGTCCTGTTTTCATTTTTGTGAGGAACTCAATGCCAGCGGCAGGGTTCATGCATGGGCTGGCTGTGGAGAACTGCACATCAATTACCCTGAACCCTCCCAATTTCCTCATTCTCAGTTGCCCCCATAATATCCAGCCTGTAGACCCCTAGCCTTCAACATTGCACTACATTTAACCCCTGAATGGATCACAAGGGATCCATTCCTACTTTTGTTCATAGGGCTTCTCTTAGGGGTGCCTGCCTGAGTGACCAATGGGGTGTCTTTCTGAAGACTGCACAATGGAATGGCCCTGCCTGCCTTCTTTTGAGAATTTTCTTTCATTGACTCACCAGCACGTTTGAAGTTTGAAATGCATAGTTTTGGTGATTTAATTTGCACCTTTGCACCATCACCTGGTAGGTCATGGTGAACAAATACCACCCGTCTTTCTTTTTTACTCATGGGGTTTTGTGATGTGTGCTTGCTTTATAATATGAGGGTCACACTGGTCCATGTTCTTGTGAGTGTAACTGGTGCCTGCATACACAGTTTCTCTAGCATGTATATGTTATGGTCAAAACTCTGTGTCTCCTTCTTTTACTTAGATAATTCCAACATACTCACCAAATGGGTTGAAGTAGTTTTTACCTTCACCACATTTATTTGAATTCTGAACCCATTTGTTTTCAGATTTTTTTTTTACTCTTGTGTGAATATCTGGGGTTATGTTGTCACAATTTCACTGACACTGCATTTTCACACTACAGTAGGAATTATCATTATGTCTACAAGATGATGAAATGCAGGTCAACAGAGGGAATATGGGGAGGTGTTTCTCTGACGGCTCTTTCTCGGTGGTGAGGATAATTCTGCCATCTCCCAACTCTGCACATAGTGAAGTCAGGTTGGCATTTTGGGTTGGCCATGAAGGGAGAATTTACACCACAAAAATGGTCAAGCATCACAAGTCAGGATGCTCAAATAGATGAGTTTTCAGAGCAGCACACCACCAGGCTGTCCCTTCAAGTGATTACGTTTCTCGGGAAATGGCACAGGTGGCATCTGATGGAGATAGGAAGGACTGTGGGAACAGAAAGGGTGGTGGCGTGGGTTGGGATCTGTATTTCCCAGGCTTGTGTCTGACTTAGTGCATTTAATCAGTTAGTGAATCCACGTTAATTCTGTGAACTGAAGAAATATAAATTCAATAATGCCCATCTGGTAATATGATTATAAATGAAGAACATTTTATTACATAACAATGGAAGCGGGCATGATATTTTAGCTGTGAGGACTCAAAGCAGCCATGTGGGATGGATCTCAAGAAAAAAACAAAGGGAATCATTGCAGAACATCAACAAAGAAACCCCCTGGTCCCCTCCTTTAGTACTGTCTCAGGCTCTGCAGGGACAGGGCCTGGGCTGAGGACCCACAGAACTAGCAGCTGGAAGGGGAGCAAGCACAGCCTGACTTTCTCTGCCTCTAGAGTTCCCTTTAAAGATACAGCAAGGCTCTCAGGGTGATGAACCTGGCTCACATGGCTGCATCCCTTGCTATGATTCATAGCCCATCGACATGACCTCAGTGGCCAAATTCTCAGAGGATTGATCTGTCACAAAAGCACTTGTTGCATCCTTAAAAAATGTTTAACAGGGAAGAATGTCTGGATGTCCGATTATTGATGGGAGTTCCAGGTGTCTCCTACTTGGTTGCACTAGCAGGTGCAGGATCAGAAGATGCTGTGGTGGATGCTGGAGAAACAGTTGCAGGTGCAGGTGTGGGAGTGGGAGCCAAAGCAGGGGCAGAGGTGGGACCTGACCCACAGCTGAGACTGTGAGGGAGGGAACTGCTCTGGGTGCTGGTTGCTGGGCAGGGCCTGTGGTGGGGCGGGGCCCCAGTGTGGCGCCCTCCACTCCCCCCTCAGAGGGGCCCCTCCCCTCCCAGCAAAACCTGGGGAGTGGGGCTGGGCTGGACTGACACACAGGAGTACCAGGAGGGGAGAAGCTGAGCGTGTCCCTAGCGACTATTTTTCGCAGCTCCCTAGCGACTATTTTTGGCCCCAGGCTCAATTGCAGGTAAAAAGTTTTCAAGTTTTTATGTTTAAACATCATTTCTTTTTAGAAAGCTTTTGAAAGATGCTTTGATAGGTGATAGAAAATGCCCTTGTCTTTCTGAAGTGTTTTTCATTAGAAATTGGTGCTGTATTTTAACACAAGTTTTACATCAGTTGGGAGGATCCTTTTATTTTATTTTATTTTATTTTTTATTACTATCCTTTGAAAGTTTGAATTGTACCGATGATGTTCTGGATATGACCAACCCATGCATTCCTGAAATCAGATACCTGCCTGGTCGGGATGGATGACACAGTTCATGCTTTGATGCATCTTGGGGATACTTTTGTTTTAGGACTCTGCACCTGAGTTCACATGAGAGGCTTCCTAGTGATGTCCCCCTCTTTGTAGCTCCATCGTTTGGTTTCATCATCAATTTACTTCTGGCCTGATAAACTCTGTTGTGGGATGTGCCTTCCTTCTCTGTTGTCAAGGAGGAAACACGTGTAAGGGCTGTTGTGTTGTATGTTTGTATATCTGAGTGTGTGTGTGTGTGTGTGTTTGTGTGTGTAGCTTTTGCATACAAAAGCATTTGGAAGATTTTATCAGTGAGTTTTCCCAGACTCCACATTCTTTTGTGGAAAAGTTTGAAGTACAAGGTCAAAATGTTTCATGTAGAAACAGTTCAGAGTTTCTATTTATTCTATGTCTGTCATTTTTGTAAATTGTATTTTTGTGGATTTCATCTACATTTTTATTATGTTGGTGTGAAGATGTGAGTAGTGTTCTTGTGAAAATTCATGACCTTTTTATTAAAGGTCAGTATAAAGCACAGCACTCTTATTGCATCTCAGTGGTATGCGTTGCACAGTGTTCTGTTACCTATTTGAAAGGAAGGTTGTGAGATGCTGTCCTGATAGGGGTGACGGGAAGGCTTCTCTCTTTGTTCTGTGTCCAGTGTGCTAGACCTTAGAAGTGTGATTAATGTTTGCAAGAATGAAAATTTTTTGGCCTTCCTGATTTTCCTCAGTAGCTACTCTTACTGTTACGATTTTCCACTTCTACCCTCATTGGGAATACTTGCCATTCTTTTTGTAATTTTTTGTAAATCTTTGGTGTAGTATATCACCTATCTATTTCATTGTGTCCCCCACCACTGAAAGGCTCGTCTTCTTCTGTCACTGCACACTTAATACCTTTCACTTTTTCATCTCCCCCCTGCCAACACCCTTCCCCTCCAGTGACCGGTTTTTGATGTCTATCTCTATGAGTTTGTTTTCTTTTTTATGTGTTTCTCTCTGTATGTCTGTGTTATGCCCCTATGTGTGTGCATGGGTGTGTGTGTTTCATACATGCATATGTGTTTAGAAGCATTTGCAAATAAAGCTTTTTGGAATCCACATTCACATTGCAGGAAAATTTTTATTACAAGTTCCATATAGTTAATACATATGACAGTGCAGAGTTTCACATCTCACCCACATATGAGTAAGTTGTATGGTCCTTGTGCTGTGGGGTCTGACTCCATGTAGCATGACATACTCACGATGCCTCTGTGTGGCTACACTGACAGGATTTTATCTCTGTGGCTGAGTGACACTCCATCGCACAGGTTGCCACACCTTCATCTCAGCATGTGTGGGAGGACATTTAGGTGGTTTCAATGTCTTCACCTTTTTCTCCTCTAAGATGTTCATTTATGGTTGTTAATGTTCCATTTCATAGGACTAATGTATAACATTTACATGATCATTCATTGAAAGCATTCTCTACCTTCCATTTTGATTCTAAATTCACACGTTGATTCTTAATAAGTCTGTTGCTTGGATTCCAAAGTAGAGATAGTACTTATCTGTGGTTGCCAAATAAGGGGACTCCTAGAGGGTCCCAGAAGCTGCTGGGGTCCATGTCAGGTCCCAGGCTGGCTGGGGCCACTAGTGAGTGTCCTTTCAGACAGCTCCTGTGCCTTCTGGGGTCCCTGCAGGCCCCCTCCCTAGAGTGTGTGGTCTGGATCCTTCCTCAGCTAGTGGACAGCCAGAGCAGCGTACACACTGGACTCATCTGGGGGATCCTCTGATGGGGAGGAAGGGGGTGCACTTGCCTCCTGTCTGATGGCCAAATGGGTCAGCTGGCGTAGGTCACATCCTGGGGGGCAGCAGAGGCAGCAGCCTGGAGCAGGGGAAGAATGAGAGGGGTGAAGGTGGTTGGGTTTGGGGAAGCCTGGGGTCTGGAAGGATGGGACCCACTGACTGTCCATGTGTGTGTCTTCTTCTGCTTGTCTGTCCTTCATGTCCAGCAATTCCTCTGATAGGGGGGAAGGTGAGGATGCTATTCCCTGCCTGAACTTTGATGTTGAGCGGGTCACCTGGGCATATGTCTCTCCTGGGAGTCATCATGGGTCCTGTTCTGCTGCAGAGAGACAGTGAGACAGAACCAGTGTATCCTTGACCCCACAGTTGAAATCCTCCAGTCATGAGTCCATGTGGTGTCAGACTGATGAGTTAAACTTCAGATCAGATGAGGTCACTGTCCTGGTGGAGTGTGCAGGGGCTCCCTGAACCTTGGGACTCCTGGTACTTCTATGGGTCTGACTCTTAACCTAACTCTCTGTCTCTTGCTCTTTGGCTCCAGCCACAGGGACCATCTGGCTGAAGCAGCAGGTCCTGACTCAGGACCTTGCACCTGCTGTTTTCTCTGTTCTCTCCCCTCACCACACATTCCTCCCCCTGCTCTTGCTTCATTCCCCTTCACAGCACTTAGCTCTCCAGGATGCCATCTGCCTGTTTGCAGGTGTCTCCCTCACCCACAGGGGAGCTGGAGGAGGGTGGGGACAGGCTGCTCAGGGCTGCACTGGGGCACTGACATGGAGCTGATAACCAGTGAGCTCCTGTCACAGCTGCTGGGTGAATGAGTGACAGGACCGTGGGACCTGCAGGTCATTCAGTCATTCATGCCTCCTCCTGAGACCTGGGGCTACACAGGGACAGGAGATGAAGAGCCAGCACAGGGGACCACCCAAGATGGGTCACGAGGACACAAGAAAGTTGGGGGGGGGTAAGTCACAGCAGGACAACTTGGTGCCCAGAAGGACAGGTCAGCGTGGGTGCTACTGAGAACCAGGGGAGGTGAGGACAGGGAGTGGCAACTGGAGTAAACTGGGCAATAGGAAGGTCCTTGGCAGCCTGGACAGGAGCCAGGATCTCACCTGAGGGTCCAGCTCCATGTCCTCCCCAGGTTGTAGTTCCTTCATGGCAGCGTCTGTGGGGGCAGAACAGGGAGTGTCTCCTCTCATGGTCCCTGAGACCTCAAGGCTGCAGACCTGCCTGCTCCCAGTTGGTTCACTAACCCAGGGGTGAGGTGAGGGGCTAGGTTGGGCTGTGTGGATTTCAGTCTCTCTCACCCCTGACCCCCACAGCCTCCCAGGCTTCCCCTCCCCCATAGCCTCCTGAAATCCTTGTGTCCCCTCCCCAGGGCAGCTGTTCCTTCCTCTCACAGAGGGGCTCTTCTTGGGTGTCTGCAGCTGGTTTGGATCTGGGGAAAGAGACAGGGGTGTTAGGGGCAGAGCAGGTCCTGTTGGGGTGTGGGACTGGGGCCTTTGGGGCAGGAATTACCTGGTCTGCAGGCCTCTGTTCTTGGGCTCTACGTCTGTGGCCCCTGCAGGAGGTCAGATATCAGCCTTTCTCTAGGCTGGTCAAGAGCAACATTCTCAGCATTGGGAGGGTCGGGACCACCCCTTTTCCTCCTCCCCATGTGACTCCAGAGGAAAGAAGGAAATTTTAACATGCTTGTGCATACATTCCATGTTTCAGGAGACTGAAAACAATGAAAGACCACCTCACATTTGCACATCTGTGCTGATGGTGAGTGTTTTCATTCTAGATTTTCTGAGTGGAGATTCTGGAGAAATCTGTTTCTCAGCTGCCCTTCCCCATCTATTTATTTTCCTGCAGCATGTGCTCTGAACCCCTCTCTCCTGTAACCCAGTCACCCCCTTTCCTACTCACCCAATGTCTCACCTTTGCTCTGACGCCAGAGTCGAGGGAGGAGGAAGAGGAGGAGGAATAACAGCAGGGTGAGGACCACTGAGACCCCAATCAGGATGTTCCAGTACCATTGGAGACCTTGGGCTGGAGTGATGTCATGAATGAGCCAAAGGTGCCATTTAATGAGCACCTACTGTGTGCAAGACATGTGCTGGGGTCTGCTGTTCATCTCTTCTAACCTCACAGCCCTCATGCACCAGCGATGGCTGACCCTCCACCCAGTTACTGCAGTCAGAGAGGTTAGTCACATGCCCGAGTCCACCCAACCTGTCCAGGGCAGGGCTGGGACTGGACCCCGGGATATGGGTCTCCTTAGCTGTCCTCCTGCTGCCCCAGGTGGACACCAGCTCTGAGCTCTGGGCTCTTCATCTGCAGGGGCCTGTCCTATCTCCCCCAGAGCTGAGGGTCCTTCCTTGGTACCTGTCCCACAGCACAGCAGGGACACAGCAGGGGCAGGGGTTTGGGGTGAATCCTGACGACTGTTTGGGAAGGCCAGGCAGGGCTGAAGCTCTGTCTTCCTGAGCTCTGTGAGTCCCCTTGTGTCAACTAATGTCACCATAGGCATGTGGCAGGAGGGGACCAGGGGTGAACAGACATGAACCTGACTTTCAGATAGGAGAAGGGACCACAGGTCCCACAGTGGGAGCAGCAGAGCTGGGACCAGAACCAGGTATGACTCCAGCCCTTGTTTCCCTCTCTGAGTTGAGTTTGAGCTGAGGGAAAGGACCTGGGTGTCTCAGACCCTTTTCCTGTGTGTCCCTCTTTGTGTATTCTCATCGTCACTGCAGCAGAGGGGACAGTCCCCCATAACATCATGTGCTGGGTGGCTTCCTTGTGAGGCCCCCTCCCAGGAGGTCACAGTCAGACTAAAAGGCAGTCTAAGCTCTGGGCCACAATTCTCTCCTTTTACACTTGGAGACACTGAGGCACAGAGAGGGGAAGGGCGTGTCCAATTCAGAGCTTCCAGAGGAGCCTGAACTTGCACAAGACTCAGCCCCTGTCCCCATGGATACATCCACCACCTTCCCACAGAGATCCTCACTTATCGCTCTATGGTCTTGTCTCATGGGGGAGATGGAAGGATCCTCAGGGCCTCCTGGTAGTCAGGATAGGGGCAAGGTGTGGGAGCTGCCTTCTCCCCACTTGAGCTTGGTGCCCCTCCCCTAAGTGGGACCAGAGCATCTCCCTCCCCCATGACCAAAGGACCTGTCACCTTTCAACCTCACATCCCTGAGGGCCCCATGATCCCCCCAAGCATCACTGTCTGGTCCCAAGGTTCCCTGGGATACAAGTGTGGAAGAGTAGGGGATCTCATTCTCTTTGGAAGCAAGGCCTCTGCTAATCACCATGCTGGCCCTGGAGTCTGGGTGAGGCCATGGGCACTCAAAAAGGAAGGGATCAGGATGGGTGTCCTTGGCTTCTCCTCCCTTTGCTCAGCCCAAGGCATCTCCAGCCTCCCTGGGCCCCTAGAAACTGTCTGGGTCACAGATATAATGATGAGGATGAGGCAGGGGTGGGTTAGCTATGCTTTTCTATCCCTCTGGGAGGTGAGAGTCCCCTCATGCTGACCCTCCTTTGGTGACCCCCTCACTCCATATGCAGCCTAAAGTTCTCATGTGGACAGGGTCTAAAATGACCATGAGGACACAGGGGTGGGGAGGGGATCCTCACCTGAGACCAGGAGCTCCAGGGGGTCACTAGGCTTTGACAGCCAGAAGGGGGAGGAGCTGTGTGAGCTGTAGCACCTGTAGGTCCCATTGTGGCCCAAGGTCACAGGGCTGATGGTGAAGTTGGCCTGAGACGGGGCAGCTGTGTCCTGCAGATGAAGCTGCTGGGGAGGATCTGGGGACCCCTCTTTGTGCAGGTGGAAGGTGTCAGCCCTGATTTCAGATCCACACTGCAGGGTCACAGTCTCTCCCCAGGGCACTGAGGGTTGTGGCAGGGCCAAGAGGGAGGGTTTCCTGTCCATTCCTGGGGAGAGGAGGGCTGTGATGTGCAGAGTAACCTCTCCCGCTATGCCCTTGACCCTGAGCTGAGGGACCATGTCCTTCCCCAGGGACACTATCTGTGACCCCTCTCAGCTCCTCTCAGTCCCTCTGGTGGGCAACTTTTATCTCCATGCCTATTACTTCCTCCCTCCCCAAAACCTCAGTCCTCTCAGCCTCTACTTCAGAACCTGATCCTGGACCCCATCACTACCAAGGTGACCCCAGACCAGAGCCCCAAGGCAGACAGTCAGGACAGGGGGCGTGACAGGGTTCCTTACCTGCAATCAGGATGTCCAGGGGGGCGCTGGGGGCCGACCACACGTAGGAAAGGCTGTGTCCACTGTAGCACCTGTACTGGCCCCTGTCAGCAGGGTACACAGGTCCCCAAGTGAAGTTGGGGCTGTGCTGCTCATGGAAATGCTGAGGGGGTGTGAGCCCTTGGCCCTTGGTCAGAGCGAATCTGTCAAAGCCTGGATCTGAGTGACACTGGAGGGTCAGGCTGTCTCCAGGCAGCAACAGGGGGCCTGGCTTGGCTGAGAGAGAGGGCTCCCTGTACACACCTGCGGAGAAAGTCGTTGTCACTCAGGGGACACACATACCCACCACCCACTGGGGCTGCAGGGAAAGCTCTCACTTGTCCCTCCCTAAGTCTCCTTCCTCTGGTTCTGTCCCCAGTAAACCCCTGTCAGTGACCCCACAACCCCCAGGACTTTACTAGGCAGGTTTAGATCAGAAATTTGGGGCCCAAGAAAGAACTGTAGCCAAGTATGGGCCACCTCACCTGTGACCTCGAGGCGTAGAGGGGCACTGGGGTATGACCACACATTGGGGTTGTAGCTGTCAAAACCATAGCATCTGTAGGTCCCCCCATGGGAGGAGTTCACAAGGCCCACAGAGAAGACAGCCTGCCACCTCCTAGCATTGGAATTCCATTCCGACTTCTGGCGTGTGGGCAGCTCAGCTCCTCCCTCCTTCAGCAGGAGGAAAGGGCCCTGTGTGGACTGTGAGCTGCACAAGAGGGACACGTTCCCTCCTGAGGCCACCACTGGGCCTGGCTGGGCTGAGAGGGAGGGTGCGCTGCCCACACCTGAGGGAGAAGGAAGATCTGATTTAAAGGGGACAGTCACCCCAACTTCCCTAGGTGTCAGCTATGAGGGGTGAGGCCTCCCTACAGCCACATTCTGTTCCCTTCATCCTCTGAGGAGTGGTCCACAGTGGGGAGGAGACCTGGGTTCCCCCTTACCTGTCACCACCAGGAGCAGGGGCTCACTTTTCTCAGACAGCGTATCCCCAGTGCTGTATGCACACTGGTACAGCCCGGTGGAATATGAGCTCATGTACTGAATGAGGAACTTGGTCTTGTTGCTGGAGTCCTGTAGGATCCTCCTTTCAAAGGGCTGAGAGCCCATGTCTCTATACAGAATGTAGGCCTTCCCCTGCAGAGGCCCCTGACACCAGATGGTCACAGGGATCCCCTCTCTGACCCTGGGGCCTGGTTCTGCCCAGATAGAGGGTTTGGGGGGAACTCCTGGAAAGGAATCAGACATGCATTGTCAGGGGGTGTTCTTGTCCCCTGGTTGTCACTCCAAGGCCCCTCCCACACTGGTCACCATCAGCCCTGATGCACTGTGTGTCCCCAGCTGCCCAGGGGCATCTTTGAGCTGAAGCAGGAGCTCTGGGGGAGGACTCACCTGCCTGGACCTGGTCCCACGGGCCACCACACAGTCCTGGAAGAGAGTCCCTGTGAGATTGTCCTTCACTCACCCACAGAAGCTCCATGCCTGGTCTGGAACCCTGCTGAGCTGATATCTTCTCTCCTTAGAATTTCTGCCCCCTCTGACCCTCCTGAGTCCTAGATCTGGGAGTAGAGAAGAGCCCATCCTTCTGATTTTCCCCAGAACTCACCAAGACTGAGAAGAGCAATGAAGGTCCGGGTCATAACGCTGTCTGCTAGGGTCCCCAGGGGTGAAGATGACATAAAATGTCCCTGAGCCCTGCAGGGCAGACAGACACACAGGCTGTACCAAGGTCCCGGCTCCGTGTGACAAGTCACAGTTTCTTCCTCAGCTGCAACCTGCCCTCCCTGAGGGGTGGTGGAGTAGACAGCAAGTTCTGGCACCTTTCAGACCAGATCTCAGTCTCAGCAGACCCCAAAGGTGCTGCCTCCACCTCATGTGACGCCCAAGTCCAGAGGGTGACCCCTGTCCCAGAACATGAGGACAGAGGACGCCAGGCAGGACTCAGAAGCAGCCCAGTTCCTGCTGCATTCTGACTGCCTGCTTTACAGCCCACGTAACTGTGGGCAATTCACTTCCTTTTCCTGAGACAATGTAAATGCAAAGTTTCTTCCGGGCTTTCTCCATCCTGGCATCCAGCTGATGTTTACTGTGCAGGTGCCCTGTCCAGCACAGGACCAGCCCAGAGGGGTGAGAGGACATCACCATGGACCAGAAAGAGAGTGATTATTCTAAGAGCAGTGAGTCACCAAGGTGTGTGGTGTCCTGGTCACACAGGGCCTCTGCTCCCTGCAGGCACTACTGGGTTTGATCTTTAAAGTTACAGAAAAAATTTCAGTATAAAAATATTTGAGCAGATTGGTGTGTTCAGAAGACACCACTGTGTGGGACTAGACTATAGTAAGATTATGGATAATAAACAGTGATAAAACTCCAACATCATAGGATACCCTGTTGATGAGTTAGTCAGCATTCTAAGTGGTTTGTGAGGCTTTCTTATGAAATCTTAAGCAATCCCTAACAAAAAAGTGTGTGTAGAGTTGAATGAGAAGTGCTGGAAGTCTTCTTTGTGTGTCTTGGTCTAGGAGGTGTGCCGTGGAGTCTGCACAGAGCAGACTGGCTCAGAGGGTGCCCATGACAAGCCTAGTGTGGCCATGACTCAGGTGTGTGAGTTTGGGGAGGGGAGGTGGGCAGTGGGAAGGGTCTGCTTTGTAGGACCAGTTGTCTCTGCTTGGGATGGAGAGTTTAGCTCACCCTGATCCCTAACAATGTGGAGGGTCAGGTGGACCCACTTGGATGTTCTGGAGCAAGGTGGAGACCTGTAGAAAGGCTTTGTACAGGGAGGGTCAATGACAGGTAAGTTCAGGTGCATCAGAGTAAAACCCTCAGCTGGGAAGGAGGGTCCTCAGGAGGCCAGAGAGGTGGCTGATGAGGTTGCACCCACATGATGTCCTGGGTCTTCATCTTAGTGTGACTGTGGAGGGGAACTGGGTCTCAGAAAGAGAGGCTCAGGGTCAGAGTTGTAGGTGTGTTTATCATGTGATAGGAAGACAGGGAAGAGCTGAGAGTTTGTCTGATCTCTGTCTGGGTGGCCTAGGGAGCCAATGGCACTGTCCCAGGACTGACCACCCACTGAGGGGCTGGAGGCTTGGGGAGTGAAATACAACATGGTCACCTGACCCACTGCAAGAGCCACCCACTGTCCTGACCTGGAGTGTGGTTTGGTCTCTCCCTCACACTTCCTCTCTCTGACTTCCTCATCTCTGTGAGCAGGAGGCCTTCTCTCCATCCCTCCCATCCAGACCTCTGAGCAGGTCTGCCTCCTCACTGCCCTGCTCTGTGAGAAGTAACCCTGCATGTAACACTGGTCACTCTGTCTCCATGTGCTGGGCAGAAGCACCAGTTGCAGACAACTCACAGGTTTTCATCTAAGACAAGGTGAAACTATTGATAGGTCTGAGCCAGTCACCTCCGCTCTCCCTCTTCCCTCACTGCAGACAAGGGTGGAAGCTCAGCTCTCACAGGTGTTGTGAGGATCAGCAGAGCCTGAGACATGAAGAGGCTTCATCTGTGTCATTTCTGGGCCTGATTAAGACATGGGCTTGAAAGAGTTGTGGATGGAAGGGCTACTTGGATGCAGCGTATGTATCTCCCCCTAGCCATCAGGGGGCATCAGGAGCTACAGGGCATCCTTGGTTGAATGGTAGTTGAGTCCAGACTGAGGGGAGACAGGAAGGATTCTGCTTGTCTTGCGACTCACCACACTCAGTAGTGAGGGTGGGAATCCCACCAGGGGTTGAGCCTGAGCACTGGGCACTGAGGGCATCTTGGACCTGATGGGAGTCCTGCCACCCATGAAACTGCCTGGGGATGTGGGGCCACTTCTATGGTAATAAGGATCCACAGGGAACCATGGCCTTTTAGTTACATTTCTTTCTAATGGCATAAATTCATGTAACATACAATGGAGCATTTTCAAATATAGAATTCGCTAGAATCCAATATACACAGTGTCTGAACCACAATTTTATCTGGTTTTAATATGAAATTTGTCTTACACCTCACCCATATAGCACTAAGCTGTCGTTCTCCCATCTCTCCACCTGGTCAGCCCCCGACAAGCCCACCTAACTCCTGTCTCTGTGGGATTCCTCCTCCTGGACACTTCGTACAAACATAGTCACAGAAAATGTGATCTTTTCTCTGTGGCTTCTGTCACTTAGCTGCAGAATGTTGACATTCACCCACCAGGTGACAGATGTTGGTACTTTGTTTTTATGGTTTAAAAAAGCTCCCGGGTTATGAAGACACCAGATTTGTTTATGTGAATAGGATCCAACATAAAGGGGTGTGTAGATGTGAACCCAAACCAGCCATGTGGGGTGGCCCCTCTGGTCACAGGGGTGAGAACAGAAGGACAGTTAATGGGAGGCAGTGAGGACGAGGAGGGGCAGCCCCACAGTGGGATGTAGGAAGCATCTCCACAGGAACACGGCTCACGTTTCCTGTCCTCAAACCTCGTCTGCCACATGTGGTCCCCTGGACACATCAGTAGACAGTTTCCCACCTGTTGTCACACTGTGCTTCATCACCTCCTGGGTCATCAGATGGGCTCCACGGCTCCCCCCTCTCTGAACAGTGCCCTGTCCCCTCTGTGTTCATGTCCTGGCTTCAGCCTGGGCCATTCTCTCGTTGTCCTGAGCCTGAAAGAGCAGCACCCCAAGGACCACAAGGACCAGCACAGCCGTGCCCATGCAGATGAGATTCCCCACTGTGTAGTCTCTGGTTTGGGAGGCTAAAAAATGTGGAGACAGTGGTCACAGAGGTCAGGCAGCCCCAAATCTCCAGGACTCTGATATCCCCTGAGGCTCTTCCCTCCCCGTGATGTCAGCATCCCTGGGATGTCTGATCCAGCTGTGGCTCTTAGCTACCATGACAAGAGTAAGCTGTGCCCAAGAACTTGGGATTAAGGAAAATATGATCTCAGTTCAGGAATAATTTAAAGCTGGTTGTTCTGTGCTCAGTCTGAGACTCAAGACCCAAAGCACGTCATAAGGGGGGAGGGCCCCAGAAGTTTCTAGTCTGGTCTTCAATAGGGAATAACTTCTCCTCTGTAGGATGTAGGGAGGGGGCAGAGGAGAAGGGGGATGGGGACTTTGGGCCTTGGAACATGGGGTCGGAGGTCAAGTCAGGGGCCCAGAAGGGGCAGGCCAATCATCTTCTCTCTCCTTTCAGACAAACTCTGGGAATTCTGGCAAGATTTCATGGATGGATGGTTAATCCTTTGATGTTTACCCCAAAACACAACCTCCAGGCACTGCTTATCAACACTGCTAACCAAAGAAGCCCACAGTTGTGGTTTTCACACTTTCAGGAACAGAGAAATTGCCCCAAAATATTGTCTTTTGCCAGCACCAAAACTAGGCAACTATGGGAATCTGCTTCTCCATTTTGATATTGAAAACAAGATGTAAAAAATGATTCCCTTCTATTCTAATTCCAAAGGTCCATACAAAATTCTCAATAACAGCTCACACCATTTGGAAAATGCACATAGACAATAAATGTTATTCATTTGCATAAATATCCAAATTTTTGGAAGTAGGAAACCCTTGTAATGTATCTCATGTAGTTATAAATCAGACAGCAAGATAATTTTTAGGAGACCTGTATCTGTTGGTAAAAAATAAATCCTAATAAACCTCTAAGGAAATCAGAAAACATATTGAAATAAAGGTCAATAGTTCATTCAATGTAAAATGCAGACATCTTAATGAGTTTGCCTTGAATTAATTTGGGTTGTGAGTGAAACTGTTTTTCAGAGGTAAAGCTGTGGAATAGTTTACTTGGTCATTTTATCATGTGGAATCTGGAGTCCGACAAACAGGTGTACTGTCTGAAAAAGTGAATTTACCTTTCACTCATCATTATTATAATTTTCTTATTGTATCAGTGAGATCAATTGAAAAACAGTCCAAAGGGAGAGGATTTTAGGAAGCTATACTGGTCATGCAATAAATATGCCCAAACCAATAGCTTTCCTATGTGTACTTACTACTATTCAGATTGTATAAAGGAATCAAACAGCTTACACACAAATTACATTATTAGATGTGCAGTTCTGAAAGTTGGGTGTACATTTACTGTTTCTCAAATACCCATCAATGTGCTTCTGAAGTTCACTAAAACCTCATCTGAAATGTGTGTAATACAAAGACTTAATAGTAACAAGAAGTAATTCTCCACAACAAATGTCTGAATTTAGTCTTCTCTATGAAAATAAGAATAGCATGATAGACATTTGAACGTTGACTCCATATAGGGTAAATTAAACTGTTATTTTGTATACTGACACACAGCCAGGAAGTTCTCAGAAAGGAGCAGGCACAGACAAGGGTCCCCCAGAACCACAGAGCAGACAGGGGAGCCTTCAGTGTGGGCAGGAGCCCCCAGCTCCTCCTGAGCCTGGCACAGCCCCTACTCACTCTCAGGTGAGCACTGAGTGCAGGAGGCTCAGGTGAGCCCAGGAGTCTATAGAGGTGGACACCCAGGGAGGAAGTTACTCTCTCAGCGAGAGGGCGGGGTGGGGGGGTCAGGAGCTCTGAGTCTGATATGAAGATGCAGGAGGTGAGTGGGGGAGGGGATCTGTCCTCTCTGCTCAGTCTAATCATCTTTCTCCTTACTTCTCACACATCTCACTCCACCCTCCTGCTCTTTCTCTCTGCTGAGATTCAGAACAGGGGGCTCGGGGTGGGAGGCCCTGTCTCTTTCCACCTCTCAAGGGCTGGACCCCCCTTTGTGGAGACTCCTGCACTCCTCATTTATTTCTGTCCCTTACTCTCCTAGGGACAGGGCCTTGAGCTGAGTGAGCACAGGGTGGACAGGGTCAGGGCTCCTCACCTGAGAGCAGGAGCTCCAGGGGCTCACTGGACTGTGACAACAGGTTGGGGAAGGTGCTGACTGAGCTGTAGCACCTGTAGGTCCCCTTGTGGGCTGAGGTCACAGGACCCATGGAGGACCCATGCCTGGTGCTGCTGAGCTCAGGACTGTGATCTGAGACTCAACAGGGGGGTCAGCTGTTTCCTCTTTGAGCAGAAGGAAACTGTCCCTCAGGCTCTGTGACTGACACAGCAGGGTCACCTTCTCTCCTGAGACCACTGTGGGGCCCAGCTGCACCGAGAGAGACGGTCTGTCAGGAAGCCATCCTAGAGAGAGGGGAGGGGGGGTGGGTGAGGGTCTGCCACAGACCTAAGAGTCAACCAGACCCCTTTCTGAGGACCCTCTCTTCTGTATCTGCATGTTCTGCTCCCCTTCTCTCTCCCATCCCCTGTCTCTGTCCCCTTCCCTCCCTGGGGACAGACCCCACACCCCTTCCTGTGACCATCACCACCTGAGACCCACCACAGGGCCTGAGCAGGCTCTGAGTCCTCGGCTGAATCCACTGGCTCCTTACCTGCCACCAGGATGTCCAGAGGGTCACTGGGGTCTGACCACTCAGAGGACAGGTTGTGTCCACCACAGCACCTGTACTGGCCCCGGTGAGAGCCGCTCACAGTACCCAGGGGGAAAGTCAGTCTGAGAGCCCAGCCTGGGGCTGCAGAACAGTGCTCTGGTGGAGGACTTGTACCCTGCCCTTGGACAGAGCAAATCTGTCATAGCTGATGTTGGAACAACACTGGAGGGTCAGGTTCTGTCCTGAGGCCACAATGGGGCCCTGCTGGGTCAGGAGGGAGGGCCTCCCTGAGCCACCTGCAGGAACCAGACAGGAGTGACAGGGCTGCTCCTCCCATGAACCCTCCTCCTGGCCTGGCCCCGCCCCCAGGCCCTGCTGTCTTTCTCTCTGTGTCTCTGACTCAGGAGCCCCTGTGCTCCCCTCACTCCACCTCTCACATGGGGATTCTCTCCCAGCAAAGATCCCTGGAACTTGTCTGGAGCCTCAGTCCATGGATGGGACAATAATGGGATGTACCTGAGACCAGGAGCTCCAGGGAATCACTGGGCACTGACCACACCTGGGAGGTATTCCTATAACAGCCATAGCATCTGAACCTCCATCTGTGGTTGGGGGGTCACAGGGCCCACAGTGAACTGGGCCTGGACCTAACCACTGGGGTGAGGCTATGAGTCCAGAGTCCAGGAGAGCCTGTCTTTTCCTTCCTTAGTCAGAACAAACTTGCAAATCCCTGGAATGAGTTACATCTGAGAGTCACATTTCCTCCTGGGGTCATGACATGTCTGGGCAGGGCTGAGAGGCTAGGTTTGCTGTATACTCCTAGGAGAGAAGGAGGCAGCATGTGAAATGGGACTCACACCTCCTTCACATTCCCCAGGGCTGGGCTGTGAGGAGGAGAACCCTTAGAGTATCCTCCTTCCTGAGGACTGAGCCTGAGGCTGGGATCCTGATGTGCCCTCACCTGTCACCGCCAACTCCAGGGTGTCACCGGGCTCTGACCAGCCAGTGGGGCTGAGATAGTAACAGTGATATCTCCCTGCTGAGAGCACTGTCATGTATATGATGGACAAGTTGGCCTTGTCTGTGGAATCTAGTGGCTTGTATCTGCCCCAGGGTTGTGTGTTTCCCTCTTTATCCAGATGGAACTCTTGGGCCTCCTGGGAGCTCTGACAGCAGATGGTCACAATTCTACCCCAGGGGATGACAGAGCCTGGCTCAGCGCACAAGGTGGGTTTGGGGAGGGTCCCTGGAAGGAATCAGAGGCTGGGTCACAAGACATTCATCCCTAGTCCCCAGATTTCAGCCCCAGGACCTACCCTGGTATCCCATATCCATTAACTCAGAACTTCTATTCTTCATCCCCAAAGGCTGGAGAAAGTGACCCTTTGTCCTTTGTACACAGAAGGACCTAGAACACCTGGGGACACACTCACCTTCCTGCCCCCAGGTCCACAGGCCCATGCTCAGCCCTGCAAGAGAGTCCCTGTGAAAGATTTGCCTTGAATCCTGAGCAGAGCCCTCCTCCCAGGGAGCCTCCTGAGTCCTGGGGTCCTGTCAGAGCAGGGCTTCCCTTCCCTCCTCACATCTCACCGAGGCAGAGAAGGGCCGTGAGGCTGGAGGGAATGATGTTTCTCCTCTCTGAGCCCCGCCAGTCAGAAGGAAGAGACCACGGACTCCTCAGGGTGCATAGACACAGGATGTGGCCACTGGCAGGCTTGTCATCCTTGTTATGGTGATATCACATCAGCAGTCCCTCAGGAAGGGGCACAATGTCTCCCCAGGAGTAAGATTCTCATCTCCATGATGAAGCAGGAAATCGACCCCAGGTTTCCCGAGATGCTCCTTGAAGTTGAAGTGACCCAAGGCACATCCTTGCAGATCAGAGCCTTCCCCACAGAGTCCTTTCACCCTGTAACTGTCCATCAGGACCTCTCTTTGGGTCCCCCACATTGACAGTGGTCACCCAGGCCCTGGAGACACTTCAGGAAGACGGGGGTCCCTGTGTCTGAAGAGCTCAGCTCAGCAGAGACACAGTCTCCTCCTCACTATGCAGTTCAGGCGAGTGTCACTGTGCAATGAGCACAAAGGACAGACACAGGGAAGTGAGGGAAGAACACATGCTCCTTCCCCTGGCCCCACAGTGTGGCTTGCTTTCTATTCCAAAAACCACCACTGACTTCTCATTTTTCTTAGCAATGGCGTCCACCCCACTTTCTTGGCGACAAGCCTCTGAGTGGTCCCTGCCTCCTCAGTGCCCATTGTTTCCTGGTTCAAGCCTCCTCCTCGAGTGTGGTCCTGCCCTCAAGCTTCAGGGGACATTGATTTGGGTTAGAGTCTTGATTTTTACTTAAAGCAGATATTAACTTAAATACTCATCATCCAATATCCATGTATCCTTGAATGGCAATGTCCTGTCTCTACCTCAGTCTCCACATCTGGATCTTGTTGTCACAAAGCCCAGTCCCCACAGTGGCTGTGGGTGAGTGGTGCTGGTTCAAGGTAAGGAGACTTCCATTTCCAGACAAGATGATGATGTGAGTGGGCTGGGACATGAGAGGATCAAGATGTCCAGGGTCAAGGACAAGATTATTGCACTTGCTCAAGACCATTTCTGCTCTGAATACCAAGCCCAGCTACTCACAAGAGCTCTAAAGTCTGTGGGCACAGACATGTGTGGGAAAGAGAAATGTCCCCAAATAGAGAAGAAACCACAGTGGAGAACAAAGACTGAAACTGAGTGGGCCCAGTAGCCACGACTATCCATGAGTCATAGGGAGGAAATCCCCCCCTGAGTGGACAGAGAGGGACCCCAGGTCCTCACAGGAAGAGGGGTTAGGGAGCAGGTGAAGGCTGGAAGTGTGGCCCCTGCCCCGTGTTCCTGTGTGGGCTCAGGGATGTCTCTGCCCGCTCACCCAAGTTCATGGTCAGCACTGAGCATTCCCTCCTGTGTTCCTGAAACAGACTGAGACCAGTATGTCAGCCATAGGTGTCTGTCCCAAGTATGTGTGTGAGGCTCCCAGAACCAGCTCTGGTGGGCAGAACGCTGAACAGGTGCTGAATCTGAGAGATAGGTCGGCATGGGGCAGGGGCGGCTGCCATAGACCCTGCTTAGCCTGACTCCCAGGACAGCCCTGGAGAATCTGTGGGACATCAGGTGTGTGAGGGGAGAGGCTTCTACAAGAATGGACAGTGGAGAAATCCTAATGGTGACAGACAGTGCTATGGACGCCATCTACTGACACTGGGGACTGTCACATGCAATGAAAGAGTGTCAGTGGGAAATATGAGAGCAATGGAAGATGATCACTTGTAAATATCTGAAAAATAAAGGGAGGATTCAAATTCTGAGCCAATAATATCAATTGTTTTATGAAGATTAATATAATGAGTTAGAAACTTTGGACATGCGAAAACTCAATACATGGACACATGAAAATAATTCTTCCCATCAAGGATGAGACAGAGCTGATGGGCCTTTTATGACAGCGGAGTACGATACAGAGGAAATGTCCAGAATACCTCATAGGGAGACCAGAAGTTGCGACTGAAGGCACTCAGGGACTAGAGTGAGGGGGGTGGATGTCATATCTATGGTGTCAGAAAGAAAGAAGTGAGTGTGACATTTAATAACAGCTCAAGAGATAAATAAACAAATATCTTAACAATCTGAATAAAGACCAATCTAGTGTTAGGGAGCAGGTATATAAAAATGAAATCTGTATCTTGACTTTTGTAGTTAATGAAGATAATGAAGGTCAAATAAAAACACAACAACATATCCTACACCCAATTTTATACATCGGAAATGGTTAATTTTAGGCCCTGGCTGGGTCACTCAGTGGGTTAGATCATCATCCCAATATTCAAGGTTGTGGGCTTGATCCCCAGTTGGGGCACACACAACAAACAATCAATGGATGCATCAGTAAGTGGATCAACAATTGATGTTTCTCTCTCTCTCTCTCTCTCTCTCTCTCTCTCTCTTTCTGCCCCACCTCTCAAATGAAACAATAAAAAATATTTTAAAAGGTTAATTTTATTTTAATGTGAATTGCAACTCTAAAAGAAAATAATGGAGGACTGCCCTGGGGTCCTAAAAAGTCCTAAAATTAACTTCCTAGATGCAATGCACATCACCATAGTGACAAGTTCGCTGGCACCAGACTTCCTCATAGCAAACAGAGACACCAGAAGACAGTGGGGACACACCTTCCAGGAGCAGAGTGCTAGTGAAGATTCTGCACTGGCCCCATTAGCTTTAAGGGACAAGGTGAATGTGTCAGCCAGGCCAGTCTCTAAGCAGGAACCTGTGTCTCCTCCCAACCAACCCTGTGAGGCTGTGTGTCCAGGAGAGAGAACAGATTTCCCGGGAAAGAGTCTTACCACAGGAAAAGTTTTTCTCTCTGAGGAGCTGATTCACAAACTTGAATTGAAATAAGAAAGTCTTTCCTAGTTCCTTGGTAAAGCAAATGAGACTGAAATGAAGCATTTCAAGAGCAGTACATTTTTAAATATTTTCATCTTTTCACACTCGGTGAAAGGAATAAAATTCAGTGATGTATTTTAGTTAGAAGAACAAAGATCCAAATTGGAGAAAGTGGGATGCAACAGTGAGGCAAAGTGGGAAAAAAACATTAAAAAATAAATTTTTAATGTCTATGTTGTGACCCAGACCCTTATATAATATTTGATGTCAATTGTACTGAGAAGGAAAACCTATTTGGAAATGATGTCATATGTACATGGAGATATCTGAAGGACAAGTGAAATAAACAATCACAAAAGAGCAAAAAAGAAAAAAAATCCATACACACTTTTTTCAACCGCATCAGAATTATAGCTAAGCTACAGGAAAAGCATCATCCAGAACTTCCTGCTTTCTAGGTGAACAGAAGTCCCACAACTAAGAGTGTAAAGAAGAAGCCACATCGAGACATGAAATGGGCTGGTCCCACATCCACGTGTGGCAGACACAAGTCAGGAGGGAGAGCTCTGCTACAGAGGTTCTTCCTGAGGTGCCAGTGGTCCCATCCCCATACAGGGCACCCCAGCCCAGGGTTCCAGAGCCAAGGAAAGAAATCCTCATAACTTCTGGCTGTGAAAACCAGTGGGGACTGTGGCTGAGTGAGACTAGAACTTCTGAAGTCCCAGGCAGTGCCCACCCCACCCAACTTGCAATGTCCCCCAAGCTGTTTCCAGTGCATTTTCCACACAAATGGCCTCTCTTGCCTCATGCTTCAGACTTTCCTGAAAACTCTCAAATCAGCAGCAGCCATACCCTAATCAATATCCTTGTGAATGATGCCCATGTACACACATTCTCTAAGACAGGTACTTAAAGGTAGAGCTGTGTGTCTCTAACAGGGTAACTGTAATGTATCTGCTTGGCTGGTGACTATAATTTGCCCTCCTACAAGTGATGCATTAGAATGCTATTGGCTCACTGTCCTCTCCCCCAAGGGGTAGTAGGATTTTTCTCTTGGCTTCTCTGGATGCATTGGGACTGTGCCCTTGTACTTCTGTGGAAAATCAGTTACAACACTGGTAGAAATCATCATTACATATAAATGAATAGGCAGCTTAGGTGCACTCTCGGGCTGTCAGACTGGTGTGACAGGTGTCCCACACTGGCTTGTACTGTCTGTGAAAGTCAGATTGTGTGTCACTTCTGGACTCTGCATCAGGACCTCACAGGGGCACCTCCAAGTTGGCCACCAGGGGAACACAAATACCAAAACATGGGAAAACACCAAGAACCACTGTTTTACTAAGAGGAATTCATAGGAGTGACATCGGGTAGTGAAATTATATATAAGTTTCAATGTACAATTCTCTAATACAACATTTGTATCCTTCACTGTGTTTTTAACAGTGGGTTTTTCCTGGGCACTGTAACCCAGGCTATCCCTTCAGACAAACACATCTTGACTCCCCCCCCGGGCTGGTGTGGCTCCATTGGTTGGAGCATCATCCATAACCAAAACTTTGTCCTATTTGTTCCCAGTCAACCCACATGCCTAGATTGCAAGTTCAATCCCCTGCCAGGCACCTATGGGAGGCAACCAATCATTGTTCATGTCTCACATCAGTGTTTCTCTTTCTCTCTTCTACCTCTCAAAAAAAAAAAAAACAATGTAAATATCCTCAAGTGTAGATAAAAAAAAGTCTTGACTCCATGTGAGGAGGTTCCTGGGGAAAGTCCACAGGTGCCATCTGAGGAAAGGTGAAGGCATGTGGGTCCACAGACAGTGCTAGGGCATCATTTTGGATTTATCTCTTGTGGGCTGAATGTTTGTGATGCCAGTTCATGGATTTATTAAAATAGATTGCATGCTGTGCACTGAGTAGATGGGCAATTTATACCAACCACAAGGCAGGTGTAATGAGACATAAAGAAGAACATGTTTCTGAAAGTTCAGGGAGGCGTGGACGTGACCATGCCATGTGGGATCAATGCCAATTTAACTGAATGAGAAAAAGTAGGACCTGGTCACATGACTCAACAATGGTCAGGAAAGGATGGGCTGAATTTAATGGTAGAAGGGTTCAGACCTTGTCCACTGCATGTGACCAAGAAATCCTCCACCTGCAATGAGTTACAGACAGGTCACATGGCATGCCTCGATTATGTTCCAGAACTTTCTGGGCACATAACCTCATTTCCAAGGCTCTTACTCTGAATGGTGCTCCTTTACCTCTGTGTTCAGGTCCTGGCCACAGCCTGGGCCATTCTCTCGCTGTCTCGAGCCTGAAACAGCAGCCCCCCGAGGGCCACCAGGACCAGCAGAGCCACACCCAGGCGGATGAGATTCCCCACTGTGTAGTCTTGGGTGTGGGAGTCTAGGAAATGGGGACAGAGAGGTTTCAGAGGTCACAGCAGGCAAGACCCCTGGATCTGGGATGCCCACACAGCACACCCTTCTTCCCCTGACAGGCAGGACCCTCTGCACCCAACCTCATAACTGAGGATTCTCCTACTCACCATTCATGTCATCTGAGCTGTTATGTGATGGGCTGATGGTGGCAGCTGCTCCTTTAAAACCATAAAGAAGTGGACGTATGAGCAGTTGATCCCACTCAAGCCAATTGTCCTCAAAACTCTTGAGTGTCTCATGACCTCATGCTTCTAACTCCTTCTCAAACTGTGTCTCTGCTGTGAGGGTCCTGTCTGCTGCCATGGGCCATGCCCGTCTCCCGGGTACTTCTGAGTGCAGATATTGCTCCTGAGAGTTCAGGTTTTGTGAGAAAGGTGGGCTCTCATTACAGAACAGAGACATTCGTATAATGCCCCCGCTCTCTGTGGCAGACTCAACCATCCAAATTCACTCTTCTGGAGCTGAGAGTGTGTATTTATTCAGCAGTTGAGGACTCAGGGTCCATGGGTGGGTCTCATCTATACACTCAGATACATATGGGGTACTCGAACAATTCTTGAGCTCTGAGTATAGATAATTTTATGAAAAAACTTCAAAAGGTATCTAAAGTCCAAAACAACCCCTTTAAACATCTTTATTTTTTTAAAAAAGCTTCCTTTTAGTATAATGTTACTTTTCTCTTAAAAATATTCTATTTATTTATTAATTTTAGGAATGGAAAGAGAGGAAGAGAAACATCAATGTGTGGTTTCCTCTTGAGCACCCCTATTGGACACCTGACCCACAACCTAAAAATATGCCCTGACAGGGAAAGGAACCAGCAACCATTTGATTTGCAGGCTGGCACTCACTCTACTCAGCCACACCACCAGGTCAGAAGGTTACTTTTCATAATAAAGGGATGAATTTAACATAATCACAGTGAAAATAGGAGTAGATTTACCTTTTTAAAGTCAGAAATGTTCATAACTTAAATGTGTATGTGGAAGCATTGCTTTAAATTTCTCAGAAAATATGCTATAATAGATAGGTGTGGGCAGACATGCAGAGAGCAGACAAGAATTTCACACCGAATCTGGGCAAGAACCCCAAGTTCCTCATGAGCCATCCAAAGCTCCCTACACCCAACCTGCATCTCAGGTGAACACTGAGTGCTAGAGGCCTCCAGGTGAGCCCAGGGGCCTGCAGAGTGATGCCCATAGGTGGGGGCACTTCTCCCCATAGGAGAGTGTCCAGTGGGGACTGCACCATCCCCCACAGCAGCCACACCTTGGTTGAGCCGCCTCTTGCCCTGCTCTGAGAGGGTTGAAGGACCCCCATACAGGTCAGTGGGTTCCACTAAGGGTCTGGAAATGAGGTGCCAAGGGAGAGTCCACCTGTTCTCTCTCCAGCCCTCTTGGCTGCTCCCCCTCCATAGTTCAGCTATTTTCCCTGTATTACAAGCCAGACCTGGACACCAAATTCGGCAAACTGGCACCAAGCAAACGACTCAGGGGCCTAGCCTTTTGGTGGAAAATCCCACAGATTCTATGTGGCAGTGGGAACAGTGGCACCCTCAATGGGAATTTCCAAATCCTCACAGTTTCCTTGATACCAAGGCTTCTGTTTGCTAAGCTGAGCCCCCATGCTGGATGGACCTGCTCCCCCACACACCTGTCTCCCTGAGCTGTTTCATCTGTACAAGGCTAACTGTCCCAGTTAGTGGGACAAGTAGAGAGGGTGGGACCAGGAACAGGTGCCACTTTTTCAGGTGCCCCAGAAAGTCAGAAATGGACATGCCCCTGTGGGTCCTGGGGAGGCAGCTCCCCCTTACTCAGGTGGGGAAAGATCCTCAGAGCTCACCTCCCTGGGCAGCTGAGTCCACACACAGACACTCTGCCCTCTATCCTAGGGTCCTGCTTGTGGCATTTGCCTCTGGGGAGCAGCTCTTCTCCGGTTCTGAGATGGAGACACCTGAAGGCAGTGGGCTGGGACTCCATCCTGTGACTCCAGTCCACTCTCACTTGCCTCTTCCTGTCATGGTCCGGCAAGGCCATCTCCCTCCCTTGCTCAGCCTTGTCTCAGCCTGCAGGGTCAGGAGGTCCCAGGGGTGGGAGACACCCACCTACTTCTGCCTCTCACAGGATGACCCTTCTCTGTGGAGCCACCTAGCCCTCCCATTATGCCTTAGACTTTCCAAGGGACAGAACCCACAGTGGTCCTTCGAGCTCAGAGAGGACATGGCAGGTGAGGCCCACCCAAGACCAGGATCTCTGGGGCCAGAAACTAGATGACATCTTGGCCCCAGTGGGGCACTGGCAGCCTCTACCATTGGAGCCCACCCATATGCCATAAGCCCGGGTTGGGTAGCAGAGGGCAGAGGCTACCTTCTGCTGACATGAACCAGGCTGCTCCTCTGTTCAGCTGGGCCCCTAACATCTCCCTCCACCATGACCATCTTACCTGTCACCTGCCTCCCTAACCCCTGCACAGGCCTAACTGGGCTGGGGTAATGGGCAAACCATCAGAGACCCTAGAGCCCCATGGTTCCCATGAAATCTCTCCCTGCTCACACCCAGAGCCCCGAAACACTAGCCTCACCTTAAATATCTGAGGGGCATAAGATGCTCAGAGAGACTCAATCTCCATGGCTGGTCTGTGTCTGTGGACAAGGAGCCCCTGTGCTCCCCTCACCCCACCCTTCACATGGGGGCTCCCCTGCCAACAAATACCCCAATCACCTGTCTGGTGCCTCAATCCATGGATTGGACAAGAATGGGACTCACCTGATGCCAGGAGCTGTAGGGGCTCACTGGGTGGTGACCACACCTGAGGATTGCTCCTGTAGTAACCATAGCATCTGAAAGTCCCACTCTGTCTGGGGATCATGGGGCCCACACGGAACAGGGCCTGGAAATGCCCACTTGGGTCTTGCTGTGAGTGCAGGCTCCAAGAGAGCCTGTTTTCTGTTTCCTTAGTCAGAACAAACTTGCCAAATCCCTCATATGAGTGACATTTGAGAGTCACATTCTCTCCTGAGGCCACAACAGGGCTGGGCTGGGCTGAGAGGCTAGGTTTACTGTAGACGCCTAGGAGAGAAGGAGGCAGCATGTTAAATAGGGCTCATGGCTCCCTCACATCCCCCAGGGCTGGGCTGTGTAGGGGCGACCCCCTGAGAGTGTCCTTTCTGAGGGAAGAGTCTGAGGCTGGGACCTCTGAGTGTCCTCTCACCTGTCACCACCAGCTCCAGGGGGTCACTGTGCTCTGACCAGACACCTTGGCTGAGATAGGAACACTGATATCTCCCTGCAGTGTTATCTGTCATCTGTGTGATGGGGAACTTGGCCTTGTTCCTGGGATCCAGTGGCTTCTGTTTGTCCCAGAGTTTTGGGCTTCCCTCTTTATCCAGACAGAACTCCTGAGCCTGCAGGGTCGCATGACACCAGATAGTCACAGGGCTCCCCCAGGGAATCACAGTGCCTGGCTCAGCCCAGAGGGTGGGTTTGGGGAGGGTCTCTGGAAGGAATCAGAGGCTGAGTCAGAACATTTCTTACCCCCAATGCCCAGCTCTCAAACCCCAACATCTCAGATGTCCTTCATCTGTCATCCCAGAAGTGCTGCTCTACATTTCCAATCCCAACGAGTGGCCCCTGATCTCCAGTGGGGAATTACATCTGGGACCCCTGTTGACAGACTCACCTGCCTGCACAGGTGTCCTCAGGCCCATGCTCAGCCCTGCAAGAGAGTTCCTGTGAGAGATTTGCCCTGAGTCCTAACTAGAACTCTCCTCTTCCAGCGCCTTCCAAGTCCTCAGGTCCTGACAGAGCAGGGATACCCCTGCCTGCTCATTACTCACCAAGGCAGACCAGGACCATGAGGCTGGGGGTCATGGTGTCTCCTCTGTGAACCCAGCTATGCAGAAGGTAGCGACCGAGGAGTCCTCAGTGTAGAGATTCACAGGGTGTGGTGACTGGGAGGTTGGCTATCCCTGTCATGAGGTTGTCACACCAGCAGCTCATCAGGAACAAGGACAGTGTCTCTCCCCAAGAGTCCGACCATCAATTTCTTGATGAGGGAAGTTATAGATGAGGAGCCTCCTGAAACGCCCCTCACAGGTCATGTGGACTAGGGCACAGCCTTCCAGCTCAGAGCCTCCACTATGGAGTCCATTCACCCTCTGCCCATCTTTCAGCACCTCTTTCTGTGTTCTCCACATGGACAGTGGTAACCCAGGCACGGGAGACACTTCAGGAAGACAGGGGTCCCTGTGTCTGCAGAGGTCAGCTCAGCAGAGACTTGATCCCCTCCTCACTGTGCAATTAGGCAAGTGTCATGGTGACATTGAGCATAGACAGACACAAGGAAGTGAGAGAATGTTGCAAGCCCCTTCCCCTGGCCCCAGAGTGTGATTTTCTTTCGGTCCCAGCCACCCTCACTGACTTCTCATTTTTTCTTAGCAACAGTGTCCACCCACCTTCCTGAGGACAAGCCTCTGAGTGACCCCTGCCCCTCAGTGCCCCTTATTTCCTGGTTCAAGTATCCTCCTCATGCTGTGGTCCTGTCTTCAAGCTTCAGGAAACATTGATTGGGACTGGGCTCTGATTTTTACTCTTAACAAACATTATTGTAATACCCATAACCGAATGCCTGAGTGATCTGTGTGCTAATGTCCTATCTCTGAGCCTCAGTTTCCTCATCTGAATTGTGTTGTTACAAACCCAGTCCCCACAGTGGCTGTGGGTCAGTGGTACTGGTTCATGGTAAGGAAACTTCCACTTCCAGACGAGATGAAAATGTCAATGAGATGGGACATGAGAGGATCAAGGTGTCCAGCATCAAGGGCAGGATTGTAGCAACCACTTGAGACCTTGTTTGCTCTGAACACCAAGCCCAGCTACTCACAACAGCTCTAATGTATTATAGGCACAGACATGTGCAGGAAAGAGAAATGAAAGTTTCCCAAATGGAGAGGGAACCACAGTGGAAAACAGACACTGAAACTGAGTGGCCCCAAGTGACCAGCACCATTATGAGTCATGAGGGATGAGATCTCCCTAAGTAGACAGAGAGGGACTCCAGATCCTTAAGGGAAGGGGAGCAGAGAGCAGGTGAAGGCTGGAAGTGTGGTCCCAACCCTGTGCTTCTGTGCAGGCTCTGGAATGTATCTGCCCACTCGTCCAGCTTCATGGTAAGTAATGAGCAGTCTGTCCTGTGTGTCCTGAAACAGACTGAATCCAGCATGGCAGTCATGGGTGTCTGTCCCAAGTGTGTGTGTGAGGCTCCCATTGGACCAGCCCTGGTGGGCAGAATGCTTGAGCAGGTGCTGAGTCTGAGAGAGTGGTCAGCACAGAGCAGGGGCAGCCACCACAATCCCTGCTCTGTCTGACTCCTGGGTCAGCCCTGGAGAACCTGTGGGAGATCAAGTGTGTGAAGGGAGAGATTCCTACAAGAGTGGACAGTGGAGAATTCCTAATGGCGAAAGACAGTACTATGGATGCTCTCTACTGATACTGGGGACTGTCACATGCAATGGAAGAGAGTCAGCAGGAAAGCAAGAAAGCAATTTAAGATGATTGCATGTAATACCTGAAAAAGAAAGGGAGGATTCCATTTTTGAGGCAATAATATCAATTGCTTTATGCAGGTGAATATAATGAGTTAGAAACCTTAGAGATGAGAAAACCCAATAGATGGACACATGAAAATAATTCTTCCCAGCAAGGATGAGACACAGCTGAAGGGCCATTTATGACAGTGGAGTACAATATAGGGGAATTTCCAGAATGCAGCAGAGGGAGACCAGAAATGGGGACTGAAGGTACTTGGAGACTAGAGTGAGGAGGGTGGACATCATATGTATGGTGTCAGAAAGACAGAAGTGAGTGTGACATTTGGTAACAGGTGAAGAGATAAATAATCAAACATTTTACTGAGATGATGAAAGACCAATCTAGTGTTAGGGAGCAGGTATATAAAAATGAAATCTGTATCTTCACTTTTGTAAAAATTGCTGCTCAAGTACACTTTTCTGACTTTTACCCTCATCCCAGCCCACCTTCCCCACACCTCCCTACCTCCCTCCTGTTTCCAAACCCTCTTGCTTTTGTCCACATGTCCTTTATACTTTTTCCTGCAAACCCTTCCCCTTTTCCCCCAAAATTCCCTCCCCTCACCCCTCTGGTCACTGTCAGCCTATTCTCTATTTCAGTGTCTGACTATATTTTGCCTGTTTGTTTGTTTTGTTAATTAGCTTCCTGTTAAAGGTGAGATCATATGGGGTTTGTCTTTCACTGCTTGGCTTACTTTGCTTAGCGTAATGTCTTCCAGTTTCATCCATGCTGTTGCAAAGGGTAGGAGTTCCTTCTCTTTTTTCTGCTCCATAGAATTCCATTGTGCAAATGTACCGTAGTTTTTTGATCCATTCATTTACTGATGGGCACCTAGGCTGCTTCCAGCACTTGGATATTGTAAATTGTGCTGCTATGAACATTGGGGTGCATAGGTTTTTTGAATTGCTGTTTTTGGGTTCTTAGCATATAATCCTAGCAGTGGAATTGCTGGGTGAAAAGGCAGATCCATTTTTAGTTTTCTGAGAAAAATTCCATGCCGTTTTCTGTAGTAGTTGTACTAGTCTGTAATCCCACCAACAGTGCACTAGTGTTCCCTTTCCTCCACAACCTCTCCAACACTTGCTGTTTCTTCCTTTGTTTATGATGGCCATTCTGACTGGTGTGAAGTGGTATCTCATTGTGGTATTAATTTGCATCTCTCTGATAGCTAGGGATACTGAGTATCTTTTCATGTGTCTCCAGACTCTCCATGTGTCCTCCTTGGAGAAGTGTCTGTTCAAGTCCTTTGCCCATTTTTTTAATTGGGTTGCTTGTCTTAGACTGGAGTCATCTGAGTTCTTTATATATTTTGGAGATTAAACCCTTGTCTGAGGTATCATTGGCAAATATGTTTTCCCATACAGTTGGTTCTCTTTTTATTTTAATACTGTTTTCTTTAGCCATGCAGAAGCTTTTTATTTTAAACGATACCTTTTTTTAATTAATTTATTTTTTAGAGAGGGAAGGGAGGGAGATAGAGAGAGAGAGAGAGGGAGAGAGGGAGAGAGAGAGAGAGAGACATCAATGTGTGGTTGCTGGGGCTTATGGCCTGCAACCCAGGAATGTACCCTGGCTGGGAACCGAACCTGGGACACTTTGGTTCCCAGCCTGTGCTCAATCCACTGAGCTACACCAGCTAGGACTAGAAGCTTTTTATTTTGATGAGATTGCATTTGTTTATTCTTCCCTTTATGTCCCTTGCTCTAGGGGACATATAAGTGAAAATGTTGCTGGGTGAAATACCTGAGATTTTCCTGCCTATGTTCTCCTCTAGGACTTTAATAGTGTCACAGTGTATATTGAAATCTTTTATCCACCTTGAATTTATTTTTGTGTATGGTGTAAGTTGGTGCTCGAGTTTCATTTTTTGCACATAGCTGTCCAGCTCTCCCCAACACCATTTGTTGAAAAGGCTACGTTTACTCCATTTTATGTTCCTGCCTCCTTTGTCAAATATTAATTGACCATAGAGACTTGGGTTTATTTCTGGGCTCTCTGTTCTGTTCCATTGGTCCATGTGCCTGTTTTTATGCCAGTACCAGGCTGTTTTGATTACAATGGCCTTGTAATACCGTTTGGTATCAGGTATTGTGATCCCTCCTACATTGCTCTTCTTTCTCAAAATTGCAGCAGCTATTCGGGGTCGTTTATGGTTCCATATAAATTTTTGAAGTGTTTGTTCTATGTCTGTGAAGTATGCCATTGGTACTTTAATAGGTATTGCACTGAATCTTTAAATTGCTTTGGGTAGTATGGACATTTTGATGATGTTAATTCTTCTGATCCATGAACATAGTATATGTTTCCATTTGTTTGTGTCTTCCTTGATTTCTTTCTTCAGTGTTGTGTAGTTTTCTGAGTACAGGTCTTTTACCTACTTAGTTAGGATTATTCCTAGGTATTTTATTTTTCTTATTGCTATATAAAATGGGATTTCTTTCTTGATTTCTGCTTCTGCTGTTTTATTGTTGGTGTACAAAAATGCCTTTGATTTCTTGATATTGACTTTGTATCCCGCTGTTTTGCCAAATTCATTTATTAGCAGTTTTTTGGCAGAGTCTATAGGATTTTCTAGGTACACTATCATGTCATCTGCAAACATGACAGTTTTGTTTCCTCCTTTCCGATTTGGATGCCTTTTTTTTATTTACTTGTCTAATCTCTGTGACTAAAACTTCCAATACTATGTTGAACAGAAGTAGTGAAAGTGGACAACCTTGTCTTGTTCCTGATCTTAGTGGAAAAGATTTTAGTTTTTGCCCATTGAGTATCATGTTAGCTGTAGGTCTCTCATATATGGTCTCTATTATGTTGAGGAATGCTCCCTCTATTCCCACTTTGCTGAGAGTTTTTATCATATATGGGTGCTGTACTTATCAAATGCTTTTTCTGCATCTATTGATATGATCATGTGATTTTTGTCTTTGTTTTTGTTTATGTGATATATTACATTCATTGATTTGTGAATATTGTACCATTCTTGCATCCCTGAGATTAATCCCACTTGGTCATGGTGTATGGTCTTTTTAATGTATTGTTGGATGTGGTTTCCCAATATTTTGTTGAGGATTTTAGAATCTATATTCATCAGCTATATTGGCCTGAAGTTTTCTTTCTTTGTTGTGTCTTTATCTGGTTTTGGGATTAGAACAATGCTGGCTTCATAAAAACAGTTTGGGAGTCTTCCATTATTTTGGAGTTTTGGGAATAGTCTGTGGAGGATAGGGGTTAGTTGTTCCTTAAATGCTTTATAGAATTCTCCTGTGAAACCATCCAGTCCAGAGCTTTTGTGTGTCAGGAGTATTTTGATTACTGCTTCAATTTTATCTGCTGTTATTGGTCTATTCAGTCTTTTTGCTGATTCTTTATTGAGTTTTAGAAGATTACATTTTTCGAGAAATTTGTCCATTTCACCTAGGTTTTCAAATTTCTTGGCATATAGTTCTTCATAGTAATTTCTTACAATCCTTCGTATTTCTGTGGTATCAGTTGTAATCTCTCCTCTTTCATTTCTGATTGTGTTTATTTAGGTCTTCTCTTTTTTTTTTTTCTTGATGAGCCTGCTTAAAGGCTTGTCAATTTTGTTTATCTTTTCAAAGAACCAGCTCCTGGATTCATTGATCCTAAGAATTGTGCTTTTAGTCTCTACGTCATTTAACTGTGCTCTGATGTTGGTTATTTCCTTCCTTCTACTTGCTCTGGGCTGTGTTTGTTGTTGTTCCTCGAGATTTTGTAGGCATAGGGTTAGGTTGTTTGTTTGAAATGTTTATATCTTTTTTAGGTAGGCCTGTATCACTATCTACTTCCCTCTCAAGACTGCCTTTTCTGTGTCTCATAAGTGTTGGGTTGTTGCGAGTTCATTTTTGTTTGTTTCCAGAAACATTTTGATTTCTTTCCTAATTTCATTCTTGATCCATTCATTGTTTAATAACATGCTATTCAATCTCCATGATTTTGAGTGTTTGGGGTTTTTTTCCTTGGGATTGATTTCCAGTTTTAGTCCCTTATGGTCGGAGAAAATGCTTTGTATTATTTCAATTTTCTTGAATTTGTTAAGGCTTGTTTTGTGTCCTATCATGTGATCTATCTTTGAAAATGTTCCATGTGCATTTGAACAGAATGTGTATTTAGCTTCTTTGGGATGAAGGGCTCTCTCTATATATATATCAGTTAAGTTCATTTCATCTGGGCCATTGTTCAATGCCACAATATCTTGTTGATATTTTGTTTGGAAGATCTGTCCATTTTTGACAGTGGGGTATTAAAATCCCCCAGTATAATTGTGTTGCTGTCAATATCTGTCTTGAAGTTCTCTAAGATTTTCCTTTAGGTATATGAGTGCTCCTATGTTGGGCGCATATATATTTACAATGTTTATTTCTTCTTGGTGGATTCTTCTCTTGAGTATTATGAAGTGAACTTCTGGGTCTCACTTTATGGCCCTTTTTTTTAAAGTTTATTTTGTCTGATATAAGTATTGCTACCCCAGCTTTATTCTCCTGTCTGTTTGCTTGGAAAATTTGTTCCCAGCCCTTCATTTTCAGTCTGTGTGGTCATTTGTCCTGAGGTTAGTCTCTTGTGGGCAGCATACGTGTGGGTCATACTTTCTTATCCATTCAGGTATTCTATGTCTTTTGATTGGGGCATTTAATTCATTTACATTTAAGGTTATTTTGATAGGTACTTATTCATTGCCATTTTCATATCTGTGTTTCTCTCTCACTTTCCCCTCCCTCCCTCTCTCTCTCTCTCTCTCTCTTTCTCTCTCCCTCTTTCTCTCCCCCTCTCTCTCCCTCTCTCTCTCTCTCTCTCTCTCCTTTCTTTTCCTTCCTTTTCTTTAAAGCAGTCCCTTTAGCATCTGTTGCAGAGCTGCTTTGGAAGATGTGTATTATATTAGACTTCTTTTTTCTGGGAAGCTCCTTATTTGGCCTTCTATCTTGATTGAGAGCCTTGCTGGGTAAAGTAGCCTTGGTTGCAGACCTCTGGTTCTCATTACTTGGAGCATTTCATGCCATTCTCTTCTGGCTTGAAGCGTTTCCATTGAGAAGTCAGCTGCTAACCTTATCGGGGCTCCCTTGTATATTACTTCTTGTTTCTCTCTTGTGCCTTTGAGATTCTGTCTTTGTCTTGGAATTGTGCTATTTTAATTATGATGTGTCTTGAAGTGGGTCTCTTTAGGTTCCTCTTGATTGGGACTCTGTGTTTCCTAGATTTGTGTGACTTTTTCTCTCATCAAACTAGGGAAGTTTCTCTCATCATTACTTTTTCAAATGGGTTTTCTATCCCTTGCTCTTCTTCTTCTCCTTCTGGTATTCCTAGTATACAAATATTTATTACATTTCATATTGTCCTGCATTTCTCCTAATCCATGTTCATTCTTTCTGAGCCTCTTTTCGTTTTCTTGCTCTTTCTGGGTGTTTTTTTCTACTTTGTCCTCCAGCTCACTGATCCAATCTTCTGCTTCATCGATCCTGCTTTTGATTCCTTCTACTGTGTTCTTCAGTTCAAAAACTGTGTTCTTCATTTCCTCTTGGCCCTTGTTGATAGTTTATATTTCCTTTCTCATGTTCATATAGTTTGCAGTGAGTTCATTGTAGTTCCCCTGTAGTTTCTGGTGAACTACACTGTGAGCTCATTGAGCTTCCTGATAACCATTGCTTTGAACTCAGTATCTGATAGTTGAGTTTCCTCTATTTCATTTAGCATTCTTTCTGAGGCTTCCTCCTTTCCTTTCATTTGGGGATTGTTTCTTTGTCTTCCCATTGTTAGTGAGACTCTTCTTGTTAGCCTCATCTTCTTAAATTGATCTGCTCTGGCTCCCTGGGTTTATTCTGTGAACTTCTCTGGTGGAATACCTGTGGGATTCACTGGTGTTGTCTCCTTGATCTCTTGAGCTCACTGGTCTTGGGCTGTCATTTAAGTTGGCTCTGTGTTTGTCTTTGGGTTTTGATTGTTGTTGGGTTCTTCTTTAGTGGTTCCTTCCCACCAGCTGGTTAAATGAGGTTCACTCTGTCCACCACCTCTTGTATTTTGTTGTGCTGGTGTGGGTAGGTTGTGTTGAAGCTGGTTGTTCTGTGTGTACAAGGTTTTGAGGATTCTCTCTTGCTCTTGTTCAGTTTTTTTTTTTTTTTCTGGGTAATTTCTCCACTATTTAGTTGTATTTCCAGATAGGTCCTGGTTTGAGGTTAGTGTGGCTTCCACTCCCTCCTTCACCTTCTTCTGTTGTTATCTGTTGATGGTTCCTTTGTTGTTGGGTTTCCTTTTCCAGTGGGTGTCCTGGTGTTCACAGTTTCTACCTACTCTTTTTTTTTTGTGATCAGTTGGAGGGGAAGGCAAAATGGTTTAAGACAGCAAGAGTATTCTATGATATTTACAGTAGCAACTGGTAGAGAAGAGATAGGAGATCTTTTGGTTATCCAAAGTGTTAACTGTGGTATTCCACCCAACTAGCCACTTTTTAGAAAGGATGGAAAGAAGATAAGGATCTTGTCAGGGAGGGAAGATTCTGAGTTGGATCTAGAAAGCAGTGAGGTTGTGGGAGGTCAGATTCTGAGGTAAGGTGAGAGTAAAGGATAGTAAATAGGTGTAGTGTGTGAGAGAATAGAGTTAACCACTACAGTAATAGAGTTCAGAAAACCGTGACGTGGGCTGAGATCTGGGAAGGGTGTTGTGTAGTATTTACAATTGTATAGAACAGCTATTATTTACAATAATATTATAGCAACAACCATATGACAGAATCTAGGTTTTCTAGATAACCAGAATAGGAAGTATAGGACCTAGAGTAGTGTGCTAATGGAACACAATTGAAGGACAGTAAATTGACAATACACTATGAAAGAGAGAAGAGGGGAAATCTGTCAAATGATACAATTTAACCAGCCAAGCAGAGAGGACTCAACAGAAAGAAGAGGAATACAAAAATACTATTAAAGTAAAAGATGTAAGAATAATGAAAAATAATAATACAAATATGCAATAACTTGCAGGTTCTCTGTAATAGCAAAGTGAAATTTTTCTCACTGTCTCAGCTGTTGGGATGCCCCCTCTTGGGTCCAACTCTGGTCTTTTCACAGTTCCAGGTTTTTTTGTCTCAATTGTAAATACTTAAAAAAATTAAAAATTAAAAATATTAAAAAAGAGGAAGGAAGGAAGAAGAGATAAAATTGGAAAGAAAGGAAGAAGGAATAAAACAAGAAAGAGTCAGAGAGAAGAAAAAGGAATTGAAGATAAGAAAAAGTAATAAATATTAAAAAATAATGAATTACTTTAAAAAAAACAGCCTCTTGCTGGTTTCAAACTGGCCAAACCGCTTTTGCTGGTCTTGCTGGCTGCACCAGGCTGAGGGCCAATTTGTTTCACTTTTCTTTCTTCCATATCCACAGTCAGTCACCCTCCCCAGGACTAGCCTGGTGCCTCTCCCAAGGGCTTTGGGTGTGGGATGCAGGCCTTCCCCAGAGCACACTCCCCGGGGTTTCAGGCACCTTCACTCAACCAGGCTGCCTCCAGTCTCTCAAGGGTGCACACCCTTTCTGGGGCTATGGGGGGCACAGAGGTTTCTGTGCCACCTTGGGGGCACTGCCTGGCTGGGTGGGGAGGAGGCCTGAGTGGCTGCTGCAACAGAATTCCCCAAACAGTGTCTCTTTTTTCACTTTTTCTTTTTGAGAAATTCTCCCTACTCAAGCCTGCTTCTCCACACAGAGGTCTGGCCTCTCACATAGCCCAATTCTCCAACCAGACTAGGGACTATTAGAATCAGGGCCCATCCAGGCCCAACTCCAACTCTCCTCAGCCAGTGTCCACAGACTCCATGAGTGCTCACAGCCTCTGTGTGTTTGCCACTTAGTTCTTATTCCCCTCTCTGTGACTTCAAGCAACCAGGTCTCTCCTGGTGCTACTCAAGCCTTGTTTGGCCAGGGAGGGAGCCATTGACCCAGTTCTCTCCCAAGAACCCAGTGGTAGACCCGGCAGGCACCAGGCCTGGGGCTGCAGCCATCCTTGTTCCTGCACTGGTCCCAGGGACCTTACTGTCCTGAAGCACTTTCCTTATCATCTGGTTTTTCAATGTCTGCTACACTCTTTGGTCTCCTATCTTCATATATGCTGGGGCACTGTTGCCTGTTTGCTCTGTTCCTCAGTGAATTGGACAGGTTTTTCTCCTGTGTGTTAAGGGCAAGTGGAATGTGCTTCTTTCTACCTTGCCACCATTATTCCTCCTATCTGTGTCTTCACTTATTGTGCTTAATAAAGATAATGAAGGTCAAATAAAAACACAACAACATATTCTACACCTACTTTTATGCATCAGAAATAGTTAATTCTATGCCCTGGCTGAGTCACTCAGTGGGTTAGAGCATCATCCCAATATGCAAGGTTGTGGGCTTGGTCCCCAGTCAGGGCATACACAGCAAGCAACCAATGGATACATCAGTAAGTGGATCAGCAATTGATGTTTTTTTTTTCTCTCTCTCTCTCTGCCCTACCTCTCAAATCAATCAATAAAAAATATTTTTAAATGATTAATATTATTTTAATGTGAATTTCAACTCAAAAGAAGATCATGGAGGACTGGCCTGGAGTCCTAAAAAGCCCTAAAATTAATTCCTAGATGCAATGCACATCACCATAGTGACAAGTTCCCTGGTACCAGACTTCCTCATAGCAAAGAGGACACCAGAAGACAGGGGGCACACCTTCCAGGAGCAGATTGTTAGTGAAGATTGTTCACTGAGACCCATTAGCTTTAAAGGACAAGGTGAAGTAGTCAGCTGGGCCAGTACCTTAGTGGGAACCTGTGTCTCCTAACCCCACCCTGTGAGGCTGTGTCCCTAGAAGGAAGAACACAATTCCCGAGATAGAGTCTTACTACAGGAAAAGTTTTTCTCTCTGAGGAGCTGATTCACAAACTTTAATTGAAATAAGAAAGTCTTTCCTAGTTCCTTGGTAGAGCAAATGAGACTGAAATGAGGCATTTCAAGAGCAGTACATTTTTAAATATTTTCATCTTTTCACACTCAGTGAAAAGAATAAAATTCAGTGATGTATTTGCATTTGAAGAACAAAGACACCAAACTGGAAAAAGTGAGATGCAACAGTGAGGGAAAGTGGGAAAAAACATTAAAAAATAAATTGTCAATGTCTATGTTGTGACCCAGCCATTTATATAATATTTGATGTCAACTGTATTGAGAAACAAAACTTATTTGGAAAAGAAGGAAATGATTTCACATGCCACATGGATGTATCTGAAGGACAAGGGAAAAAACGATCACAAAAGAGCAAAAAAAATCCACACACACTTTTTTCAAACACATCAGAATTATAGCTAAACTAAGGAAAACCATCATTCAGAACTTCCTGCTTTCTAGGTGAACAGAAGTCCCACAACTAAGAGTGTAAAGAAGTAGCCACATCGAGACTCAGAGTCACAAAATGGGCTGGTCCCTCATCCACCTGTGGCAGACAGAAGTCAGGAGGGAAAGCTCTGCTGCAAAGGTCCTACCTGAGGAGCCAGAAGTCCCAGCCCCACACAGAGCACCCAAGCCCAGGGTTCCAGAGCCAAGGAAAGAAATCCTCATAATTGTGGCTGTGAAAAACAGTGGGGACTGTGGCTGAGAGAGACTAGGACTTCTGGAGTCCCAGGCAGTGCCCACCCCACCCAACTTGCAATCTCTCCCAAACTGTTTCCAATGCGTTTTCCACAAAATTGTCTCTCTTGCCTCATGCTTCAGACTTTCCTGAAATCTCTCAAATCAGTACCACCCAAACCCTAACAGTATCCTTGTGAATGATGGCCATGTACACATTTTCTCTAAGGCAGGTACTGAAAGTAAAGCAGGTACACAGCTCTAAGTCAGTTAGAGCTGTATGACTCTAACTGGGTAAGTGTAATGTATCCACTTGGTTGGTGCCTATAATTTGCCCTCCTACAAGTGATGCATTAGAATGCTATTGGCTCACTGTCCTCTCCCCCAAGGGGTAGTAGGAGTTTTCTATTGGCTTCTCCTCTGGATGCATTGGGACTGTGCCTTGGGACTGTACTTCTGTGGAAAATCAGTTACAACACTGAAGTAGAAATCATTATATATAGAAGGGCAGGCAGCTCAGGTGCACTCTGGGGCTATCAGACTGGTGTGACTGGTGTCCCACACTGGCTTGTACTGTCTGTGAAAGTCAGATTGTGTGTCACTTCCAGACTCTGCATCAGGACCTCACAGGGGCACCTCAGCAATCACCACGAGAGGACCACAGATACCAACACATGGGAAAACACCAAGAACCAGTGTTTTCTTAAGAATAATTCATTCAGGTGACATTGAGTAATGAAATTAAATATAAGTTTCAATGTACAATTCTCTAATACATCATCTGTATCCTGCACTTTGTTTTTAACAATGGGTTCTTCCCAGGCACTGCAACCCAGGCAGTTCCTTCAAACCAACACATCTTGATTTCCTCCAGGCTGGTATGGCTCCATTGGTTGGAGCATTGTCCCATAACCACAACTTTGTGGTTTCCATTCCCAATCAGGCCATATACCTACATTGCAAGTTCAATCCCCTGTCCAGGCACCTATGGGAGGCAATGAATCAATGTTCATTTCTCCCATCCGGGTTTCTCTTTCTCTCTTCTACCTCTCCAAAAAAGCAATATAAATATCCTCAGGTATGGATAAACGAAGTCTTGAATCCGTGTGAGGAGGTTCCTTGGGAAAGTACACAGGGGCCATCTGAGGAAAGTTGAAGACATGTGGGATCCAGAGAGAGCAGTAGGGCATTAATTTGGATTTATCTCTTGTGGGCTGAGTGTTTGTGATGCCAGCTCATGGATTTATTGAAATCGATGGCATGTGTGCACTGAGTGGATGGGCACTCCATACACACATCAAGGCAGGTGTAATGAGACATAAAGAAGAATAGGTTTCTGAAGGTACAGAGAGCTGTGGACATGACCATGCCATGTGGGATCAATGCTAATTTAACTGAAATGGGAAAACATGGGAATGTGTCACATGACTCAACAATGGTCAGGAAAGGATTGGCTGAATTTAACGGCAGAAGGGTCCATACCTTGTCCCCCTGAATATGACCAAGGACTTCTCCATCTGCAATGAGCTGCAGATAGGTCACATGGCATGCCCCAGATTATCTTCCAGAACCTTCTGGGTACATGACCTCATTTCCAAGGCTCTCCCACTCTGAATGGTGCTCCTTTGCCTCTGTGTTCAGGTCCTGGTGACACCCTGGGCCATTCTCTCTCTGTCTCCAGTCTGAAACAGTAGCACCCTGAGGACCACCAGGACCAAGCCAGCCATGCCCGTGTGGATGAGATTCCCCACTGTGTAGTCTTGGGGGTGGGAGTCTAGGAAATGTTGAGAAAGAGGTCACATAGGACACAGCAGACAAAGTCACCCCCAGATCCTGGATGCCCACCCAACACACCAGTCTCCTCCTGACAGACAGGACCCTCTGCACCCAGCCCCACATCTGAGAATTGTACCCACCACTCATGTTATCTGGGCTGTTGTGTGATAGGCTGATGGTGTCAGCTGCTCCTTCAAAACCATAAAGAAGTGGGCACATGGAGAGTTGATCCCAATCAAGCCAATTGTCCTCAGAACTTTCCTGTTCCTCATGATGTGACTGCTCCCAGCCCCTTCTGGAAGCCTCTCTCTGCTATGAGAGTCCTGTCTGCTGTCATGGATCCTGTCAGTCTCCCAGGGACTTCTGAGTATAGACTTTGCTGCTGAGGCCCTTTGGGACATAGGGTGGCTTTGCCCCCTAAATTCAGGTTTGGTGAGAAAGGTGGTCTCTCATTTTGAAACAGAGGACAGTCTTGTAATCCCCCCTCTCTGTGTGGGAGACTGAACCATCCAAGCTCACTCTTCTGGAGCTGAGAGTGTATATTTATTCAGCAGCTGGACACTCAGAGTCCTCAGGTCGGTCTCATCTATACAAACATATATGGGGTACTTGAACAATTCTTGAGCTCTGAGTATAGGTAATTTTATGACTAAAACTTCAAAATGCATTTGAAGTTAAAAATAAACCTTTTAAAGTATGTTTAAAAAACTCCTTAATGTAACAAGTGATATTCATAATAAATGGGTGAATTTAACATAATCTCATGAAAACAAGAGTAGAGTTACCTTTTGAAGTCAGAAATGTTTATAACTTAAGTTTATACATGCAAGTATTGCCTAAGAGTTCTCAGAATAGAACAGGAAGGGAGAAGGGCCTGCAGAACCATGCAGCAGACAGGAGACCCTCTGTGTGGGCGGGAGCCTTCAGCTCCTCCTGAGCCTGACACAGCCCCTCCTCACTATCAGGTGAGCACTGAGTGCTGGAGGCTCCAGGTGAGCCCAGGGGACTGTAGAGCTGAACACTTAGGGGAAGGAAGCTGTTTTCTCTGAGAGAGGGCTCAGTGGCAGGGGCTGCGAAAGGGGGGACCCCAGGGGCTCAGACTCTGAGATGAAGATGCAGGAGTTGAGTGGGGGAGGGGACCTGCCCTCTCTGCTCAGTCTAATCACCTTTCTCCTCACTTCTCACACATCTCACTCCACCCTCCTGCTCTTTCTCTGCTGAGATTCAGAACAGGTGGCTCAGGGGTGGGAAGCCCTGTCTCTTTCCACCTCTCAGGGGCTGGACCTTCTTTGTGCAGACTCCTGAACTCCTCATTTATTTCTGTCCCTGACTGAGTGAGCACAGGGCTCTGAGCTGAGTGAGCACTGAGAGGACAGGGCTAGAGGACTTACCTGAGACCAGGAGCTCCAGAGGCTCACTGGACTGTGACAACAGGTAGGGAATGCTGTGGTGTGAGCTGTAGCACCTGTAGGTCCCCCCCTGGGCTGAGGTCACAGGACCCATGCAGAACTCTGCCTGGTGCTGCTGAGCTTGGGACTGTGATTTGAGGTGCAGGCCGGGATCAGCTGCCCCCTCCTTGGTCAGAAGGAAAGTGTCCCTTGGGCTCTGTCACTGACACAGCAGGGTCACCTTCTCTCCTGAGGCCACTCTGGGGCCTGGCTGCACCAAGAGGGAGGGTTTGTCAGGGAGCCATCCTAGAGCGAGGGGAGTTGGTGAGGGGCTGCTGCATCTTTTTCTGACTTGAGAGTCACCAGGCCCCTTTCTGGGACCCTTCTCTCTGTTTATTTTCTCCACATCTCCCACTCTTCCCTTCCATTCCCTGTCTCTCTGTCTCTTTCCCTCTCTGGGGATCCCATACCCCTTGTCCTAGCCATCACCACCAGAGATCCCCAGCAGAGCCTGAGCAGACTCTTGGTCCATGAGTGAACCTGCTGGCCCCTCACCTGCCACCAGGATGTCCAGGGGTTCACTGGGGCCTGACCACTCGGAAGAGAGGCTGTGTCCACCATAGCACCTGTATTGGCTTCTGTGGGTACTGTTCACAGTACCCAGTGGTAAGTCGGCCTGAGAGACCCCAGCCTGGGGCTGCAGGACAGTCCTCTGGGGAAGGTCTTGTTCCCCTTTCTTGGACAGAGCAAATCTGTCATAGCCGAGGTCAGAGAGACACTGGATGGTCAGGCTCTGTCCAGAGGTCACAATAGGGCCCTGCTGGGTCAGGAGGGAGGGCTTCCCTGAACCACTTGCAGGGACGAGACAGGAGTGACAGGGGCTGCTCCTCCCAAAACTCTCTTCCAGGCCTGGCCCCAAGGCCCCACTCTCTCTCTCTGTGTCTTTGGGCCAGGAGCCCTTGCACTCCCCTCACCCCACTTCTCACATGGGGCTGCTTGCCTGCAAAGACTCCACTAACCTGTCTGGTACCTTAACCAAGGATGGGACCACTATGGGACTCACCTGAGACCAGGAGCTCTAGGGGCTCACTGGGTGGTGACCACACCTGGGGTTTGCTCCTGAAATAACCATAGCATCTGAAAGTCCCACTCTGTCTGGGAACCATGTGGCCCACAGGGAACAATGCTGGAACTCCCAACTGGGGTGTCCCTGTGAGTCCAGGGTCCAGGAGAGCCCGCCTTCTCCTTTCTTAGTCAGAATGAACTTGCCAAATCCCTCATTGGAGTGACATCTGAGAGTCACATTGCCTCCTGAGATCACAACAGGGCTGGGCATGGCTGAGAGGCTGGGTGTGCTATAGGCTCCTAGGAGAGAAGGAGGCAGCATGTTAAGTGGAGTTACATCTCCCTCTCTTACCCCAGCGTTGGGTTGTGGTGGGGAGATGCCCTTGAGAGTGACCTCCTTCCTGAGGTCAGAGCCTCAGGCTGGAACCCCTCAGTGTCCTCTCACCTGTCACCACCAGCTCCAGGGGGTCACTGTGCTCTGACCAGACACCTTGGCTGAGATAGGAACACTGATATCTCCCTTCAGTGTGTTCTGTCATCTCTGTGATGGAGAACTTGCCCTTGTTCCCTGGATCCAGTGGCTTCTCTCTTTTCCAAGGTGCTGGGCCTCCCTTTTTATCCAGACAGAACTCCTGTGACTTCAGGATCCTGTGACACCAGATAATCACTGAGCTCCCCCAGGAGATCACACTGCCTGTCTCAGCTGAGAGGGTCAGTTTGGGGAAGGTCCCTGGAAGGAATCAGAGGCTGAGTTGGAAGATTTCCCACCCACAGTGCACATCTCTAAGCCTCCAACATCTCAGATGTCCATCATCTGTCATCCCAGAAATGCTGTTCTTCATCCCTAACTTCCCAATGAGGGGCCCCTGGTCTCCAGTGGGGAATGACACCTGGAAGCCCTGGGGACAGACTCACCTGCCTGCACTGGGATCCTCAGGCCCACACTCAGCCTGCAAGAGGAGGCATTTGCTCTGTGAGACATTTGCCCTGAATCCTGTGCAGATCCCTTCTTCCCAGGACCCTCCTGAGTCCTGGGGTCCTGTCAGAGCAGGGCTTCTCCTCCCCCATCACATCTCACTGAGGCAGATCAGTGCTGTGAGGCTGGGTGTCATGGTGTCTCCTCTCTAAACCCAGCTGTGCAGGAGAAAGAGACCAAGGAGTCCTCAGTGTAGATAGATTCACAGGGTGTGGTCACTGGGGGGTTGGCCATCCCTGTCACAAGGTGTCACATCAGCAGCCCTTCAGGAAGAATGACAGTGTCTCTCCCCAGGAATCTGACTATCATTTCCTTGATAAGTGAAGTTATAGACCTGGATCCTCCTGAGACGCCCCTCACAGGTGAGTGCATACAAGGCACAGCCTTCCAGGTCAGAGCCTCCACTACAGAGTCCCTTCACCCTCTGCCAGCTTTCAGCACCTCCTTGTGGGTTCTCTCCAAGGAAAGTGTTCACCCAGGCACTGGAGACACTTCAGGAAGACGGGGGTCCCTGTGCCCGCAGAGCTCAGCTCAGCAGAGACACAGTCTCCTCCTCACTGCAGTTCAGGCAAGTGTCAGTGTGACAACGAGCACAAAGGACAGACACAGAGAAACAGGGGAAGGAAACATGGCCCTTCCCCTGGCCCAGAGCATGGTTTTCTTCTATCCCAGCCACCCTCACAGACTTCTTGGTTTTTTCTTAGCAACTGTGTCCACCCCACATTCCTAGGGACAAGCCTCTGAGTGATGTCTGCCCCCTCAGTGCCCCCTGTTTCCTGGTTCAAGACTCCTCTTTGTGCTGTAGTCCTTCGTTGAGGCTAGAAGGGACATTGATTTGGGTTACTGCCCTGATTTTTACTTACAGCAGATACTTATGTAAATAACCATCAAGCATTGCCCAAGTGATCTGTGTGCTAATATCCTATCTCTGAGACTCAGTTTCCTCATTTGAATCCTGTTGTCACAAAGCCCAGTCCCCACATTGACTGTGGGAGAGTGGTGCTGGTTCATGGGAGAGAGACTTCCATTTCCAGACCAGATGAGGACATAAGTGGGCTGGGACATGAGAGGATCAATGTGTCCAGGGTCAAGGCAAGACTGTTGGACTTGCCTGAGACCATGTCTGCTCTGAATACCAAGCCCAGCTACTCACAACAGCTCTAAAGTATGTAGGTACAGACATGTGCAGGAAAGAGAAATGAAAGTTCCCCAGATGGAGAAGGAACCACAGTGGAGAACAGAGACTGAAACTGAGTGGCACCCAGTGACCAGCACCATCCATGGGTCATAGGGATGAGATCTCCCTAAATGGACAGAGAGGGACCCCAGAACTTCACAGGAAGGGGGACAAGATGTAGGTGAAGGCTTCAAGTCTGGTCCCTGCCCTGTTTTTCTGTGCAGGCTCTGGAATGTCTCTGCCCACTGAACCAAGTTTATGGTCAGCAGTGAACATTCTGCCCTTTGTGGCATGAAACAGACTGAGTCCAGGATGTCCGCCATGGGTGTCTGTCCCACGTGTGTGTGTGAGGTTCCCATTGGACCATCCTGGTGGGCTGAATGCTGAGCAGGTGCTGAGTCAGAGAGAGTGGACAGCATGAGGCAGGAGCAGCTGCCATAGCCCCTGTTCAGCCTGACTTCCAGGACAGCCCTGGGGAATCTGTGGGAGATGAAGTTTGTGAGGGCAGAGACTCCTCCAAGAGTGGACAGTGGAGAAATCCTAGTGGTGGCAGACAGTGCTATGGATACCCTCTACTGACACTGGGGGCTGTCACACCCAGTGAAAGAGAGTCAGTAGGAAATATGAGAGCTATTTCAGATGGCCACATGTAAATACCTGAAAATTAAAGGGAAGATTCCATTTTTGGGGTAATAATATGAATTGTTTTATATAGATGAATATAATGAGTCAGAAATCTTAGAGATAAGAAAACCCAATAGATGAACACGTAACAATAATTCTTCCCATCAAGGACACGACAGAGCTGAAGGGCCATTTAGGACAATGAAGTAAAATACAGAGGAAATTTCCAGAATGCAGTATAGGGAGACCAGAAGTGGATACTGAAGGTACTTGGGGACTAGAGTGCAGAAGCTGGACATCATATCTATGGTACAGAAAGAAAGAAGTGAGTGTGACATTTAGTAACAGCTCAAGAGTTAAATAATCAAACATTTTACTGAGATGAAGAAAGACCAATCTAGTTTCAGAGAGTAGGTATATAAAAATGAAATCTGTATCTTGACATTTTGTGCTTAAAAAAGATAATGAAGGTCAAATAAAAACACAAGAACGTATCCTAGATCTAATTTACACATAGAAAATGGTTAATTTTAGGCCCTGGCTGGGTCACTCAGTAGGTTAGAGCATCATCCTAATATCCAAAGTTCTGGGCTTGGTCCGCAGACAGGACACACACAGCAAGCAACCTATGGATGCATCAGTAAGTGGATCACCAATTGATGTCTTTTCTTTTCTTTCTCTTTGCCCCACCTCTCAAATGAATCAATACAAAAATATTTTTAAATAATTTTATTTCAATAGGAATTTCAACTCAAAAAGAAAATCATGGAGTAATGACCTGAAGTCATAAAAATTCCTAAAATTAGTTCCTGAAGGAAGTGCATGTCATCATAGTGACCAGCTTGCTGGGGCTGGACTTCCTCATAACAAACAGTGACACCAGAAGACAGTGGGTATACACCTTCCAGGAGCACATTGTTAGTGAAGACTGTGCACTGAGCCCCATTAGCTTTAAGGGACAAGGTGAACGTGTCAGCTAGGCCAGTCCCAAGTGGGAGCCTGTGTCTCCTCCCAACCCCACCTTGTGAGGCTGTGTCTCCAGAAGAGAGAACAGATTTCCAGGGAGAGAACCTTAACCACAAGGGATATTTTTTCTCTCTGAGGAATTTATTCACACACTTTAATTGAAATAAGAATCTGTTTCCTAGTTCCTTGATAAAGCAAATGATCCTGAATCAAGGCATTTCCAGAACAGCAAGTTTTTAAATATTTTTATCTATTAACACTCAGAGAAAGGATAAAATTCAGTGATGTAATTCAGTTAGAAGAACAAAGACAACAAACTGGAGAAAGTGAGATGCAACAGTGAGGGAAAGTGGCAAAAAATATTAAAAAATATCATTGTAATGTCTATGTTGTGGCCCAGACACTTATATAATATTTGATGTCAACCATATTGAGAAATAAAACTGATTTAGAAAAGAAGGAAATAATGTACGTGCTACATGGATGCATCTGAAGGACAAGTGAAATAAACAATCACAAAAGAGCAAAAAATAAAAACACAACAAATGCACACACACTTTTTTCAACCACATCAGAATTATAGTTAAACTACAGGAAAAGCATCATCCAGAACTTCCTGTATTCTAGGTGAACAGAAGTCCCACAACTAAGAGTGTAAATAAGAAGCCACATCAAGACTTGGAGACCCAAAATGGGCTGGTCTCACATCCACGTGTGGCAGAGAGAAGTCAGGAGGGAGAGTTCTGCTGCAGAGGCCCCCTGTGAGGACCCAGGGAACACAGTCCCACACAGGGCACCCCAGCCCAGGGTTCCAGAGCCGAGGAAAAAATCCCCCATAACTTCTGGAAGTGAAAACCAGTGGGGACTGTGGCTGAGAGAGACTAGGACTTCTGGAGTCCCAGGCAGTGCCCACCCCACCCAACTTGCAATCTCCCCCAAGCTATTTCCAGTGCATTTCCCACACAAATGGCCTCTCTCACCTCACACTTGAGACTTTCCTGAAACCTCTCAAATCAGTAGCATCCGAACCCTAATCAGTGTCCTTGTGAATGATGTCAATGTACACATGTTCTCTAAGGCAGGTACTTAAGGTAGAGCTGTGTATCTCTGACTGGGTAAGTGTAATGTATCTGCTTGGTTGGTGACTATAATTTGCCCACCTGTAAGTGATGCATTAGAATGCTATCGACCCACTGTCCTCTCCCCCAAGGGATAGTAGGATTTTTCTATTGGCTTCTCCTCTGGATGCATTGGGACTGTGGCCTTGTACCTCTGTAGAAAATCAGTTACAACAGTGAAGTAGAAATAATCGTTCCACATAAAAGGGCAGGCAGCTTAGGTGCACTCTGGGACTGTCAGACTGGTATGATTCCTGTCCTACTCTGGCTTGTACTGTCTGTGAAAGTCAACTGGTGAGTCACTCCCTGACTCTGCATCAGGACCTCACAGAAAAACCTCCAAGTTTGCCACTAAGGAACCATAGATACCAAACCATGGGAAAACACCAAGAACCAGTGTTTTATTAAGAGGAATTCATTGGGGTGACGTTGGGTAATAAATTTAAATATAAGTTTCAATGTACAATTCTAATACATCATCTGTATACTGCACTGTGTTTTTAATAGTGGGTTCTTCCCAGGCAGTGCAACCCAGGTGATCCCTTCAGACAAACATGTCTTGATTTCCCCCAGGCTGGTGTGGCTGCATTGGTTGGAGCATCATCCCATAACCAAAACTTTGTCCTATTTGTTCCCAGTCTATGCACATACCTAGATTGCAAGTTCAATCCCCTGTCCAGGCAGGTATGAAAAGCAACCAATCAATGTTTGTTTCTCACATCCAAGTTTCTCTGTATTCTACCTCTCCAAAACAGCACTGTAAATATCCTCAGGTGTGGATAAAAAAAAAGTATTAACTCCATGTGAGGATGCTTCTGGGGAAAGTTCACAGGTGCCATCTGAGGAAAGGTGAAGGCACGTGGGGTCCAGAGAGGGCACTTGGGCACCATTTCAGATTTATCTCTTGTGGTCTGAATGTTTGTGATGCCAGTTCATGGATTTATGAATATAGAAGGCATGCTGTACACTGTGTGGATGGGCACTCCATAGGAACATCAAGGCAGATGTAATGAGACATAAAGAAGAACAAGTGTTCTGAAAGTGCAACGAGGTGTGGACGTGACCATGCCATGTGGGACCAATGCTAACTTACATGAAATGGGAAAACTTGGGAATGGGCCACATGACTCAACAATGGTCAGGAAAAGATGGGCTGAATTCAATGGCAAAAATGTCCAGACTTTGTCCCCCTGCATATGACCAACCAGTCCTCCACCTGCAGTGAGCAGCAGACACATCACTCAGCATGTCCCAGATTATTTTCCAAAACCTTCTGGGCACATGACCTCATTTCCCAGTTTCTTCCACTCTGAATGGTGCTCCTTTACCTCTGTGTTAAGGTCCTGGTGGCAGCCTGGGCTATTCTCTTGTCTTGAGCCTGAAACAACAGCACCCCGAAGACCACCAGGACCAAGCCAGCCATGCCCATGCAGATGAGATTCCCCACTGTGTAGTCTTGGGGGTGGGAGGCTAGGAAATGTGGAGAAAGAGGTCACAGAGGTCACAGCAGACAAAGTCACCCCTGGATCCTGGATGCCCACCCAGTACACTTGCCTCCCCCTGACAGACCAGATCCTCCGCACCCAGCCCTATAACTGAGAATTGTACTCACCACTCGTGTTATCTGAGCTGTTGTGTGATGGGCTGATGGTGTCAGCTGCTCCTTCAAAACCATAAAGAAGTGGACACATGAGGAGGTGATCCCACTCAAGCCAAATGTCCTCAAAACTCTCCTGTTCCTCATGATGTGACCGCTCCCAGCCCCTTCATGAGCCCTCCCTCTGCTCTGAGGGTCCTGTCTGCTGCCGTGGGTTCTGTCAGTCCCCCAGGGACTTCTGAGTGCAGACTTTGCTCCTGAGGCCCTTTGGGAAATAGGTTGGCTTTGCCCCAAGAACTCACATTTGGTAAGAAATGTGGTCTCTCATTACAGAACAGAATACCTTCTGCTCTTCACCCTGCTCTCTGTGGGAGATTGAACCATCCAAGCTCACTCTTCTGTAGCTGAGAGTGTATATTTGTTCAGCAGCTGAGCACTCATGGTCCAAGGGTGGGTCTCATCTACACACACACACATATATGGAATACTCAAGCCATTCTTGCGCTGTATGTATAGACAATTTTATGAAGAAACTTCAAGATGTACCTGAACTCTAAAACAACCCTTGTAAAGCACCTTTATTTAAAAAAAAAATTCCTTTTAATATAATGTTACTTTTTTCTTAAAAATATTTATTTATTTATTTATTTATTTAAGAAATGGAAAGACAGGAAGAGAAACATTAATGTGTAGTTTCCTCTTGAGCACCCCCTATTGGAGACCTGACCCACAACCTAGAAATGAGCCCTGACAGGGAATCGAACCAGAAACCATTTGATTTGCAGGCTGGTACTCAATCTACTGAGCCACACCACCAGGTCAAAAGTTTACGTTTCATAATAAAGACATGAATTTATCATAATCACAATGAAAATAAGAGTAGATTTACCTTTTTAAAGTCAGAAGTGTTTCTAACCTAAATGTATATATGGAAGCATTGCTTTAAATTTCTCAGAAAACATGCCATAATAGAGAGGTGTGGGCAGACATGTAGAGAGCAGGCAAGAATTTCACACTGAATCTGGAAAGGAACCCCCAGTTTCTCATGAGGTGTTCATAGCCCCCCACACCCAACCTGAGTCTCAGGTGAACACAGAGTGCTAGAGGCCTCCAGGTGAGCCCAGGGGCCTGCAGAATGATGCCCACAGGTGGGGGCACTTCTCCCCATAGGAGAGTGTCCAGAGGGGACTCCACCATCCCCCACAGCAGCCCCACCTTGGCCAGAGCCACCTCCTGCCCTGCTCTGAGAGGGTTCAGGGACCCCCATACAAGTCAGTGGGTTCCACTAAGGGTCTCTGGAAATGAGGTGTCAAGGTAGAGTCCACCTGTCTTCTTTCCAGCTCTCCTGACCTCTCCTCCTACATAGTCCAGCTATTTTCCCTGTATTACAAGACAGACTTGGACACCAAATTCTGAAAACCGACACCAGGCAAACTACTCAGGGGCCTAGGCTTTGGGTGGAAAATCTCACAGATTCTGTGTGGAAGCAGGAACAGTTGGCACCCTCAATGGGAATTTCCAAATCCTCTCAGCCTCCTTGATATTGAGGGTTCTGTTTGCTAAGTTGAACCCCCGGGCAGTGTAGACCTGCTCCCCCAAACCCCTGTCTCCCTGAGCTGTTTCATCTCTACAAGGTCCCAGTTACTGGGACAGGCAGGACAGGCCCCGAGAGGGTGGCACCAAGAATAGGTGCCACTTTTTCAGGTGCCCAGAAAGTCAGAAATAGACATGACCTTGCGGGTCCTGGGGAGGCAGCTTCTCGTTACTCAGGTAGAAAGATCCTCAGAGTTCACCTCCCTGGGCAGCTGAGTCCACACACACCCTCTGCCCTCTGTCCTGGGGATCCTGCTTGTGGTGTGTGCCTCTGGGGAGCAGCACTGCTCTGGTTCTGAGATGGAGACACCTGAAGGCAGTGGGCTGGGACTCCATCCTGTGACTCCAGTCCACTCTCACTTGCCTCTTGTTGTCACGGTCCAGCAAGGCTGTCTCCCTCCCTTACTCAGCCCTGTCTCAGCCTGCAGGGTCAGGAGGTCCCAGGGGTGGGAGACGCCCACCTGCTTCCGCCTCTCACAGGATGACCCTTCTCTGTAGAGCCACCTTGCCCTCCCATTATGCCTTAGACTTTCCAGGGGACAGAGCCTTCAGATGACCTTGGAGCTCAGAAAGGACATGGCAGGTGAGTCTCACCGGAGACCAGGATCTCTGGGGCCAAAAAACAGATGACATCTTGACCCCAGGGGGACACTGGCAGCCTCTACCATTGGAACCCACCCATAGGCCATAACCCTGGTTTGGGTAGTGTAGGGTGGGGGCTGCCTTCTGCTGACATGAGCCAGGCTGTTCCTCTCTTTAGCTGGGCCCCCACCATCTCTCTCCACATGACCACCTCACCTGTCACTTGCCTCATTTGCACGTTGACAGGCCTCACTTGGCTGGGGTGAAGGGCAAACCATCAGAGACCCTAGAGCCCCATGGTTCCCCTGAAATCTCTCCCTGCTGACACCCAGAGCCCTCAGACACAAGCCTGACCTTGAATACCTGAGGCACATTATATCCTCGGAGACTCAATCACCATGGCTGGTTTGTGTCTGTGGTCCAGGAGCCCCTGTGCTCCCCTCACCCCACCTCTCACATGGGTCTCCCCTCCCTGTAAAGACCCCAGTAACCTGTCGGGTTCCCCACTCATGGATGGGACCACTATGGGACTCACCTGAGACCAGGAGCTCCAGGGGCTCACTGGGTGGTGACCACACCTGGGGTTTGCTCCTGAAATAACCATAGCATCTGAAAGTCCCACTCTGTCTGGGAATCATGTGGCCCACAGGCAAGAGGGCCTGGAAATGCCCACTTGGGTCTTGCTGTGAGTCCAGGGCCCAGGAGAGCCTGTCTTCTCCTTCCTTAGTCAGAACAAACTTGCCAAATCCCTCATCTGAGTGACATTTGACAGTCAGTCATGTTCCCTCTTGAGGTTCCAACAGGGCTGGGCAGTGCTGAGAGGATGGGTTTGCTGTAATGGACTCCTAGGAGAGAAGGAGGCAGCATGTTAAATGGAGTCACACCTTCCTTGTGTCCCCTAGGGCTGGGCTGTATCCCCCTTCCTGAGGGCAGAGCCTGAGAATGGTACCCTTGGTGTCACCTCACCTGTCACCACCAGCTTCAGGGGGTCACTGCACTCTGACCAGACCCTGTGGCTGAGATAGTAACAGTGATATCTCCCTGCAGAGTGCTCTGTCATCTGTGTGATGGAGAGCTTGGCCTTGTTCCTAGGATCCAGTGGCATCTGTCTGTCCCAGGGTGGTGAGCTTCCTTCTTTATCCAGACGATACTCCTCAGCCTCTAGGCTCCCCTGACACCACATAGTCACAGGCCTCCCCCAGGGGACCATGGAGCCTGGCACAGTCCAGAGGGTGGGTTTGGGGAGGGTCCCTGGAAGGAATCAGAGGCTGAGTCAGAACATTTCCTACACAAGTGCCCAGCTCTCCACCCCCAACACTCAGATGTCCTTCATCTGTCATTCCAGAAATGCTGTTCTTTATCCCCAACTTCCCAAGGATGGCCTCATGTCCCCAGTGGAGAATGACACCTGGGAGCCCTGGGGGAAGACTCACCTGCCTGCACAGGTGTCCTCAGGCCCATGCTCAGCCCTGCAAGAGAGTTCCTGTGAGACATTATGCCTGAATCCTGAGCAGAATCCTCCTCTTCAGGAGCCTCCCAAGTCCTTGGGACCTGACAGAGCAGGGCTTCCCCTCCCCCCTCACATCTCACCGAGGCAGAACAGGGCTGTGAGGGTGGGGGACATGTTGTCTCCTCTCTGAACCCAGCTGTGCAGAAGGAAGAGACTAAGGAATCCTCAGTGTACACAGACTCACAGGGTGTGGTCACTGGGAAGCTGGCCGTCTCTGTCACAGGTTGTCACGTCAGGAAGTAGGACAGTGTCTCCTCCAGACTCCTCAGAAGTCTGGCTGCCATTTTCTCCATGAGGAAAGTTGTATACCTGGAGCCTCCTGAGGCAGCCCTCACAGGTGAGATGACCCAGGGTAAGACCTCCCAGGTCAGAGCCTCCACTACAAGCTCCATTCTCCCTTTGCCCATTTTTTAGCTCCTCCTTGTGCATCCTCCCCAAGGAAGAGTGTTCACCCAGGCCCTGGAGATGCTTCAGGAAGACGGGGGTCCCTGTGCCTGCAGAGCTCAGCTCGGTAGAGGCATGGTCTCCTCCTCACTGTGCAGTTCAGGAAAGTGTCACTGTGACAATGAGCACAAAGAACAGATATAGGGAAGTTAGGGAAGGACACACACCCCTTCCCCTGGCCCCAGAGTGTGGTTTTCTTTTCTATCCCAGCCACCGTCACTGACTTCTCGTTTTTCTTAGTAACAACCTCCACCTCACTTTTGTGGGGACAAGCCTCTGAGTGATGTCTGCCCCCTCAGTGCCCCTTGTTTCCTGGTTAAAGCCTCCTCCTCGGGCTGTGGTCCTGCCTTCAAGCTTCAGGGGGCATTGATTTGGCTTAGAGTCCTGATTTTTACTTATAGCAGATACTTATTTAAATAAACATCAGCCAGTGCTCAAGTGATCTGTGTACTAATGTCCTATCTCTGAGCCCCATTAGAATCCTGAGTCACATCTGAATCCCGAATCCTGTTGTCACAAACCCCAGTCTCCACAGCGGCTGTGCGTCAGTGGTGCTGATTCATGGGAGGGAGACTTCCGTTTCCAGACCAGATGAGGATGAAAGTGGGCTGGGATATGAGAGGATCAATGAGTCCAGGGCCAAGGCAAGACTATTGGACTTGCTCAAGACCATGTCTGCTCTGAATACCAAGCCCAGCTACTCATAATAGCTCTAAAATACGTAGACATAGAAAGGTGAAGGAAACAGAAAGGTTCCCAAATGGAGAGGGAACCACAGTGGAGAACAGAGACCAAAATTGAGTGGCCCCCAGTGACCATGACTATCAATGAGTAATAGGGATGAGATCTCCCTAAAGGGACAGAGAGGGACCCCAGGACTTCTCAGGAAGGGGGTAAGAGAGCAGGTGAAGGCTTCAAGTCTGGCCCCTGCCCTGTGTTCCTGTGCAGGCTCTGGGATGTCTCTGCCCACTCTCCCAACTTCATGGTCAGCAATAAGCAGTCTCCCCTGAGTTTCCTGAAACAGACTGAGTCCTGTATGTCAGCCATGGGTGTCTGTCCCATTTGTGTGTGAGGCTCCCATGGACCAGCCCTGGTGGTCAGAAAGCTGAGCAGGTGCTGAGTCTGAGAGAGTGGACAACATGGGGAAGAGGCAGTTGCCACAGGCTCTGCTCAGCCTGACTCCATGGACTGCCCTGGAGAATCTGAGCGAGACCAGGTGTGTGAGGGGAGAGACTCCTACTAGAGTGGACAGTGGAAAAATCCTAATAGTCTCAGACAATGCTATGGACGCCATCTACTGACACTGGGGACTGTCTCCTGCAATGAAAGAGACTCAATAGGAAATATGAGAGCAATGGAAGATGATAATGTATAAATACCTGAAAAATAAAGGCCTGAGCCAATAATATAAATTGTTTTATATACATTAATATAATGAATTAGAAACTTTAGAGATGATTAAGCCCAATAGATGGACACATGAAAATAATTCTTCCCATCAAGGATGAGACACAGGTAAAGGGCCATTTATGACAATGTAGTACAGTACAGAGGAAATTTCCAAAATGCAGAGTAGGGAGACCAGAAGTGGGGACTGAAGGTACTTGGGGACTAGAGTGAGGATGGTGGACGTCATTTCTATGGTGTCAGAAAGAAAGAAGTGAGTGTGACATTTGGTAACAGCTCAAGACAGAAATAATCAAATGTTTTACCAAGATGAGGAAAAACCAATCTAGTGTTAGGGAGCAGGTATATAAAAATGAAATCTGTATCTTGACTTTTTGGGCTTAATAAAGATAATGAAGGTCAAATAAAAACACAAGAACATATCCTACACCCAATTTCATGCATCAAAAATGGTTAATTTTAGGCCCTGGCTGGGGACTCAGTGAGTTAGAGCAGCATCTCAGTGTTTAAGGTTGTGGGCTTTGTCCCCAGCCAGGGCACACACAACAAGCAACCAATAGATGCATCAGTAAGTGGATCAACAATCAATGTTTCTGTCTCTCTCTCTGCTCCACTTCTCAAATGAATCAATACAAAAATATTTTTAAATGATTACTTTTATTTTAATGTGAATTTCAATTCAAAAAGAAAATCGTGGAGGATTGGCCTGGGGTGTTAAAAAGTCCTAAAATTACTTCCTAGAGGAAGTGCACATCACCATAGTGACAAGCTCGCTGGGACCAGACTTCCTCATAGCAAAGAGGACACCGGAAGACAGTGGGGACACACCTTCCAGGAGAAGATTATTAGTGAAGATTGTGCACTGAGCCCCATTAGATTTAAGGGACAAGGTGAATGTGTCAGCCAGGTCAGTCCCTAAGTGGAAACCTGTATCTCCTCCCAACCCCACCATGTGAGGCTGTTTCTCCAGGAGAGAGAACAGATTTCCAGGGAGAGAGCCTTTAACCACAGGGAATGGTTTTTTTTTTTCTCTCTCTGAGGAGTTGAATCACAAACTTCAATTGAAATAGTAAAGTGTTTCCTAGTTACTTGATGAAGCAAGTGAGACTGAAATAAGGCATTTCCAGAGCAGCAAGTTTTTAAACATTTTCATCTTTTCACACTCAGAGAAAGGATAAAATTCAGTGATATAACTCAGTTGGAAGAACAAAGACACCAAACTGGAGAAAGTGAGATGCAACAGCAAGGGAAAGTGGCAAAAAAACACATTAAAAAATATCATTGTAATGTCTATGTTGTGATCCAGTCACGTAATATTTGATGTCAACTGTATTGAAAAATAAAACTGATTTAGAAAAGAAGGAAATAATGTATGTGCTACATGGATGCATCTGAAGGACAAGTGAAATAAACAATCACAAAAGAGCAAAACAACAACAAAAACAACAACCCACAAAAACTTTTCCAACCACATCGGAATTATAGCTAAACTATAGGAAAACCACTATCCAGAACTTCCTGCTTTCTAGGTGAACAGAAGTCCCACAACTAAGAGTGTAAAGAAGAAGCCACATTGAGACTCAGAGACATGAAGAGAGCTGGTCTCACATCCACGTGTGACAGACAGAAGTCAGGAGGGAGAGCTCTGCTGCAGAGTTCCCCCCTGAGGATCCAGGGGTCCCAGCCCCAAACAGGGCACCCCAGCCCAGGGTTCCAGAGCCAAGGAGAGAAATGCTCATAACTTCTGGCTGTGAAAACCAGTGGGGACTGTGGCTAAGTGAGACTAGGACTTCTGGGGTCCCAGGCAGTTCTTCCCCGACCCAACTTGCAATCTTGCCCAAGCTGTTGCCAGTGCGTTTCCCACACAAATGGCCTCTCTTACCTCACACTTGAGACTTTCCTGAAACCTCTCAAATCAACAGCACTTGAACCCTAATCAATATCCTTGTGAATGATGTCAATGTACACATGTTCTCTAAGGCAGGTGCTTAAAGGTAGAGCTGTGTGTCTCTAACTGGGTAAGTGTAATTTATTTGCTCAATTGGTGACTATGACTGGCACTCCTACAAGTGATGCATTAGAATGCTATCAGCTCACTGTCCTCTCCCCCAGGGGATAGTAGGATTTTTCTCTTGGCTTCGAGTCTGGATGCATTGGGACTGTGGCCTTGTAATTCCGAGGAAAATCAGTTACAACACTGAAGTAGAAATAATTATTCCAGATAAAAGGGCAGACACCGTAGGTGCGCTATGAGGCTGTCAGACTGATGTGACTGGTGTCCCACACTGACCTGTACAGTGTGTGAAAGTCAGTTTGTGAGCCACTTCCCAACTCTGCATCAGGACCTCACCAGGACATCTGGAAGTTGGCCACGAAGGGACAATAGATGCCAAACATGGGAAAACACCAAGAACCAGTGTTTTATTAAGAGGAATTCCTGGGGTGACATTGGCTAATAAAATTAAATATAAGTTTCCATGTACAGTTCTCTAATACATCATCTGTATCCTGCACTGTGTTTTGAGCAGTGGGTTCTTCCCAGGCAGTGCAACCCAGGCGATCCCTTCAAACAAGTGTGTCTTGATTTCCCCCAGGCTGGTGTGGCTGTGTTGGTTGGAGCATCATCCCATAACCAAACCTTTGTGGTTACCATTCCCGGTCAGGGCGCATACCTAGATTGCAAGTTCAACTCCCTGTCTAGACACGTATGGGAGGCAATGAATCGATGTTCGTTTCTCCCATCTGTGTTTCTCTTTCTCTCTTCTACCTCTCCAAAAAAGCAATATAAATATCCTCATGTGTGGGTTTAAATAAGTCTTGATTCTATGCAACCAGGTTCCTGAAGAAAGTCCACAGGTGCCATCTGAGGAAAGGTGAAGGCATGTGGGGTCCAGAGAGGGCACTGGGACATCATTTGAGATTTTTCTCTTGTGGGCTGAATGTTTGTGATGCCATCTCATGGATTTATTGAAATAGATTGCAGGCTCTGAACTAGTGGATGGGCACTCCATACGAACATCAAGGCAGGTGTAATGGAGACATAAAGAAGAATGTGTTTCTGGAAGTGTAGGGAGGTGTGGACATGACCATGCCATGTGGGATAAATGCTAATTTCACTGAAATGGGAAAATCTGAGATGGGTCACATGACTCAACAATGGTCAAAAGGAGATTGGCAGAATTTAATGGCAGAAAGGTCCAAACCTTGCCCCCCTTCATATGACCAATGAGTCCTCCACCTGCAGTGAGCTGCAGACAGGTCACACAGCATGTCCCAGATTATCTTCCAGAACCTTCTGGGTACATGATCTCATTTCCAAGGCTCTCCCACTCTGAATGGTGCTCCTTTACCTCTGTGTTCAGGTCCTGGTGGCAGCCTGGGCCATTCTCTCGCTGTCTCGAGCCTGAGACAGCAGCACCCCGAGGACCACCAGGACCAAGCCAGCCACGCCTATGCGGACGAGATTCTCCACTGTGTAGTCTTGCAGGTGGGTGTCTAGGAAATGTTGAGAAAGAGGTCACAGAGGTCGCAGCAGACAAAGTCACCCCTACATCCTGGATGCCAACCCAGCATACCTGTACCCCTGACAGACAGGACCCTCAGCCCCACAACTGAGGATTCTCCTACTCAGCACTCTTGTTATCTGAGCTGTTGTTTGATGGGCTGATGGTGTCGGCTGCTCCTTGAAAACCATAAAGAAGTAGGTGCATGAGGAGATGATCCCATTCAAGCCAATTGTCTTCAAAACTCTCCCATTCCTCATGATGTGACTGCTCCCAGCCCTTTCTCAAACCCTTTCTCTGCTATGAGGGTCCTGTCTGCTGCCATGGGTCCTGCCAGTCTCCCAGGGACTTCTGAGTGTAGACTTTGCTCCTGAGGCCCTTTGGGACATAGGTTGTCTATGCCCCGAGAATTCAGGTTTGGTGAGAAATGTGGTCTCTCATTACAGAACACAGAACATTCTTGTAATCTCTCTGCTATCTGTGGGAGACTGAACCATCCAAACTCACTCTTCTGGAGCTGAGAGTGTATATTTGGTCAGCAGCTGAGGACTCAGGATCCATGGGTGGGTCTATCTATACACACATACATATACTGGGTACTCGAACAATTCTTGAGCTGTATGTATAAACAATTTTATTCAAAAAAACTTCAAGATGTATCTGAAGTCTAAAACAGCCCTTTTAATGCACCTTTATTTTTAAAAAACTTCCTTTTAGTATGTTAGTTTTCCCTTAAAAATATTCTATTTATTTATTTATTTATGAGATGGAAAGAGAGGAAGAGAAACATCAACGTGTGGTTTCCTTTTGAGCGCCCTCTATTAGAGACCTGGCCCACAACTTAGAAATGTGCCCTGGCAAGGAATTGAACCAGCAACTATTTGATTTGCAGGCTGGCACTCAATCTACTGACCCACAACAGCCAGGTCAAAAGGTTACTTTTCATAATAAAGGGATGAATTTAACATAATCACAGTGAAAATAGGAGTAGATTTACCTTTTTAAAGTCAGAAATGTTCATAACTTAAATGTATATGTGAAAGCATTGCTTTAAATTTCTCAGAAAATATGCCATAATAGAGAGGTGTGGGCAGACGTGTAGAGAGCAGACTTGAATTTCACAGTGTATCTGGGCAGGAATCCCCAGTTCCTCATGAGCCATCCACAGCCCCCAACACCCAACCTGAATCTCAGGTGAGCACTGGGTGCTAGAGGCCTCCAGGTGAGCCCAGAGTCCTTCAGAGTGATGCCCACAGGTGGGGGCACTTCTCTCCATAGGAGAGTTTCCAGAGGAGACTCCACAATCCCCCACAGCAGCCCAACCTTGGCCTGAGCCACCTCTTGCCCTGCTCTGAGAGGGTTCAGGGACCCCATACAGGTCAGCGGGTTCCATTAAGGGTCTGGAAATTGGGTACCAAGGGAGAGTCAACCTGTCCTCTTTCCAGCCCTCCTGGCCTCTCCTCTTTCATAGTCCAGCTATCTTACCTGTATCATAAACCATACCTGGACACCTAATTCTGAAAACTGGCACCAATCTATGCAGGGGCCTAGGATTTTGGTGGAAAATCCCACAGATTCTGTGTGGCAGGGGGAACAGTTGGCAGCCTCAATGATAATTTCCAAATCCTCACAGTCTCCTCGATATGGAGGCTTCTGCTTGCTAAGCTGAGTCCCCAGGCTGGGTGGACCTGCTCCCCAACATTCCTGTTTCCCTGAGTTGTTTCATGCACACAAGGTTCCAGTTAGTGGGACAAGCAGGACAGGCCCAGAGAGGGGGGGACCAGGAGCAGGTGCCACTTTTTCAGGTGACCCAGAAAGTCAGAAATGAACATACCCCTGCGGGTCCTGGCGAGGCAGCTCCCCCTTACTCAGGTGGGGAAAGATCCTCAGAGCTCACCTCCCTGGGCAGCTGAGTCCACACACACTCTGCCCTCTATCCTGTGAGTCCTGCCTGTGGTGTGTGCCTCTGGGGAGCAGAGCTTCTCTGGTTCTGAGATGGAGACACCTGAAGGCAGTGGGCTGGGACTCCATCCTGTGGTTCCAGTCCACTCTCACTTTCCTCTTGGCGTCACAGTCCAGCAAGGCCATCTCCCTCCCTTACTCAGCCCTGTCTAAGCCTGCAGTGTCACGAGGTCCCAGGTGTGGGAGATGCCCACCTGCTTCCACCTCTCACAGGATGACCCTTCTCTGAGGAGCCTACTTGAGTTCCCATCATTTCCATCATGCCTTAGATTTTCCTGGGGACAGGGCCCATAGGTGACCTTGGAGCTTAGAGAGGACAGGGGCAGGGTTGGCTTATCTGAGACCAGGAGCTCTGGGGCCAGAAACTGGAGGACATCTTGACCCCAGGGGGCACTGGGAGCCTCTGCCTTTGCATCCCACCCATAGGCCATAACCCTGGGTTGGGTGGTAGAGGGAGGGTGCTGCCTTCTGCAGAAGCACCTTCTACATGAGCCGGGCTGCTCCTCTGTTCAGCTGGGCCCCCAACATCTCCCTCTGCCATGATCACCTCACTTGCCACTTGCCACCTGCCACCCTTACCCATGGACAGTCCTCACTGGGCTGGGGTGAAGGGCAAACCGTCAGAGGCCCTGAAGCCCCATGGTTCCCCTGAAATCTCTCCCTGCTGACACCCAGAGCCCTCAGACACAAGCCTGACCTTGAATATCTGAAGGGCATTAGATACTCAGAGAGACTCAGAACCTCCCTGGACTGGTCTGTGTGTCTGGCCCAGGAAACTCTGTGCTCCCTTTACCCAACCTCTCACATGGGGCTCCCTCCCAACAAAGACCCCAATCACCTGTCGGTTGCCCCCAATCATGCATGGGACAATAATGGGATGTACCTGAGACCAGGAGCTCCAGGGAATCACTGGGGTGTGACCACACCTGGGGAGTGCTCCTATAACAGCCATAGCATCTGAATGTCCACCTGTCACTGGAGGTCACAGGGCCCACAGTGAACTGGGCCTGGACTTGCCCACTGGGGTGAGGCTGTGAGTCCAGGGTCCAGGAGAACCTGTCTTCTCCTTCCTTAATCAGAATGAACCTGTTGAATTTCTGCCGTGACCCACACTGGAGAGTCACATTCCCTCCTGAGGTCAGGACAGGGCTGGGCAGGGCTGAGAGGTTGGGTGTGCTGTAGAATCCTAGGGGAGAAGGAGGCAGTATGTTAAATGGGGCTCATTCCTCCCTCACTTTCCCCAGGGCTGGGCTGCGGGGGGAGACCCCCTGAAAGCATCCCTCTTCCTGAGGGCAGAGCCTGAGGCTGGTACCCCTGGTGTCTCCTCACCTGTCACCACCAGCTCCAGGGGGTCGCTGAGCTCTGACCAGCCACTGGGGCTGAGATAGGAGCATTGATATCTCCCTGCATCATACTCTGTAGTGTGTGTGAAGGAGAAATTGGCCTTGTCACTGGGTTCCAGTAGCTTCTGTCTTTCCAAGGATATTCCGCTTCCCTCTTTATGCAGACAGAACCTCTGGGCCTGCATGGGCCCCTGACACCAGATGGTCACAGAGCTCTGCAACAGGGTCACAGAGCCTGGCTCAGCCCAGAGGGTGGGTTTGGGGAGGGTCCCTGGAAGGAATCAGAGGCTGGGTAACAAGACATTTCCACACCCAGGCCCCAGATCTCAGCCTGATGACCATCCCTAATGTCCCTCATCTGTCAGACATATCTGTTCTTGTTCCCAATCTGCTTGGAGGTTGGTCCCTTGTCCCCAGTGAGGACAGAAACTTGGGTCCCCAGGGGACAGACTCACCTGCATGCACTGGGGTCCTCAGGCCCACGTTCAGCCCTGCAAGAGAGTCCCTATGAGAGATTTGCCCTGAATTCTGAGTAGAACCCTCCTTCCCAGGAGCCTCCTCAGTCCTGGGGTCCTGACAGAGCAGGGCTTTTCCTCCTGCTTTCACATCTCACCAAGGCAGAGCAGGGCCATGAAGGTATGTGCCATGGTAGCTCCTCTCTGGTTCTGGCTGTTCAAAAGGAAGAGACCACAGAGTCCTCAGAACAGAGAGATGGACTGGGTGTGGCCAGTGGGAGGCTGTCACTACTTGCCTTGGTGATGTCACATCAGTGGCCCCACAAGAAGAGGAACAGTATCTTCACAGAAGCCTGGTTGTTGTTTCCAAGATCAAGTAGCTAATTGATCCACAGCCTCCTGAGACACCCCTTGCAGGTGAGGTGACCCAGGGCATGTCCTTCCAGGTCAGAGCCTCCCCAACAGGGTCTTCTTCCCCCTCATCCCAGCCATTATCACCTCCCTGTGGGTCCTCCCTATGGACAGTGGTCACTCAGGCCCTACAGATGCTTCAGGAAGATGAGGGTCCCTGTGCCTGCAGAGCTCAGCTCAGCAGAGACACAGTGTTCTCCTTACTGTGCAGTTCAAGCGAGTATCACTGTGACAATGAGCACAAAGGGGAAATGCAGGGAAATAAGGAAGGAAACATGTCTGTTTCTGGCCCCAGCATCTGGGCTTTCTTTTTATTTTGTGTTTTCCACAAACTTCTCTTTTATCTTAACAACAACATCTACCCTCTCCTTTCTGAGAGCAAACCTTTGAGTTATTTTTGCTCTCAATGCCCCTTGTTCCATGGGCAGAGTGGTCCTCCTGGTATCACAGCTTTGGGCTAGACCTTTGACTTGTAGAGGCAAGTTCATCTTTATTTAAATATTAGTGTCCTCTCTGCCTACCTGTGTGAATGAAGCAGGAACATCAGGATCAGATGTTGTCTTCTTTTTGTTTAAGATAAGAGAAGACTTGCTTATTTATTTACTTTTCAATAAATTTAAACCTTCAAGGGGGAGAGCATGCCATGGATTTTGTGTTCAATTGTCTCAGTAGGAAGGTTGCTTTGGAATTTGGCAGAGCCATGCCACATTTACCTGCACATGAGCTACTTTTCCCCAGGGGACTCTCGTTTTGTTTGGTTTGCCACCAGCAGCCACTGTGTTGGTCTTTGTGTTAAGGAGCACGTCTCTTGCCTGGATAAAGTTCCATTTCCTCTCAAGCACAAACACCTTCAGTTTTCTGTGCTCCCTCTGGTCCTAAAGACCCCACCTATCACTGGCAACCATGTCTCAGAACCCTAGCCTTCCAGACATTGTGTCATTTGAGAAGTTCTCTTCCCAGCGGGGCCCCAAAGTTCAGTAACAGGAACGCCATTCACCTCCTTTTACTCTTCCACGTTTATAAGTTATTTGGTATTCATGTTTATGTGGAAACTCTAGTATGGTGTTCTAGTCTTGAAATATCCTTTTCAGACTTTCATGCTAGCCTATGTAAATATGCGCTAGCTCTAGAAAATATCTGTAAGACCAGTGTCTGCTATCCCACAATTGTTTGAAAGAAGTCAGTGTATATCTTGATGGACCAGAAGTTAATTTTGTGCAACAATTTTAATTTTCAGGTGTAAATGTTTGGTAGTTTGATGATGATTCAGATTCTCTATTAACTATTGTTATTTGGGGGGTAAGGGAAGGTTTATCCATTGAGAAGGTGCACACAGAGGAGGTGGGAGATTTAATCGTAACTCAAATTTATCTTTAGAAAGCACAGAGTTCAGGCTTCTTTTATGTCAAGGAGAAGGGAACCAGGAAGGGCAAAAGGTGATAGATGAATGCAGACATCTGGGCCCCAGCAGAGGACTGAAAAAGATTGTGCTAGTTGATGTGATACAATTCCTGTCAAGATACCAATGGAGTATTTCACACAACTAGAACAAACATTCCAAAAATTTACATGGAACCATAGATGACCCAAAATAGCCATGGCGATCTTGAGAAAGGACAAAATTAGAGGAATCACACTACCTGAAATCAAACTATACTTCAAAGCTGTAGTAATCAAAACAGCGTGGCACTGGCATAAAAACAGACACATAGACCAATGGAACAGAAGAGAAATCCCAGAAATAAACCCATGCCTTTATGGTCAATTAATATTTGACACAGGAGGCAAGAATATACAATGGTTTGGGGAAAACTGGACAGATGCAGGAAAAAAATGAAGCTCGACCAACTTCTTACAACATACACAAGAATAAACTCAACCTTGATTAAAGAGTTAAATGTTAGACTCAAAAGCATAAAAATCCTGGAAGAAAACATAGACAGTAAAATCTCAGACATTTCTTATAGCAGGGGAAACATACAAAAAAAATGGACAAATGGGACTACATCAATCTATTTATTCCAGGAAAAAAATTGGATATTAGTCCTTTGTCTAAATTGGATAAAGTTTTTCATAAAGTATACTTATGTTTATTGTGAAAAGATTTTATTCTAAAGTAGAACTGGAGGGAAAAAAACAGGAACTGTTACATATGGGTTCTCAGGTAAACTCAATGTAAAAACTGCAAGAGTGATTTCCCATACATTTGTGATGTACAGAAAGCTGAAACTACCCTCAACCAATGAACCTCCACCAAGAGCTTCTCCCCATCCTGAAGGCAATGACGTTGCTGCTTGAAGTGAATCTTCCCACTCATTCCTTACATTTTTTGCCCATTAATATCGCCTGCCCCAAATTCTCAGTGAACTCACCTGTAGCATGCTACAGTTTGCATGTCTCAAATTGCAATTCTTCTGCTACTCACAACCTAACTCAGTTTACCTCCCTCATGGAATTTGACACTAAAAAAGTCCATGGGATCTATAGTGATGTCTCATTCCACAACAGATATTGGTCCTTAGTACTATATCTCTATTTTTTTTGTCCAATGTTGCTGGAATTTAAACATTTTAACTCCTAACTATCAACAACCAAACCTTTAAAAATAATGAACGAACTAATCAAACAACATGAACAGGAACAGAATCATTGAAATGGAGATCACATGGAGGGTTATGAGCTGGGAAGGAAGAGGGGGAGAAAGGGAGAAAAGGTACAGAGAATAAGAAGCATAAATGGTAGGTACAAAATAGACGAGGGGAGGTTAAGAATAGCATAGGAAATGTAGAAGCCATAGAACTTCTACCCAATGGACATGAACTAAAGGAGGGAATGTGAGTGGGAGGGGGTGTGCAGGGTGGATGGGAAAAAGTGGGTAAATGGGACAACTGCAATAGCATAATCAATAAAATATATTTTTAGGAATATTCATGAATTAATACTTTTGGCTTTATTAATGCTACAAACTGAATACTAACATCCTGGCAAATTCATATGTTGAAGCCCTAACCCCCAGAGTGGCTGTAATTTAGAAGTGGAGCCTCTAAGAAGTAGATTAAATAAGCTTATAAGGGTAGAGTTCTGATTTGATAAGATCAGCTTCCTTCTAAGAGAAACCAGGTGGCTCATTCTGTCTCTTTGTTCTTACACCAATGAAAGTACACAGGAAGAAGGGCCATTCACAAGCCCAGGGAGAGACCTACCACACATCAACCCTTCTGTCTCCTTGGTCTGGGACTTCTACTCTCCAGAGCTGTAAACAAGTAAGTATGTGTTGCTTAAACCCCTCGGTCTATCACATTTTGCTATAGAAGCCAGAGCAGAATAATATAAAAATTGGTACCAAGACTGGGAAGCAGCTTCGGAACTGGTAATGGGAAGCATGCATGCTAGAAAAAATTCTAGGTGTAGAATGGACTGCTGGTGGATACATGGATGTTAATGTTGACTCTGATGGGAGCTCAGAAAGAAGAGAGGAGGTAAAGCCTCCACCTTCTCAGAGAATACATGATGAAGCCAACAGAATGTTAGTTCGATGGAAATATGGGTGGTAACATCCATTTAGTGAGTCTTCAGATAAAATGACTAATAAGGTATTAGACGATGAAGGAAAGGGGATTTTCATTATACAGTGGTAAAGAACTTGGCTACATTGTCTTCTAATGCTTCTAGAAGGTGGAACTTGGCAGGCATAAAGTGACACATTCCTAAGCAAAACATTGACGTGTGACACAGTTCCTCCTGAATGCTGGTAGTAGCTTTTGAGAGGAGAGGAGTGAATTGAAGAAGGTATGGTTAAGCAAATGGACCCAGAAGTTAATGAGCTGGAAAATCCCTGACTGCTCATGTGGCTACAAAGGAGAATGGCTTAGGGAGAGCACAGCACAGGTGGGGATGGACTGTCAGTCAGTGGAGAGATGATGGGATTGTTGGAATGGAAACACCTCTTGGACACGACAGGCTGGGATGATAGTTACCTGTCTGCAAATGTGTGCTATTATTCTTCAAGGAAAGGAAAGAATGACCCCAAAGGCAGTTATCAGGGGTTATCAGGGCTGCCCCACTGACTTCAGAGTGAGAATCACTTCCTTGGATTCAACATGGCAGGTGGTCTCCCCTCAAAGCCTTGGGAGTGGGGTTCTCACAGGGAAATGAAGGTGCTAAGCCACCAAGCTGAGCCATGGAGGTAACACTGCCACCCCAGAATGCCTGGAAAGCAGAACATCAAATCTAACCACAATGCCGTGCCCCTGAAACTAATGTAAAATACTATTGAAGGTCAACTGTAATTGAACAAGAGTATTTTTTTAAAGATTTCATTTATTTATTTTCAGAGAGGGAAGAGAGGGAGAAAGAGAGAGAGAGAGAGAAACATCAATATGTGCTTGCTGGGGGCCATGGCCTACAACCCAGGCATGTGCCCTGACTGGGAATCGAACCTGCGATGCTTTGGTTTGCAGCCTGCGCTCAATCCACTGAGCTACGCCAGCCAGGCTGAGCAAGAGTATTTTTTTAAAAAAGAAAGAAATTGAACCCAAAAGAGAGGAAAGAAAGATTTAATTAATGTTGTCTTGCAAGATGTTAAATGTGCCTGGATCCCCTGTCTTTCTGATTTTTCCTTGTTGGAATAGGAATATCTTTCCTATGCCCGCCTCAGTCTTACATGTCAGAAGCATGTAACTCGTCTGGGTTGCAGGTTCACAACTGCAGAGGAATTCCGCCTTAAAATGAGTCCTATCCCGAGTCTCACCCGTGTCTGATGTAGACAGTATGTCGATGAGACTTTGAACTTTAGGCTTGAGAGCTGATGCTGGAATGAGTGGAAGTGTGGGGCACTGTAGAGTTGAAAGGAATGTACTGTGCATGGGAGAAGGACATGAAATTGGGGGGTTCAGGGAGGAATGTTGTACAGTGAATACATATGTTCTGCCCCCCTCTCAAAATTCATGGTAAAGCCCTTAACTGCCAGCATGACTGTATTTGGAGATGGGGTCTGAGGCAGTAGTTAAGGTTAAATGAGATCATAAGGGTGGGGCCCTGATGAGGTAGTTTAGTGTCCTGAAAACAAGAGACACCAGGGGGCTCTCTCCCCCTCTCTCACACACACACAGGAAAGGCCATTTGTGCAGAAGCAAGAAGGCAGCCACCCACCACCCAAGGGGACAGGCTTAGCAGACACTAACCCTGCTGGTATCTCAGTCTCTGGCTTCCAGCCTCCAGGGTGATGAGAGAGTAGATTTCTGGGGGTTAAGATGCCAAGTCTGTAGTCCTTTGGTGTGGAAGCCGAGCAGATGTACACAATTAATTTTTCTCGTTTTTGTTCTTTCTGTGTAAATACATGTTCTTATTTTTTTTCTCCTCTCTTGAGGACATGCTTATTGATTTTAGAGAGGGGAGAAGGGAAGAAGATAGAGAGGGAGAGAAACATCAATGTGAGAGAGAAACATCGATGGGCTGCCTCTCATACGTGTCCTGACTGTGGACCAAACCCTTAACCTAGGTATGTACTCTGACCAGGAATCAAGCCAGCAACCTTTTGGTTTATGGAACGATGCTCTAACCAACTGAGCCACACCAGCCAGGGCCATGTTCTTATCATTTTTATATCCTTTTATCCACTGTCCTGGGATGAATTTCTGATTTTTTGTCTAACTTCTTTAGATGCTCACCCAAGTCACTGAGTTCTAGGCTTTCTCTCTCTAGGAATTTTGTTTAGGCACTTAATATTCCCCTTTGATCTTGATATTTAACATTTGTATTACCATTCAAGTCAGAATTTGTGTTGATGTATATGATTCACATTTATTTTTTTGTAAAAACAAAATTTATTTATTTATTTTTAGAGAGGGGAAGGGAAGGAGAAAGAGAGAGCAAGAAACATCAATGTGTGGTTGCCTCTCATGCACCCCCTACTGGGGACCTGGCCCACAACCTAGGCATGTGCCCTGACTGGGAATCGAACCAGTAACACTTTGATTTATAGGCCCACCATCAATCCACTGAGTTACAGCAGCCAACACAATATTTATATTTTAAGTGAAAAAATTTCTATCTTCTTTTCTGATTTACTTCTCCCAATCACTGATTATGTAGAGATGTGTTGTTCTAGTTCTAAAAATGTAGAGTATAGACTTCCAGCCAAGATAGATGTGTAGGTAGATACACTTTGCCTCCTTGCACACCCAAAAGAAGGACAACAAATTCAAAAAAAAAAAAAAAATCCAAGTCCTGGCTGGCGTAGCTCAGTGGACTGAGCGCGGGCTGGAAACCAAAGTGTCCCAGGTTCGATTCCCAGCCAGGGTACATTCCTGGGTTGCAGGCCATAACCCCCAGCAACCGCACATTGATGTTTCTCTCTCTCTCTCTCTCCCTCCCTTCCCTCTCTAAAAAATATTTAAATAAATAAAATCTTAAAAAAAAAACAGAGCTGCCAGAAAATTGAACTCTATGAAAGTCTGACAACTGAGGAATGAAAGAAGAAACATTCATCCAGATTGGTAGGAGCAGGCAGAGACAGGAAGCTGAGGTGGAGAGGAATCACAGCAAGTCAGCAGCTGGAGGACCAGGTGGTCCCACATTTGCATGTGGATCAACAGGGAGGAACAACTGGAAAATGAGACAGACTGAGCACCCAGGATTCCAGCACAGGAAACTGAGCCTCAAAACCACTGGTAGTAAAATCTGCAGGGGTTGCAGTGGTAGGAGAAATTCCCAGTCTCACAGGAGAGCTCCTTGGAGAGATCTACAGGGTCCTAGAATGTACACAAACCCACCCACCCTGGAATCAGCACCAGAAGGGCCCAGTTTGCTTGTAGGAAGAGGGGGAAGTGACTGAAAGCTGGCTGAGAGTGGAACAAACCACATTGTTCCCTCTCAGACCCCTCCCCCACATACAGCTCCACAATGAACCAATGTAGGTTGCCCCTCACTGGTGAATACCTAAGGTTCTGACCCTTACTACACAACAGGTGCTCTGAGACAAAGAAATATGGCTCAGGTGAAAGAAAAAATTAAAGCTCCTAAAATAGAACCAAGTGATGAAGAGATAGCCAACCTATCAGATACAGAGTTCAAAACACTTGTAATCAGGATGCTCACAGAAATGGTTGAGTATGGTAGCAAAATAGAGGAAGAAGTGAAGTCTATGAAAAGTGAAATGAAGGAAAATACACAGGGAACCAACAGTGACAGGAAGAAAACCAGGACTCAAATCAATGGTTGGGACCAGAAGGAAGAAAGAAACATCCAACCAGAACAGAATGAAGAAACCAGTATTCAAAAAAATGAGGAGAGGCTTAGAAACCTCCAGGACAACTTTAAATGTCCAACATCCAAATCGTAGTGACACAGAACAACGAGGGGGCCTGGGATGATATACTATTACCCGAAAGGAACTCCCCAGGTTCATTATGTCTGCCACCAGAGGAAAGACATCTCTCAATGCCAGAGATTTGTGAAAAAGAAAGGAAATGTTTATTTAATGCTACACAGACTTAAAGTGGCATTCATCAAATCCCAAAGTCCCTTAAAACACCCACAAACACACACAGTCCTTCCTTCCCCCTCTTTGCTCAGGCTGGGGTAATGTATCTCAGGAAAAGAAATAGAAGTCCATGGCTCAGGCAGCCCCCGGTTCTTCCCAGTAATCCATCTCAGCTGGTAAGCCTCCCTCAGTTCCTAGCACCATCAGCTGTGTCACCGGGATCTCTGCTAAAGCCAGCTGGTGGTTCCCCCTTCGAAAGCTACAGGGGTCCCCACTCTGGCAAAGCTGCGAGGTGCTCTCTCCACTGTCCCAGCCGTGTGGTTCTCCCTGCACGATGGCTGCGGGAGTCTCCACTTTGCCAAAGCCTTGTGGTTCGCTCTCCCAGGGCCACAGGTGTCTCCACTCAGCCAAAACCACATGGTTCTCCCTCTAATGGCTGCCGTGTCTGGGTTTAAATCCCTGCCAATCTTCCTCTGCAGCCCCATTTCCAACTCCACCTACATTTGGCCACACGTGCCAGCACTCTCATATCTTTCCAACTTCACTGGGCTGCCATCATGAGTATGGGCAGGCGTGGCCTCATTTCTCATTTCATGGGGCCAATCCTCTCCAAGCTCCCACAGAGGCACTGTAACCTGGGGGACCTGCCACCCAGTTCCATCTTGGTGGGGAAGTTACTTCCATGCCCCTGGCTCAGAGCATGGCCACCGCTATCTAACATATCTATGTAACCAATTAAAGGTTATAGATATATTAAATGACCATGCCAGAGGTTAGCTGCAAGGCTGTTGCTAAGTGAAACAGCTCTCAATGGCCCTGCTCCATTTGCCCCTTCCCCCAACCCACACCTGTGGGGGTGGGCAGTGAGGGCATCCTAATATTTCCTGAACACCTTGAGGTCTGGACCCCATTCTAAATCCTTATTTGGGGTCCCCCTCTTGGCTGCACCCTGTTATAGTAGGAGTGCCAGAAGGAGAAGAAGAAGAGCAAGAATTCAAAAACTTACTTGAAAAAATAATGAAGGAGAATTTCCCCAATCTAGCAAAGGAAAAACACTTCTGGGAAGTCCAGGAAGTTCAGAGCGTCTCAAAGAAGTTGGACCCAAGGAAGCACACACCAAGGCACATCATAATGCATTACACAAGATTAAAAGTAAAAAGAGAATCTTAAAAGAAGCAAGACAAAAGGAGAGAGTTACCTATAAAGGAGTTCCCATCAGACTGTCAGCTGATTTCTCAAAAGAGACCTTGCAGGCAAGGAGAGGCTGGAAAGAAGTATTCCAAATCATGGAAGGCAAGGACCTACATCCAAGATTATTCTAATCAGCAAAGCTATCATTTAGAATGGGAAGGCAGATAAAGTGCTTCCTATATAAGGACAAATTAAAGGAGTTCATAATCACCAAGCCCTTATTATATGAAATGTTAAAGGGACTTATCTAAGAAAAAGATGATCAAAACTATGAACAGTAAAATGACAACAAACTCACAACTATCAACATCTGAATCTAAAAACAAAAAGAAAAATGAACTAAGCAAACAACTATAACAGAACACATTCACAGAAATGGAGATCTCATGGAAGGTTATCAGTGGGAGGGCAGAGAATGGGTGAAAAAGTACAGGGAATAAGAAGCATAAATGGTAGGTACAAAATAGACAAGGGGAAGTTAAGAATAATATGGGAAATGGAGAAGCCAAAGAACTTACATGTATGACCCACAGACATAAATTAAGGTGGGGGAGTGCTGGTGGGAGGGGGGTACTGGGTAGAAGAGAATAAAGGGGAGAAAAAATGGAACAACTGTAATAGCATAATCAATAAAATATATTAAAAAAAGAAAAAATAAAAATACAGAGTTCATGGTTATCTTCCTCTGCAGAACGAGGTGACTTCTAGGTCTTGTGGCATCTTGCTTGCTTACAGAACATCTTCAGACTTGGGGTCAGTAGCTAAGCGTCCAAGGGGACAGCCCCTATGCCATCTGAGGTCCCTGCAGGCCCCCTCTCTAAAGTGTGGGGTCTGGGTCCTTTCTGGGCTAGCTAGTGGACGGCCAGAGCAGTGTACACACTGGGGTCATCTGGGGGCTCCTCTGATGGGGGTGAACGGGGTGCACTTGCTGCTCGTTTGAGGGTCTTGCGGTTCAGCTGGGCATAGGTCACATCCTGGGGGTCTTCAGATGGAGTATCCTGGAGGGGGTAGAGTGAGAGATAGCTGTATGATTGGGCTGGGGGTAAGCCAGGGCACTGGGAGCAGAAATGATCCACATGACCACCATCTGCCTGGCCTCTCCCACGTGCCTGTCCTTCATGTCCAGCAATTCCACAGACAGGAGAGAAGGCAGGGTGGCCCCCCTCTGCCTGAGCTCTGAGTGGTTGATCTGGGTATACATGTCACTCCCTGGGGTTAATGTAGCCAGAGCTCTGCAGGGGAGGAGGGGTGGAGACAGGAGAGGGTAGAATTTCTCTCCTTGTTTTGCTTGCTCCTCTTTTTTAAAAAAGAAAAAAGATTTTATTTATTTATTTTTAGAGAGGGGAAGGGAAGGAGGAACAGAGTTAGAGAAACATCAGTGTGTGGTTGCTTGTCACATGGTCCCCATTGGGAACCTGGCCTGCAACCCAGGCATGTGCCCTGACTGGGAATCAGACCCTCCACTCTTTGGTTCACAGGCTGGTGCTCAATCCACTGAGCTACACCAGCCAGGGCACCCCTCTTCTGATAAGAGTTGGAGAAACAGCTCTTTGGGGAAGACTTAAGAGTTGTTCGTGTGATGTTAAAATGACTGCTGGACAGATAGCAGAGATGGCTCTATTGTCTTTGAGGCTGGGGCTCAGACAAGAGGACAGAGCTGGAAAAAAATTGTGGATTCATGAACATAGAGAGGGTCCAGCTACATCTGGGATTCAATAAATAAGGCAATGTAAAATACAGAGTTGTCTCAAGGTGAAGTGAACAAGACAGTGGACTTCCTATGGGAGTAGGAGACTAATGCATCTAAATCCACGAGACTGGAGGAAAGGGAGGAAACAGAGGTAAAGGAAGTCTAATCTACAGGGGGTTTGTGTGAATCAGAAAAGGCATGCTGAGCCCTGGCCAGTGTGGCTCAGTTGATTGGATTGTTGTCCTGTAGATCGAAGGGTTTGGGTTCAATCCTCAATTGGGGTGCATGGGAAAGGCAACCAATTGATCTCTCTCTCTCATCCTCCTTCTCCCTCTCCCTCTCTCTCTCCCTTCCTCTCTCTCTGAAACAATGAAAAGGTGTCCTCAGAGGAGGATTAAAAAAAGGAAATAAAAGGCACATCAGTCAGATGCCACCAGTAGGGTGTCAAACCCTGCAAGGCTTATTGTGCACAAAGTGTACAACTGTCCATGGAAGCACCACCATCACGAGATATGGATAACTGAGCATCAAAGAGACCCAAGTAGGGGAACTGAGAAGGAGGGGCCCACTTGCTACCAAGAAAACCCACTGAGAAGTGGTGTTCCAGCAGTTGGCCCAAGTCCCTTTCAGGAGGATGGGCAAGGTCAGAGGATGCTGAAAACTGAGTGACAGGAGGGAGAAGCATCCTCACAATTTATCTTATTAACAAGTCTGCAGTGGGTGCTCTGGGCAGGGCAAGGGTCTTACCTTACTGTCCATCACTTCATCTTCCTCAGATTGGGAATTTCTCATGGAAGAACCTACAGAAGGAGAAGATTCTATCTCATGGCAAGATCCCTGGAATCCCTTGATCTACACATCCTTCCTGATCTTAGGTGGGGAGACTGAGGTTTATCAAGGAGCAAGGATGTGCCAGGGGCCACATGGATTTAGGATTTTCGTGCTTGCACACTCCTAAGACCAGAACCCTTCCCAACCACTCCCCCTGCCCCTGTGTCCCACCAAGACCTCACCTCCTCTCTGATTGCACTGGTTCTCCCCTTGAACAGGAGCCATGGAGCTGGAGCTGAGCAAGGAGAGCAGGAGTGTTAGGCAGTGGTGAAGGAGCTATAAGTGGAGGAGAGGTCTAGGGAGGTTTGGGAGAAGAAACTACCTTTTCTATAGTGCTCTGGTCTTAACTTCAAGGTCTGAAACACCTGCAAAGAGTTAGACATTAGTTTCTAAACTGCCCCAGAACCCACCCCTGGGGCTGCATTAAGATCTCAGCAGCTAGGATCCCCACCCCAGGGTCCATTGGGAATTCAGTGTAAACAGAATTAAATGGTAGCACTCAAAAGTTACATGGCAGATTTAAACAAGTTTTTGTGAACCCAAAAGAATATTTTCAAAAGTGTCTGTTCTTATTAAATCCCTCATTCTCATAGAGAATGGTATGTAGAAGCCAAGATGTGGATGATAGGTCTGCTTATTTCTAGTAGGCTGTCACTGTGTCTTGGTCTGAGCTGGTACACACAGTACAAACATATCTGTAACTACTTCTGTACCAATTGATCCATATATATACATATACATATACATATACATATATATATATATATATACACACACACACACACACACATATATATAAATAAATATATATATAAATATATATGTGTATATATATATTTAGAAACAGGGGAAGGGAAGGAGAAAGAGAGGGAGAGAAATACTAATTGGTTGCCTGTAGCGTACCTCCAACTGAAGACCTGGCAACCTAAGCATGTGCCCTGACCAGGAATTGAAATGGCTACCCCTTGGTTTGCAGGACGACACCCAACACCCTGAGTTACACCATTGAGGGCTATGTATTTATTTCTATTGAGTTCATACTGTAACAGACAATGAGAAGCATGTGATCTTTATGCAATATTGTACTAACCAGAATTACATGTACTAAGCAATAAACTAACACTTCCGTTAGAACAAAAAGAGGAACAAACTTTTTCTTTCTTTCTTTCTCTTTTTTTTCCTACAAACTCTATTTTAGACTCCATTTTACTATATTACAGGGACCAGCAGTTCCCATTCCTGCCCTGAAAGGTGTTGATCTGCCACAGGAATTTGGCTGATACTGACATGTTGACACCAAGATCTTTGTTAGAACCAAACAAAAACACTGCCTATGCGTCCTCACTGCCCTCTCCTCTCCTTAGAAAAGCTACTGGCTTAAACAGAAATCTTAAGATTTTTTTTTTTAGGACAGGAGTCTGCTATCTTTTTGGATCCCCAGCACCTCAATAAATCTCTTTCCTTTTCATGAGCACCTGTCTCATGAGTCTTTGCTTTTATCACAGCAGGCCACTGAACCTGCATTTGGTAACAATACAGACATTTTTTTTCTTTTAACTGCTTTTTAGACAGAGAGACAGAGAGGAAGTGGGGGGAGGGGGGAGAGAGAGAGAGAGAAACATGGATTGGGCTTCTTGTGCACTCCCAGAGAGGGGACTGAACATGCATCCTGGGTATGTGCCCTGACTGGGAACCGAACCCACGACCTTTCAGCCTATGGAATGATGTTCCAGCCAAATGAGCCATACTGACTAGGGAAACAATCCTGACATTTTCATTTCCAACCAAACACCTCAATCTGTCCTAGCCTACTGCCTTTGCACATTTTCAAATACTTCATGGGCATTTAACCCCATGTATTCACATATTTTCTGAAAACAATGGAATTCCTAACTACCTCAACCCCCACCCCTATTCCTCACCACCTTGCCCACACCCCACTGCTCTTGCCTGCAGGATGACAATGATACCTCCTTGTGGCTCCCCATTTCCTTGCCAGCATGGTCCTTCAGGTCTGGGTACGCCCCTGCTACCTCCACACAGGACCCCCCTCATCATCACTGCACTCTCCACGGGAATCTCTGATCCCTTGTCTCAAGAAGATTATCAAGGAAGTTGGGATAGAAAGAGTTTTCTAGAAATGGTTGATTAATTAGGAAAAATTTCAAAACTCAACATTATATATATTTTTGAGCCATATTTTGGCTGGTGCCCTAGGAAGCCACTTCCTAGGTCTTTAGAGGAAGGTCACACTTCTCATGCAGACCAGGTAGACCAGGTCTCCCCATCTTCTACTTACCTGACTTTCTGCATTTCTTCTGGTGCTTGAAGAGGAAGAGGAAGAAGAGGAGGAAGCAGAACAGCAGGACAAAGGCCACAGAGGCTCCAATCAAAATTTTCTGGTACTTTTGAAGACCTTGGACACAAGGATGTCATAGATGAACCAATGATGCCAGTTAAATGAGCACCTACTGTGTGCCAGTCATATTTGGGGGGTTCTGTGCATTAATCACCTCTAACCTTCATAACAATCAAGCCAAATGTGAGTGCCAGTCCCACTTCCAGTGGTTTCCCAAACACAGAAACTGAGGCTCAGAGAGATCCACCAGGTGCTCCAGGTCATCTAGCCAGGAAGTGGCAGAGCTGGAATTTGAACCCAGGACTGTGGGTTCTCTTGTGCTCCATCCATGTTCCCCCACCAGACAGACATCAGCTTTGGGTTCTTGGAGCTGCTCCCCTAATTGGAATGGCTTGTCCCCTGGTCCCCAGGTGTCCCAGCCCTGTCCTTTACCTAGAGCTGAATGTGTCTTCCCATTGTTGCCCCCACTCACCAACCCATCAGAAGCTGTAGGGGACCTAAATGGGACCCCTCAGAGCCAGGGTCTGTGAGCAGTGACCTCTGTGACCTTCCCCATCCCTATGTCCAGTGAAGATCTGTCCTCTGTCCTGCAGACCCCACACTGTCATGTGGGGACCCCTTGAATGTTTCTGAGTGTATATCTGGGAGGGGACATGAGGATGGAGCTGCTATTGCCCAAGCACCCTCTCCATGCTGGGGGCTCCCCTAAATCTCTTAGCAGACCTGTGAGGGGGTGGCAGGAACCATGTTTCATGGACGATGAAACTGGGACTCAGAGAAGGAATGTGGCTCGTCCCAGGTCCCACAGCTGGGAAGCAGCAGAGCTGGGATTGGCATCCCGCAGAGCCTGGCTTCCAAGCCCTTGTGGGTTTTGTTTTGCTTTTGTTGGTTTTCCTCCATTAAGAAAAGGCTGAGCACCACAGGAGGATCAGAAAGCACTCAGGATGCCACCTCCATCATGACCCTGTTTGTCCCTAACACCCCAAACACCCAGCACTGCCTGCCCTTCACTTCTTCAAACCAGCATGGTACCTGCAGGGTTAGAAGTGTGGTGTGTTTTGAGGTCTGAGGCAGGATTCCTCTCTGTGGCACAGGGAGAAATGGAGTCTTAGTTGGAAAGGGACGTGCCCCAAATCACCATGTCAGGACCACTGAGATACACCCAAGTGCAGCCCACCCCAAACATCCTAAGTCAGGGACAAGGAGGTGAGGGGTGGGGGCTGCAGTCTCCCTACTTCACCTTGACTGTGTTTGCCCCAGGCTGGTCCCAACTTCTCCCTCTGATGTGACCATGGCACCCCTCATCTTCCAGCCTCAGAGTCCATGGACCCCTGCAGCACAGCCCCTGACTCACTACTTTGTCTCCACCCACCTCCCAGCCTCCCCAGAACACAACCCTGTCCTTGAGTTTATAAGGATGTTAGATCCCCTGAGTGACTCAGAACTGCCCTGGGCTGGTCTGTGCTCCCTCTGAACAAAGAAGACCCCATGACTCACCAGCTGTGGAGATGTGCCCTGGGGGTGGGGGACTGGAGACCCCAGGAGGTCCTGGGAAAAAGGCAAGAGGAGGGTAATGTGTAAAGCATCCCTCTCCTACCAGGAGATGTTTTATTTGCTCATACTCATCTCCTGTGTCTGCCGTGGGTCCCTAGCAAGGTCCTTGTTCCACACACTTGGAGAATCCAGTGATGGACCTGAGGAAGGGGCAGGGATGGAAGGGCCCTCTGTGCTCCATCCCTCTGAAAGGTGGGTCCCTGAATGGGTGGACTTCCCCTCACTCTTGTCCTAGATTGGGGCTATTCTGGGCAAGACCCTTAACCAAATCAAGGACAGAGAGAGGTGAGGACTGAGGCTCCCTACCTGAGATCTGGAACACCAGAGGATCGCTGGGTGGTGACCACACCAGAGGTTTGCTCCTGTAATAACCATAGCATCTGAAAGTCCCGCTCTGTCTGGGGATCATGGGGCCCACAGGGAACAGGGCCTGGAACTGCCCACTGGCGCCTTGCTCTGAGTCCAGGGTCCAGGAGAGCCTGTCTTCTCCTTCCTTAGTCAGAACAAACTTGCCAAATCCCTCATCTGAGTGACATTTGAGAGTCACATTCTCTCCTGAGGTCACAACAGGGCTGGGAAGGGCTGAGAGGCTAGGTTTGCTGTAGACGCCTAGGAGAGAAGGGGGTAGCATGTTAAATGGAGTTACATCTCCTCTCTTACCCCAGGGTTGGTCTGCGAGAGGGAGACCCCTGAGAGTATCCCCCTTCCTGAGGGCAGAGCCTGAGGCTGGGACCCCTCAGTGTCCCCTCACCTGTCACCACCAGCTCCAGGGGGTCACTGCGCTCTGACCAGAAACCTTGGCTGAGATAGTAACAGTGATATCTCCCTGCAGTGTACTCTGTCATCTGTGTGATGGAAAACTTGGCCTTGTTCCCAGGATCCAGTGGCTTCTCTGTTTTCCAGGATGCTAGGCCTCCCTCTTTATCCAGACGGAACTCCTGGGACTTCAGGATCCCATGGCACCAGATAGTCACTGAGCTCCCCCAGGGGATCACAGACCCTGCCTCAACCCAGAGGTTGGGTTTGGAGAGGGTCCCTGGAAGGAATCAGAGGATGAATCAGAACATTTCCTACCCCCAGTGCCCAGCTCTCCACCTCAGACATCTCAGATGTCCATCATCTGTCATCCCAGAAATGCTGTTTTTCATCCCCAACTTCCCAACTAGTGGCCCCTGAGACATTTAATGATGCCTGAATCCTGAGCAGAATCCTCCTCTCAGGAGCCTCCTGAGTCCTGGGGTCCTGACAGAGCAGGGCTCCCCCCCCTCACATCTTGCCAAGATAGAGCAGGGCCATGAGAGTGGAGGGCATGGTGTCTCCTCTCTGGAACCCAGCTGTGTCAGGAGGAAGATACCATGGAGTCCTCAAGGTGGACAGACTCACAGGGTGTGGTCACTGGGAGGCTGGCCCAACTGGGCACAGGCTTGTCACATCAGCAGTTAAACTCAAGAAAGGAACAGTGTCTTCCCAGAAGCCTAGCTGTTGTTTCCATGATCAAGCAGCAAACTGCTGCAGAGTCTCCTGAGATGCCCCTTGCAGGAGAGGTGACCCAGGGAACATCCTTCCAGGTCAGAAGGTTCCCTCCACAGGGTAACCCTTACCCTTGTACCTGTCCATCAGCCTCCCTGTGGGTCCTACCCATGGACAGTGATCACCCAGGTCCTAGAGATGCTTCAGGAAGATGGGGGTCCCTGTGCCTGCAGGGCTCAGGTCAGCAGAGACCAGTCTCCTCCTCACTGTGCAGTTCAGGTGAGTGTCATTGTTACAATGAGCACAAAGGACAGACACAGGGAAGTGATGGTAGTAATGCACACCCCTTCCCCTGGCCCAGAGTGTGGCTTTCTTTCTATCCCAGCCCCATTCATGAACTTTCTTTTCTTTCTTCTCTCTCTGTCACCTTTTTTTTCCTTCAATACTGTACACCTCACCTTCCTGGAAACAAGACCTCTTAGTCACTTGGCTACTCATTGCCCCTTGTGCCTCGGGCAGAGTTCTCTTCCTCTTCCTGGTAGTCCTGCATGTAAGCTTTAGGGGACTTTTATTTGGGTTAGAGTTTGTTTTCAAAATTTTAATTTATCTATTGATTTCAGTGTGGGTGGGGCTGGGGCACATGGGGAGAGAGAGAGAGAGAGAGATTAATTTGTTGTTCCACTTATTGATGCATTCATTGGTTTGCTTGTTGTATGATCCCTACCAGGGATTGAACCCACCACCTTGACATATTGGGATAATGCTCTAACACAACTTAGGCTACCCAGCCAGAGTACCAGATTATTTTTTAAAGAAAAAGATGACCGTTTTGCAAATATTCATCTCTCATCCTCTGCCTGTGTAGCCCAGATAATAACATCCTCGTCCGTCCCTTGTTGGTCATGTTGTTTGCAAATTCCTCTCCTCCGAAGCTGCCGGTGTCCTGGTTCCTGGTTCTGGGGAAGGTCTCGGTCACGGTTCCCAGCAGACCAGGTGACGACAGAAAGCTCATGGCATCAGCCTCCAAAGTGCAGATAAATATGTGCCATGGCCACCTCAGGGCCCAGGTCCACTCTTCAAATACCTGAAGTGCTACTGACAACACTTCAGAAACATGAGGAAGTAGTCATTTTCTGGAAAAGAGAAGTGGAAGTTCCCCAGATAGCCAGGAAACTGCAAGAAAGAACAGAGAAGAAGAGAGAACAAAGCTGAGTACCAGCCACTGCCCAGGCCATCAGAGGTGGTAGACTAGAGGTTTCCACTCCTGCGGGGGGGGGGGGGGGGGGGGGGGGGGGGGGGGGGGGCCGGGGGGGGTCCTCACAGGAAGGGGGCAGGGCTTCAGGTGAAAGCAGGAAGCTCTGGCCCTCTGACTTTGTGTTTGCCCGCAGGCACAGGGCTGACTCTGCTCACTGACACACCCCACGTGAGCCCTGAGTCATTTTCCCCATGTGTGTGTGAAACAGATTTTTTGCTGTATTTTGGTGACATGACTGGGTGACTCCCATCTGAGTATGAGGTCAGCATTACCCATCCCTGCCTAACACCACGCTGAGCAGGTTCTGAGTCTGAGAAAGTGGACACCATGGGTCAGGGGCAGCGGCCACTGGAGCCCATGGTCAAGCTGACTCCCAGGGCAGCCCTGGAATATCTGTAGGAGGCCAGGGGTGTGAGGGGGTAGACTCCTACAATAGTGAACAGTGAAGAAATCCTAATGATGATAGACAGTGCTATGGATGCCGTCTACTGATACTGGGGACTGTCCCACACAATGAAAGGGAGTCAATGGGAAAGATGAGAGTAAACTTAAATTAAGCATGTTTAAATATCTGTAAAAGTAAAGAGGGATGTTAAATGTTTCAGGCAATAGTGTGGATTATATTATAGAAGACTAGGACATGATTGAGAAGATTGAGAAACTTTAGAGATAAGCAATGCAACAAATAAACACATTTGCACATTAATCCCATCAAGGATTAGACTCAGCTGAAGAAACATTGGTGAAAGCAGAGAACAATATGAGGAAATGTCCAGGATACAGTGCACAGAGACCAGAAATGGAGATTCAAGATACCTGGGGACCAGATTGAGGAGGACAAATACCACATCTGTTAAAAGTTAGGAGAGAAGTGAAAATCACATCTAGTAGCAGTTCAAGAGATAAATAATTGGACACTTTACAGACTTGAGGAAAGACCAACTAAGTGATAGGATGCATATGTTTAAAAATAAAATCTGTGCCCTGGCTGGTGGGTCAGTGGATTGAGTGACCACTTGTGAACCAAAGGGTTGCCAGTTCGATTCCCAGTCAGGGCACATGTCTGGGTTGCAGGCCAGGTGCCCAGTAGAGGGCATGTGAGAGGCAACCACACATTGATGTTTTTCTCCCTCTCTTTATCCCTCCCTTCCCCTCTCTCTAAAAATAAATAAATAAAATCTTTAAAAAGAGAATATAGGTAAAATAAGATTATGTGCCTGTTTACAAGCTTTTCACATGCTATTTTTTTTTCTTTCTGAAAACCAGAAACTAAGAAACATGGTTGCTTCCGATATGTTGGGGTAAAGGGTGTAGGGGGGAGATTCAAGTGGTCATCTCTGATTGTACCATTCTAGGCAGTTGGCACTTTTGAAACCTGAAAATATTCTCCATATTCAAGACACAATTAAGTCATAAAAGATGAAAAAACACACTCTGACATGAATATAAACAAATAAAAATCAATATAAGCTTATTGATATTCAATCATCACAGCCACATGATGTAACAAAAAAAAAGGAAATCTATGAATTTCTTAGGAGTTGGGTTTTCAAATAAGGGTACAGCATAAGTGAACCTGTAATGTTACACCAGGTGGGAAATACCTCTGTGGATGTACAGGGTGCATCCTCCCTGATATTAAGTGGTCCATACAGAACAAAATCCCAGTAGCCCTGACCTCACATAAGCCCAGGTCACTCTTTCTAAATATTGTTCCCAATGGAAAGGACCCAAGACCTTGGGGGCCCCTCGTCCAGGGCAGGAGAATAGATGGGCGAGGGCTCCCTGTCAATCTACACAGTGCTATGGGGCCAAGCTAAGGAGTGCAGGTGTCTCAGAAAGCGCAGCAGGAAAGGGCCTTTCTTCGCCAAGTCTAGAAAGCTGACCGCATCTCGCAGGGAGGAGGACCCTGCTCCCAGCAATACACAGGCACCAGCAGGACACAGGCACCTTGCAGGAAGCACGCCTGCCCTGGAGGAGCCTGCAGGTCCTGGAGCTGGATGCTGAAGGACAGAGCCTGCAGCTGGCACAGTGCTCAGGAAGTGTGGGTCAGGGTTTTTCCAGGGGTTACTACAACAATGTCCCATGCAAAGAAGAAGAGCTAATGCAGATGGTCCTCAGTGTGGGTTGAGTACAATACTTGTGAGGACTGAGAGAGACTGGAGCCCTGCTGGGTGCAAGAGGCTGCACCCAGCCCAGAGCCCAGGGAACAGCAGCAGGGCTGAGACCTTGTGCAACACAGCATTGGCGCTGCAGCAGAGGCCAATAGCTGTGCCCGACAGGACCTGGGCATGACTGTGGCCCAGATCACAGGCACTGTCTGTGGTCAGTGCTGGCAGTGGGGCTCAGGCTGCTGACTACTGGAGTCCCAGCCTTGGACACATACACCCCAAAAGAAATCTATATGGCCCACCTACTCAAGGGAGCAGACAGCATGTTCAAGTCTACAGATGAGACCAACCCATTGGCCTTAGTCTCCTGGAGCTTTCAGCCAGAGCCGACCCACACTACCGTGTTGTTTCCAACTACGCCAAGGCCAAGTGTGTCCTGGGAATTGCCCTCCCTTTCAGGACAGAATCATGTGGGCTGCAGAGATCAGCAAGAAAGACACATAAATCGGCATGAAAGCATGCAGTTTATCCACAATGGCCCCTGCATCTGTGATGCCAAAGCCCTCCTGACCCTGTCCACCTGGCGAGGACACATTTGGCTCTACCTTGGGGAGAAAGTGGTTTGGCCCGAGTCTCAGTATGGGATGGTGGTGCGCATAGTGACAGCTGTGGTCGGGGGTCTCTCCCTGGTCATCACTGTGACTCTCACTGTCCTCTATGAAAAGAAGAGCCCTAAAGGGGATGACACTGGCTGCAGCCCCTCAGAGAAGGTGTTACTGGTTAAGTTGGCTCAAAGAAGACCCCTCTGACACAGGGGGCCTGGTATAGAGCCTGACTCATGCACCTCCCCAGGTCCCAGTTATGTATGTGCAGTTAGATGACCCTGAGGACATCACAGTGACGGGATCAACAAGTCCAAGTCCGCAGTGTATGTGGACTTCTGGAAAACTGAGAACACCCAGATCGTACCTGAAGCAAGAAACAATGACAAACTGGGCTCTGGTGCAGAGACATGGGCCAAAGCAACAGGGGGCCTCAGACAAGGACAAAGAGAGAGGGAGATGTGGACAAAGGCCGTGTGTGAATATTCTATTTACTCTTCTGACGTGGGGAGCCAGTGGTGAGTGATGGAGACCTGGTGTGAGTCTATGTATATAAATTATATGGCTACTCTTTGTACTTTTTTGCATTCAGGGCCATGTACAGTGGGACAAATTCAACAGCATTCCTGTCTCCATCCTTAAGTGTGATGTGCCTTCATGGAGACTGGAGACTCTTTAGTATCCCAGAGAGACACAGCCTTTTTTCCCAAGGTCAGAACCAGTCTTAGCTCTGATTGTAGCTGCAGGGTAAAGACACTATGGGGGACAGATACCCAGGGTGGCTGTCATCCCTTGTCCCCTCTGACTCTTTGGTTGTACTTCTTAGGAAACACCTATTAGCTATGCCACATGCAGACAAGGTGGGAAGTTTTTATTGATGGTTTTTCTCTCTCTAAGTCACAGGGAAGTTTTGCTTTCCCTCTGCTGCACATGGACTTGAATGTTACACCCCCTTCCATGTCAGCCTGTGCCTTCATCAGAGCAGCATGAGCCTGGATGACTGCCAGAGGTCATGTTGTCCTCGGGCCTTTTAGACCAATGACATTTTCACATCCTTGCAAGAGAAAAACTGAGGTCTTGCTTGAGGAGAGGGACAGGTGTATGCTATATTATTTTTTCTGAAGATTTTATTTATTTATTTTTTTAGGGTAGGGAAGGGAGAGAGAAAGAGAGGGAGAGAAACAACAATGGGTGGTGGCCTCTCATGCGCCCCCACTGGATACCTGGCCCACAACCCAGGCATGTGCCCTGAGTGGGATTTGAACTGGTGACACTTTGATTCACAAACTGGCACTCATCCACTCAGCCACACCAGCAGGGGCTGTGATAGTCTTTCCAGCATCCTTCTTGCTGGAAATGAGAGTCACCACACAGCCACAGGAACAGAGATTCGTTTCCTTCTAACTCAGCAGGAACAGGGTCACTAGGTGGCCTGTCTGCAGGACCCCGGAGTGCTCTCTGGGGAATGATCTTTCTTCTGCAGCTTCAGTCTCAGCTTCATGGTGACCTGAGGGTCCCCTGATGTTAAAGACAGGCTAGATTTTTAGGTCAGCAAGTGGGACCAGGACTTGTACTTTGGGAATCTCTCCTCTGTGCCTTTCTGGTTTTTTTTGTTGGTTTGTTTTCCATGGTTTTTCCCGCACATGGAACTGATGAAGGAGGAGATGAGGAAGAGTCCTGACAATTCTCGCATCCTCCCCACAACTCATTCTGCCCCCGGCAGCCCCACCCCATCGCAAACCTGTGCTTTCTGTCTTCACTGAGAATGAAAGCAAAGGGAGATCAATAAACACGTATTTATATCTGCCATCCATGAGGCTTTGGGTTATTTTTTACTAAAGTAATTTTTTCTACTTTAAAATGACGCAAAACCTCACAGTTACATGGCGATCACAGGACTGCTTTGGGGAAGGGGAAGTGATTGGCATTGTCCACTTCTCTCCCCTTTAGTTTGGGGACTGTCCCCAGATGCTTCCTTTTCCTTCCTGGCATCCATCCTCTTTGGAGGGAGGCTTGGGGCTGAATTCCAAGACAATTCTTAAAGGAATAAAGCAGCATTTGGAATTCAAGCTGTTTCCAGGTGAGCTTCAAACCTCCCACAGATGTGGCCGATTCTATTGTCAGTCAGGGCTTATGCCTGAGTTGCAGGCTAGGACCCAGTAGGGGCCATGTGAGAGGCAACTGTGTATTAATGTTTCTCTCCCTCTCTTTCTATCTCCTTTCCTTTCTCTCTAAAAATAAATAAACTCTTTTAAAACAATAAAATAAACTAAAATCTGCTTCTTGACCCTTATGGTAGATTAAGAGAACCAAGGCTCATTTGAAATGGTGGGGAGAATTTTTTCCCTACTGACCCTCTCTCGAGGTGACGCCAAATTGAAATGTAGAGGGGTGAGTGAGTGCTGGCTTTCCCACCTGTGTGGGATTCTGTACCTACAGAGACACCCTACAGAACAGGGGAAGATTGCAAACCACATATTGGATGCAGGGTTAATATCCAAAATACATAAAGAAACCTTATAATTGAATAGCAAAAATAATTATTAGAAATGAGAAGAGGAAGTAAATACTTTTTGAAAGAATACTTAACAAATGTCCAACAGACACATGAAATGATGGTCAACATCGCTAATCATCAAGGAAATGCAAATCAGCACCACAATGTGATATCACCTCACACCTGTTGGAGGTAAGTAATGTTGCTAAGGATGTGGAGATAAGGAAATCCCAGTCAGGTCCCCAGTAGGGGGCGCATGAGAGGCAACCACACATTGATGTTTCTCTCCATCTCTTTCTCTCCCTCTTCCCCTCTCTCTAAAAATAAATAAATAAAATCTTTATAAAAGAGAAAGTAGGTAAAATAAGGTCACATATCTCTTTACCTGCTTTTCACATATTATTTTTTCCTTCTGAAAAAAGGAAATGAACAAAAATAGTCACCTCCAATATGTGGGGATACAAGGGGAAAGGAATAGAACCAAGTGGTCATCTCTGATTGTACCATTCCAGGCAGTTGTCACTTCTGAAACCTGAAAATATTCTCCATATTCAAGACACAATTAAGTCATAAAAGATGAAAAACACAGTCTGACATGAATATAAACAAATAAAAATAAATAGGAGCCTATTGATATTCACTCACCATGGCTACATGGTAAAACCAATGAATATAAAAAGGAAATCTATGAATTTGCTAGGAATTTGGTTTTCCTATAAGGGAACAGGTACAACATAAATGAACCTGTAACATTACCCAGGTGGGAAATACCTGTGTGGATGGACATGGTGCATCCTCCCTGATACTCAGTGGTCCATACAGAACAAAACCCGAGTGGTCCTGACTTCACATAACCCCAGGTCACTCTTTCTAAATATTGTTCCCAATGAAAGGGACCTGAGACCATGGGGGCCCCTTGTCCAGGGCAGGAGCACAGATGGGCCCAGGCTCCCTGTCATTTTACACAGCCTGAACAAATGCAGCTAAAGAGAGTGATGTCTCAGAAAGTTCAGTAGGAAAAGCCCTTCCCTGGCCTAGTCTGGGGAGCTGAGCAGTATCTCACAGGGAGGGGGCCCTTGCTCCCAGCAGGATGCAGGCAGCAGGCAGTACACTAGGCTATAGGAGCCCCTTCCTCCCTGAGGCCAGCTCAGATCCGGATCAGAGAGGGGCCAACACTTCCCTGGAGAGTAGAAGCCTCACTGAGAGTAAAGGGAGCCTCCCTCCCCACATGCTGTCTGTACAGGGACAGGGGAAGGCAGGAATCTCCCTGCCCAGCCCTGAATTACAGGAGACCAGGCGACTGGCCCTCATCCTCTCAAGTGTCCCACAGCAAGGGTACCCAGACCCCAGAATGTGGGACACCAGGCTCCCGAGACTCAGAGCGCTGCTGTGACAAATGCGCACCAGCATTGTGGCTCACAGCCTCGCAGATGTGTGATCTCAGTGTGCGGGAGGTTGGGAGTCCCAACAGCCTGACCTTGAGATATCTACAAGGATGCCTTCTCTCCTGGAGGCTCATGGGAGAGTCTGTCCCTTGCCTTCCAGCATCTAGAGACCCCGTGTTCAGTGACATGCAGCCCCTTCCTCCTTTGTCTTCAAAGCCAGTGGGTCCTTCTCAGTAGGTGACATTGGGACCCAGGGTCTGCTTCCTCCTCCACCTCTGAGGAGCTTGTGATGCCCTTGACCTTTGTCAGTAACACTCCCCTGTGGTGCATGTACAACTGTCCAGGTTCCTACTGTCACTCCCTGATTGGGAACCCATACTGGGGATGCTGGATGGAGGGAGATTCCCTGTTCACTTTCTGAGGAGCAGCCCTGCAGATCTGCTCAGAGGCTGCACAACTTTGTGTCCCCACCAGGGGGCACAGAGCTCCCACTCCTCCACAGCTTTGCCACACTCGCTATTTTTAGGTTAGTATTTTTAGTTTATTCTTCGATTACAGTCAACATACAATATGTTATTTCACGTGTACAGTCAGGGGTTAGACATTTATATACCTTATGAAGTAATCGCCCCAGTAGGTCTAGTGCCTGACATTTAAAAATAATTTTAACAATAGTTCTCCTTCGGAGTGTGATTTGATATCTCACTGTGGTTTTGGCCCGTGTCCCTTCCCTGGACTTTAGATCCCAGTCGCCTGAGACAGAGGGGACAGATGCAGGGGCAGAGGCCATTCCAGGAACAGAGGTGGGTGCACAGGGGCCAAGAGCAGGTGCAGTTCCACAGGTGACAGGTGTGGGTGACAACCAACCTCTTCAGCAGCACATGCCTGGTCCCCAGAAAGCAGGTGAGAACACAGGTCTCCAGGAGGAAGAAGAGGGAGGCAGAGGCTGCAGGGACCTGGGGCATGTCTGAGATCCAGGAGAGAAGGGAGACCTGAGCAGGAGTGGGGCAGGGCTGTGAGTGGGTGAGGGTCAGGTCTGGAGCCAAACCCTGGAGGAGATAGACCACACAGGAGGCCTGGTCCTGGCTGCTCCTGCGCACTTCCCAGGACAGTATCCCGTGCACAGAGCAGCCTCAGCAGGGGCACCATGAAATTCACACACCAGGGGTGGCTCTGGGTCTCTTGGGCTTTAGTTGAAGTCGGGGGCCATGGAGAGGCCCCTCCTGGTGGCCTGGAGTCTAATTTCTGGAGTCTAATTGTCTGGATCTCCCTTGTGTCCATCCCTGTGGTCCATGTGGCCACCTGTACCAGCTGTGCACAACCTCTGCCAGGATCAGCAACACCACACCAGACAGGCCAATGCAGACAAAGTTCTCAACTGTATAATTCCAGGAGGTGGGGGCTGGAAGGAGAGGACAGAGGACACCTGCCCAAGCCCAGAACCTATGAAACAGGAGCTCCTCCTTTAGTGGGCAGGCCTTTCCCTTCCAGTACTGCCCTGGGAACGCTCCCAGGTGACTTACCTGACTGGGAGCCCTCTACTGTGGGACGGGGGGTGACTTCAGGGGTTGTTCCTGGGAGTGAGAAAGGACCAGTGTTTGTCTCCTGCACAGACCCTCCCTTCCCTGGGAATCACAGGGATCACAGGACCTGGCTCGGCCCTGATGGAGGGTTTGGGCATGAATCCTGGGAAGAAACAGAGCAGATCTCAGGGTCCCTTGGGAGAAAGTCACCACTCTCACAGTCCCCTGATTTCTGGATTCACTTTCATGTTTTTAGCAAACTTGCAGAGCTGTGTAACCATCTTCATACCCAATTTAGAAAATCCCACCATCCTTTCCCCAAACACCACCCCCCCAACCACTCCAGTGACTGTGAATCCTCATCACTGCAGAGTGACCCCCCTGACACAGGACCCCGAGTCCTGGTCACATGTTGGGCTTTTCTCTGGGTGACACAGGAGGGGTCAGAGCAGGTTGAGGCCAGAGGTTGAATCCCTGCTCCCAGTCACTATCTAGTGGACAGAAACACTGGGAGGGAGGCAGAGGGTGAGGGTGATGGGTCACATGTGGGGACAGGGAAGCAGGAGTCTGAGATGTGGGGGTGACCTGGGCTGGGACTGAAGGTCAGCTGAGTGACACTGCAGGGACCAATGGGGATTGGAAGGCCATGGGGATGGAGCTCCACCCACCCTCGTTACACAACCCCCGTGGGTAGGGATTCCCAATGCATTCTCTACCTTCCTTGAAGCCTGTTCCCATTTCTACTATTGAGGGTTCTGAAACCCCATGTGAGCCACATGGCTGGGGAGGGTGGAGGAGAGGTCCCATAGCCCTGAAACAGGAAGATGACACCCACAGCACGTGATCCCCAATAGAGGCAGGTGCTAGAGGGTCCCCACAGGCTCCCCATCTGTTTACTAGCTCCCTCGCTCACTCTTTCATCCACATCCTAGTCACCCTCTGTCCATCTACAGAGGGGCTTCATGTGCCACTGGCCTCACAAACACGAGTCTCACACACAAGGACTTGCCTGCTGGTCTGGAGGGAAGAGGGAGCACAGAGGCTGATGGAGGGATCATGCAAACCAACAGCCACTGCAGTGACAAGTGCCCCAGGTGAGTGTGGGTGTCTTGGGGCTGACCAGGGACAGTTGATCTCATCAGGGAGGCGCAGGGTAGAGGCACTGAGCTGAGATACAATGGCCAAAGGAGAACCAGCCCAGCCCACTGAGAAGAGAGTCAGCCTCGAAGGAGTTCAGGTTGAGCAGGACAAGGGTGTCTGTGGCAGTGAAAGAAAGGCTGTGTCTCAGCAGATCAGTGGGTCAGACAGCGTGAGAACAAACCCATCCAGACAGAGAGAGGGGTCTGGGTCTCTTCCTGCTTGAAGATAAGCCATGACAGGACTCTAAGGAAAAATAATACTTTGTAAGAAAACACAACATTCATGAAAAATGGAATTTTAAAAGGTAGACTCACCCTCCCTCATATGGATGATCTGGGCCAGGCAGAGCACTGGAAGAGAAGCTGTGGTGAGAAAACCTCCCAGCACCTGGCCTCCTCCCAGGGCTGCACTCAGGGGCCCTGATGGAGGCAGGGCTCAGCCCCCAAGAATGTCCAGCACCCTCCTCAGCATTCCCTCTGAGCAAAGCCTTTGCTCTTCCTCTGAGTTTCAAGGAAGCCCCAGTCCCCTCTCCCAAGCAGGCACTCAGTCTGAAACTATCCCCACACCGAGGTACCTGCTTCTAGGACTGAACCTCCCATGGTCACACGTGGGTTAGGACCAGAGCTGAGGAGTCAAACCCCTCGGAGGGACCACGAGTCTCCAGGGCTGAAGTCAGGACTCAAAAGGAATGAAGATGCCTCCCCAGGCTCCCAACCCTGTGTCCCAGGATGTTATCCCTCCATTCCAGTACTCACCGAGGACCAGGAGGGAGTTGGCTGGCATGGGAGCCCATGGGGGACCATGGCTGGAAGTCAACCTGACACCGTCCTGGAGCTGGAGGGTGAAGGACAGAGCCTGCAGGTGGCACATTGCTCAGGAAGTGTGGGGTCAGGGGTTTTCCAGGAGTTGCTACATCAATATCCTGGAGCAAAGGGGAAGAGCTAATGCAGATGGTCCTGAGTGCAGGTTGAGTACAATTCTTGTGAGACACTGAGACAGACAGGTGCCTTGCCCAGTGCAGGAGACTATGCCCATGCCCAGGACCCAGGCAACAGCAGCAGGGCTGAGATGGTGCCAAGAACCATGGTGGGGTTGCAGCAGAGTTGGATGACTGTGCCCACCAGGGCTGGGTTGTGACTGTCATCCCAAATCACAGGCACTGTCTGTGGTCAGTGCTGGCAGAGGTGCACACAGGTCCACCTTGCCACCCAGACCTTCCTGCACCCACTTTGAAGACAAGACCCTTTGAGGCCCTCTCGTGCGTGCTAGGGAGGGGAGGATGGGATGCTGAATGCTCTCTCTTCTCTAAGTGATGCCGGGAAGACAGAACTCTGGTGAGCCTGGGTGTGTTAGGCAAAAAGGACACACCTTCTCTAGAGCAGGTGTGGGGTTTACCTGTGATGCTTCCTGACAGTCACTCTTACAGAGAAAAGGAGCATCTCCCTTCTCCCCTTTCTCATCAGGCCCTGTGAACCACTGTACAATTCTAGTAGTCCCCATATAAATGCCCAAACTTCCCTTTCTGTTGGGCAGACAGAGAGCTGCCACTAGAGCACCTGTCGGCCTGCCCTCTAATGACCAACACAGGTGGCTTCTCTGTCCTCAGCTCCCTGTGCTGCCTCCTGTCTGACCCATCACCTCCCCACCCAGCCAGCCCCCTCATGGGTCAGCACTTGGCAGACCCCCCACTGACACCTCCCATACACAGCCGGGCCATCACCAGCCCTTGGCCCTGGGCTCTGGGGCAGCCTCCTCTGACGGAGGGGCTCTCACATGCCAGCACTTCCTCCTCAGGACACACCAGCTGCTGTGGGTCTTGGGGCCCTGTTTCCTGTGTCCCCACATTCCTGTCCTTGATCACAGAGGGCAGCAGCGGGGTTGCTTCTAAAGGAAAGAGCACTTTCTGCATCTTCTTATTGGCAGAACAAAACCACTGGCAGAATGATTGGTGACTTGTGTAAGGCAGCATCTGGAAGGGATGATACATCAGAGATGAGGTCCCAGACCCTCTGCCGCTGTTCCATGGAGTGTATCCACCTGAGAAAACCACCAACTTCCCTGCTTTTTGTGTTCAATTGTCTTTGTGTGAATATCTCTGATATATCTTTGTCAATTGAAGACAAGAGAAACTGAGAGAAACCCAATGTTTCTGGCCATAAGGGGTCACACAGATCAGGGCAGGAGGTGACTAGAGGTAGACACGGCCAGAAGAGACACATGGATAAGGAAGGGATCTGATGTGTCTTCAGTCCAACCAATTAAGGGTTTCCGATGGAAAGAATCAATATTTCTCTAAGTTCACCTGCAGGACAGACCAGAGCAGTGGTGGCAGGGATGATCCCCTGGACACCCCAATAGCCTCTGTGGAGGTGGGAGTGAGGGAGCTCAGATTGGGGACTCAGTCCCCAGCAGAGATGTGGGTACACATGAGGACATGTGAGGACACGTGGAGGGAAATCAGCAGGATCTGGGATGGAGGGACATAAGGAGGGACATATAGGGAATCTAGGGTGACTGTGTTGCCTGATCCTGGACTCATGACCCTCCCTGAGAAAACAGGAGCAGACTGATGAGGAGTCAGGTGTGAGTGGGCAAGAACCATGGATCCAGTTTTGCATTTATTGGCTCTGAGGGGTCTGGAGATCACTGTGACATGCCGGGGTTGTTGGCAGACATCAGGGGAGACTTGGGAGCAACATTGCTAAGATTGAACCACAGTTCAGTCTCTCCTGGAACCCACAGGACTCCAGTCAGAGTGGCCCTTGGGATGCGAGGGATTAGACCTGTAAAAATGAGTCCTCTCCTGGGTGTGGATCACCCAACACAGGCAGAGAGTGGCAAGCAAAGGGCCAGGGTAAATATGTCCACTGTTTAGTCTCCGTAACTGGAAGTCAAGGTCAGTGTGCTGCAGGGAAAGACTTTGTGTCCACTGCAACTTCTAAATCACTCTGATCCACATGACTCGCAGGGGACAGCTTCCTTCCTCTGTAGTAGGTTTCACTCAAGCTCCCAGGAACCCCCCACCCAGACTTCCCATGGCCTTTCTGTAGGGCTAGGCAGGGCTGAGAGGTTGGGTGTGCTGTAGAATCCTAGGGGAGAAGGAGGCAGTATGTTAAATGGGGCTCACTCCTCCCTCACTTCCCCCAGGGCTGGGCTGTGGGGGGAGATCCCCTGAAAGCATCCTTCTTCCTGAGGGCAGAGCCTGAGGCTGGTACCCCTGGTGTCTCCTCACCTGTCACCACCAGCTCCAGGGGGTCGCTGAGCTCTGACCAGCCACTAGGGCTGAGATAGGAGCATTGATATCTCCCTGCATCATACTCTGTAGTGTGTGTGAAGGAGAAATTGGCCTTGTCACTGGGTTCCAGTAGCTTCTGTCTTTCCAAGGATATTCCACTTCCCTCTTTATGCAGATGGAACCTCTGGGCCTGCATGGGCCCCTGACACCAGATGGTCACAGAGCTCTGCAACAGGGTCACAGAGCCTGTCTCAGCCCAGAGGGTGGGTTTGGGGAGGGTCCCTGGAAGGAATCAGAGGCTGGGTAACAAGACATTTCCACCCCCAGACCCCAGATCTCAGCCTGATGACCATCCTGATGTCCCTCCTCTGTCAGACGTATCTGTTCTTGTTCCCAATCTGCTTGGAGGTTGGTCCCTTGTCCCCAGAGAGGACAGACTCACCTGCCTGCACTGGGGTCCTCAGGCCCACGTTCAGCCCTGCAAGAGAGTCCCTATGAGAGATTTGCCCTGAATTTTGAGTAGAACCCTCCTTCCCAGGAGCCTCCTCAGTCCTGGGGTCCTGACAGAGCAGGGTTTCTCCTCCTGCTTTCACATCTCACCAAGGCAGAGCAGGGCCGTGAAGGTACGGGCCATGGTATCTCCTCTCTGGTTCTGGCTGTTCAAAATGAAGAGACCACAGAGTCCTCAGAACAGAGAGATGGACTGGGTGTGGCCAGCGGGAGGCTGTCCCTACTTGTCTTGGTGATATCACATCAGCAGCCCCACAAGAAGAGGAACAGTGTCTTCACAGAAGCCTGGTTGTTGTTTCCAACATCAAGCAGCTAATTGATCTGCAGCCTCCTGAGACACCCCTTGCAGGTGAGGTGACCCAGGGCATGTCCTTCCAGGTCAGAGCTTCCCAACAGGGTCTTCTTCCCCCTCATCCCAGCCATTATCACCTCCCTGTGGGTCCTCCCCATGGACAGTGGTCACTCAGGCCCTACAGATGCTTCAGGAAGATGAGGGTCCCTGTGCCTGCAGAGCTCAGCTCAGCAGAGACACAGTGTTCTCTCACTGTGCAGTTCAAGCGAGTATCACTGTGACAATGAGCACAAAGGGGAAATGCAGGGCAATAAGGAAGGAAACGTGTCTGTTTTATGGCCCCGGCATCTGGGCTTTCTTTTTATTTTGTGTTTTCCACAAACTTCTCTTTTATCTTAACAACAACATCTACCCTCTCCTTTCTGAGAGCAAACCTTTGAGTTATTTTTGCTCTCAGTGCCCCTTGTTCCATGGGTAGAGTGGTCCTCCTGGTATCACAGCTTTGGGCTAGACCTTTGACTTGTCGAGGCAAGTTCATCTTTATTTAAATATTAGTGTCCTCTCTGCCTACCTGTGTGAATGAAGCAGGAACATCAGGATCAGATGTTGTCTTCTTTTTGTTTAAGATAAGAGAAGACTTGCTTATTTATTTACTTTTCAATAAATTTAAACCTTCAAGGGGGAGAGCATGCCATGGATTTTGTGTTCAATTGTCTCAGTAGGAAGGTTGCTTTGGAATTTGGCAGAGCCATGCCACATTTACCTGCACATGAGCTACTTTTCCCCAGGGGACTCTGGTTTTGTTTGGTTTGCCACCAGCAGCCACTGTGTTGGTCTTTGTATTAAGGAGCACGTCTCTTGCCTGGATAAAGTTCCATTTCCTCTCAAGCACAAACACCTTCAGTTTTCTGTGCTCCCTCTGGTCCTAAAGACCCCACCTATCACTGGCAACCATGTCCCAGAACCCTAGCCTTCCAGACATTGTGTCATTTGAGAAGTTCTCTTCCCAACGGGGCCCCAAAGTTCAGTAACAGGAATGCCATTCACCTCCTTTTACTCTTCCACGTTTATAAGTTATTTGATATCCATGTTTATGTGGAAACTCTAGTATGGTGTTCTAGTCTTGAAATATCCTTTTCAGACTTTCATGCTAGCCTATGTAAATATGTGCTAGCTCTAGAAAATATCTGTAAGACCAGTGTCTGCTATCCCACAATTGTTTGAAAGAAGTCAGTGTATATCTTGATGGACCAGAAGTTAATTTTGTGCAACAATTTTAATTTTCAGGTGTAAATGTTTGGTAGTTTGATGATGATTCAGATTCTCTATTAACTATTGTTATTTTGGGGGGTAAGGGAAGGTTTATCCATTGAGAAGGTGCACACAGAGGAGGTGGGAGATTTAATCATAACTCAAATTTGTCTTTAGAAAGTACAGAGTTCAGGCTTCTTTTATGTCAAGGAGAAGGGAACCAGGAAGGGCAAAAGGTGATAGATGAATGCAGACATCTGTGCCCCAGCAGAGGACTGAAAAAGATTGTGCTAGTTGATGTGATACAATTCCTGTCAAGATACCAATGGAGTATTTCACACAACTAGAACAAACATTCCAAAAATTTACATGGAACCATAGATGACCCAAAATAGCCATGGTGATCTTGAGAAAGGACAAAATTAGAGGAATCACACTACCTGAGATCAAACTATACTTCAAAGCTGTAGTAATCAAAACAGCATGGCACTGGCATAAAAAACAGACACATAGACCAATGGAACAGAAGAGAAATCCCAGAAATAAACCCATGCCTTTATGGTCAATTAATATTTGACACAGGAGGCAAGAATATACAATGGTTTGGGGGAAACTGGACAGATGCAGGAAAAAAATGAAGCTCGACCAACTTCTTACAACATACACAAGAATAAACTCAACCTTGATTAAAGAGTTAAATGTTAGACTCAAAAGCATAAAAATCCTAGAAGAAAACATAGACAGTAAAATCTCAGACATTTCTTATAGCAGGGGAAACATACAAAAAAAAAATGGACAAATGGGACTACATCAATCTATTTATTCCAGGAAAAAAATTTGGATATTAGTCCTTTGTCTAAACTGGATAAAGTTTTTCATAAAGTGTACTTATGTTTATTGTGAAAAGATTTTATTCTAAAGTAGAACTGGAGGAAAAAAAACAGGAACTCTTACATATGGGTTCTCAGGTAAACTCAATGTAAAAACTGCAAGAGTGATTTCCCATACATTTGTGATGTACAGAAAGCTGAAACTACCCTCAACCAATGAACCTCCACCAAGAGCTTCTCCCCATCCTGAAGGCAATGAAGTTGCTGCTTGAAGTGAATCTTCCCACTCATTCCTTACATTTTTTGCCCATTAATATCGCCTGCCCCAAATTCTCAGTGAACTCACCTGTAGCATGCTACAGTTTGGCATGTCCCAAATTGCAGTTCTTCTGCTACTCACAACCTAACTCAGTTTACCGCCCTCATGGAATTTGACACTAAAAAGTCCATGGGATCTATAGTGATGTCTCATTCCACAACAGATATTGGTCCTTAGTACTATAATCTCTATTTTTTTTGTCCAATGTTGCTGGAATTTAAACATATTTAACTCCTAACTATCAACAACCAAACCTTTAAAAATAATGAACGAACTAATCAAACAACATGAACAGGAACAGAATCATTGAAATGGAGATCACATGGAGGGTTATGATCTGGGAAGGAAGAGGGGGAGAAAGGGAGAAAAGGTACAGAGAATAAGAAGCATAAATGGTAGGTACAAAATAGACGAGGGGAGGTTAAGAATAGCATAGGAAATGTAGAAGCCATAGAACTTCTACCCAATGGACATGAACTAAAGGAGGGAATGTGAGTGGGAGGGGGTGTGCAGGGTGGATGGGAAAAAGTGGGTAAATGGGACAACTGCAATAGCATAATCAATAAAATATATTTTTAGGAAGAATATTCATGAATTAATACTTTTGGCTTTATTAATGCTACAAACTGAATACTAACATCCTGGCAAATTCATATGTTGAAGCCCTAACCCCCAGAGTGGCTGTAATTTAGAAGTGGAGCCTCTAAGAAGTAGATTAAATAAGCTTATAAGGGTAGAGTTCTGATTTGATAAGATCAGCTTCCTTCTAAGAGAAACCAGGTGGCTCATTCTGTCTCTTTGTTCTTACACCAATGAAAGTACACAGGAAGAAGGGCCATTCACAAGCCCAGGGAGAGACCTACCACACATCAACCCTTCTGTCTCCTTGGTCTGGGACTTCTACTCTCCAGAGCTGTAAACAAGTAAGTATGTGTTGCTTAAACCCCTCGGTCTATCACATTTTGCTATAGAAGCCAGAGCAGAATAATATAAAAATTGGTACCAAGACTGGGAAGCAGCTTCGGAACTGGTAATGGGAAGCATGCATGCTAGAAAAAATTCTAGGTGTAGAATGGACTGCTGGTGGATACATGGATGTTAATGTTGACTCTGATGGGAGCTCAGAAAGAAGAGAGGAGGTAAAGCCTCCACCTTCTCAGAGAATACATGATGAAGCCAACAGAATGTTAGTTCGATGGAAATATGGGTGGTAACATCCATTTAGTGAGTCTTCAGATAAAATGACTAATAAGGTATTAGACGATGAAGGAAAGGGGATTTTCATTATACAGTGGTAAAGAACTTGGCTACATTGTCTTCTAATGCTTCTAGAAGGTGGAACTTGGCAGGCATAAAGTGACACATTCCTAAGCAAAACATTGACGTGTGACACAGTTCCTCCTGAATGCTGGTAGTAGCTTTTGAGAGGAGAGGAGTGAATTGAAGAAGGTATGGTTAAGCAAATGGACCCAGAAGTTAATGAGCTGGAAAATCCCTGACTGCTCATGTGGCTACAAAGGAGAATGGCTTAGGGAGAGCACAGCACAGGTGGGGATGGACTGTCAGTCAGTGGAGAGATGATGGGATTGTTGGAATGGAAACACCTCTTGGACACGACAGGCTGGGATGATAGTTACCTGTCTGCAAATGTGTGCTATTATTCTTCAAGGAAAGGAAAGAATGACCCCAAAGGCAGTTATCAGGGGTTATCAGGGCTGCCCCACTGACTTCAGAGTGAGAATCACTTCCTTGGATTCAACATGGCAGGTGGTCTCCCCTCAAAGCCTTGGGAGTGGGGTTCTCACAGGGAAATGAAGGTGCTAAGCCACCAAGCTGAGCCATGGAGGTAACACTGCCACCCCAGAATGCCTGGAAAACAGAACATCAAATCTAACCACAATGCCGTGCCCCTGAAACTAATGTAAAATACTATTGAAGGTCAACTGTAATTGAACAAGAGTATTTTTTTAAAGATTTCATTTATTTATTTTCAGAGAGGGAAGAGAGGGAGAAAGAGAGAGAGAGAGAAACATCAATATGTGCTTGCTGGGGGCCATGGCCTACAACCCAGGCATGTGCCCTGACTGGGAATCCAACCTGCGATGCTTTGGTTTGCAGCCTGCGCTCAATCCACTGAGCTACGCCAGCCAGGCTGAGCAAGAGTATTTTTTTAAAAAAGAAAGAAATTGAACCCAAAAGAGAGGAAAGAAAGATTTAATTAATGTTGCCTTGCAAGATGTTAAATGTGCCTGGATCCCCTGTCTTTCTGATTTTTCCTTGTTGGAATAGGAATATCTTTCCTATGCCCGCCTCAGTCTTACATGTCAGAAGCATGTAACTCGTCTGGGTTGCAGGTTCACAACTGCAGAGGAATTCCGCCTTAAAATGAGTCCTATCCCGAGTCTCACCCGTGTCTGATGTAGACAGTATGTCAATGAGACTTTGAACTTTAGGCTTGAGAGCTGATGCTGGAATGAGTGGAAGTGTGGGGCACTGTAGAGTTAAAAGGAATGTACTGTGCATGGGAGAAGGACATGAAATTGGGGGGTTCAGGGAGGAATGTTGTACAGTGAATACATATGTTCTGCCCCCCTCTCAAAATTCATGGTAAAGCCCTTAACTGCCAGCATGACTGTATTTGGAGATGGGGTCTGAGGCAGTAGTTAAGGTTAAATGAGATCATAAGAGTGGGGCCCTGATGAGGTAGTTTAGTGTCCTGAAAACAAGAGACACCAGGGGGCTCTCTCCCCCTCTTTCACACACACACAGGAAAGGCCATTTGTGCAGAAGCAAGAAGGCAGCCACCCACCACCCAAGGGGACAGGCTTAGCAGACACTAACCCTGCTGGTATCTCAGTCTCTGGCTTCCAGCCTCCAGGGTGATGAGAGAGTAGATTTCTGGGGGTTAAGATGCCAAGTCTGTAGTCCTTTGGTGTGGAAGCCGAGCAGATGTACACAATTAATTTTTCTTGTTTTTGTTCTTTCTGTGTAAATACATGTTCTTATTTTTTTTCTCCTCTCTTGAGGACATGCTTATTGATTTTAGAGAGGGGAGAAGGGAAGAAGATAGAGAGGGAGAGAAACATCAATGTGAGAGAGAAACATCGATGGGCTGCCTCTCATACGTGTCCTGACTGTGGACCAAACCCTTAACCTAGGTATGTACTCTGACCAGGAATCAAGCCAGCAACCTTTTGGTTTATGGAACGATGCTCTAACCAACTGAGCCACACCAGCCAGGGCCATGTTCTTATCATTTTTATATCCTTTTATCCACTGTCCTGGGATGAATTTCTGATTCTTTGTCTAACTTCTTTAGATGCTCACCCAAGTCACTGAGTTCTAGGCTTTCTCTCTCTAGGAATTTTGTTTAGGCACTTAATATTCCCCTTTGATCTTGATATTTAACATTTGTATTACCATTCAAGTCAGAATTTGTGTTGATGTATATGATTCACATTTATTTTTTTGTAAAAACAAAATTTATTTATTTATTTTTAGAGAGGGGAAGGGAAGGAGAAAGAGAGAGCAAGAAACATCAATGTGTGGTTGCCTCTCATGCACCCCCTACTGGGGACCTGGCCCACAACCTAGGCATGTGCCCTGACTGGGAATCGAACCAGTAACACTTTGATTTACAGGCCAACCATCAATCCACTGAGTTACAGCAGCCAACACAATATTTATATTTTAAGTGAAAAAATTTCTATCTTCTTTTCTGATTTACTTCTCCCAATCACTGATTATGTAGAGATGTGTTGTTCTAGTTCTAAAAATGTAGAGTATAGACTTCCAGCCAAGATAGATGTGTAGGTAGATACACTTTGCCTCCTTGCACACCCAAAAGAAGGACAACAAATTCAAAAAAAAAAAAAAATCCAAGTCCTGGCTGGCGTAGCTCAGTGGACTGAGCGCGGGCTGGAAACCAAAGTGTCCCAGGTTCGATTCCCAGCCAGGGTACATTCCTGGGTTGCAGGCCATAACCCCCAGCAACCACACATTGATGTTTCTCTCTCTCTCTCTCTCCCTCCCTTCCCTCTCTAAAAAATATTTAAATAAATAAAATCTTAAAAAAAAAAAACAGAGCTGCCAGAAAATTGAACTCTATGAAAGTCTGACAACTGAGGAATGAAAGAAGAAACATTCATCCAGATTGGTAGGAGCAGGCAGAGACAGGAAGCTGAGGTGGAGAGGAATCACAGCAAGTCAGCAGCTGGAGGACCAGATGGTCCCACATTTGCATGTGGATAAACAGGGAGGAACAACTGGAAAATGAGACAGACTGAGCACCCAGGATTCCAGCACAGGAAACTGAGCCTCAAAACCACTGGTAGTAAAATCTGCAGGGGTTGCAGTGGTAGGAGAAATTCCCAGTCTCACAGGAGAGCTCCTTGGAGAGATCTACAGGGTCCTAGAATGTACACAAACCCACCCACCCTGGAATCAGCACCAGAAGGGCCCAGTTTGCTTGTAGGAAGAGGGGGAAGTGACTGAAAGCTGGCTGAGAGTGGAACAAACCACATTGTTCCCTCTCAGACCCCTCCCCCACATACAGCTCCACAATGAACCAATGTAGGTTGCCCCTCACTGGTGAATACCTAAGGTTCTGACCCTTACTACACAACAGGTGCTCTGAGACAAAGAAATATGGCTCAGGTGAAAGAAAAAATTAAAGCTCCTAAAATAGAACCAAGTGATGAAGAGATAGCCAACCTATCAGATACAGAGTTCAAAACACTTGTAATCAGGATGCTCACAGAAATGGTTGAGTATGGTAGCAAAATAGAGGAAGAAGTGAAGTCTATGAAAAGTGAAATGAAGGAAAATACACAGGGAACCAACAGTGACAGGAAGAAAACCAGGACTCAAATCAATGGTTGGGACCAGAAGGAAGAAAGAAACATCCAACCAGAACAGAATGAAGAAACCAGTATTCAAAAAAATGAGGAGAGGCTTAGAAACCTCCAGGACAACTTTAAATGTCCAACATCCAAATCGTAGTGTCACAGAACAACGAGGGGGCCTGGGATGATATACTATTACCCGAAAGGAACTCCCCAGGTTCATTATGTCTGCCACCAGAGGAAAGACATCTCTCAATGCCAGAGATTTGTGAAAAAGAAAGGAAATGTTTATTTAATGCTACACAGACTTAAAGTGGCATTCATCAAATCCCAAAGTCCCTTAAAACACCCACAAACACACACAGTCCTTCCTTCCCCCTCTTTGCTCAGGCCGGGGTACCGTATCTCATGAAAAGAAATAGAAGTCCATGGCTCAGGCAGCCCCCGGTTCTTCCCAGTAATCCATCTCAGCTGGTAAGCCTCCCTCAGTTCCTAGCACCATCAGCTGTGTCACCGGGATCTCTGCTAAAGCCAGCTGGTGGTTCCTCCTTCTAAAGCTACAGGGGTCCCCACTCTGGCAAAGCTGCGAGGTGCTCTCTCCACTGTCCCAGCCATGTGGTTCTCCCTGCACAATGGCTGCGGGAGTCTCCACTTTGCCAAAGCCTTGTGGTTCGCTCTCCCAGGGCCACAGGTGTCCCCACTCAGCCAAAACCACATGGTTCTCCCTCTAATGGCTGCCGTGTCTGGGTTTAAATCCCTGCCAATCTTCCTCTGCAGCCCCATTTCCAACTCCACCTACATTTGGCCACACGTGCCAGCACTCTCATATCTTTCCAACTTCACTGGGCTGCCATCGTGAGTATGGGCAGGCGTGGCCTCATTTCTCATTTCATGGGGCCAATCCTCTCCAAGCTCCCACAGAGGCACTGTAACCTGGGGGACCTGCCACCCAGTTCCATCTTGGTGGGGAAGTTACTTCCATGCCCCTGGTTCAGAGCATGGCCACCGCTATCTTACATATCTATGTAACCAATTAAAGGTTATAGATATATTCAATGACCATGCCAGAGGTTAGCTGCAAGGCTGTTGCTAAGTGAAAGAGCTCTCAATGGCTCTGCTCCATTTGCCCCTTCCCCCAACCCACTCCTGTGGGGGTGGGAAGTGAGGGCATCCTAATATTTCCTGAACACCTTGAGGTCTGGACCCCATTCCAAATCCCTATTTGGGGTCCCCCTCTTGGCTGCACCCTGTTATAGTAGGAGTGCCAGAAGGAGAAGAAGAAGAGCAAGAATTCAAAAACTTACTTGAAAAAATAATGAAGGGGAATTCCCCCAATCTAGCAAAGGAAAAACACTTCTGGGAAGTCCAGGAAGCTCAGAGTGTCTCAAAGAAGTTGGACCCAAGGAAGCACACACCAAGGCACATCATAATGCATTACACAAGATTAAAAGTAAAAAGAGAATCTTAAAAGAAGCAAGACAAAAGGAGAGAGTTACCTATAAAGGAGTTCCCATCAGACTGTCAGCTGATTTCTCAAAAGAGACCTTGCAGGTAAGGAGGGGCTGGAAAGAAGTATTCCAAGTCATGGAAGGCAAGGACCCACATCCAAGATTATTCTATCCAGCAAAGCTATCATTTAGAATGGGAAGGCAGATAAAGTGCTTCCCATATAAGGTCAAATTAAAGGAGTTCATCATCACCAAGCCCTTATTATATGAAATGTTAAAGGGACTTATCTAAGAAAAAGATGATCAAAACTATGAACAGTAAAATGACAACAAACTCACAACTTATCAACATCTGAATCTAAAAACAAAAAGAAAAATGAACTAAGCTAACAACTATAACAGGAACAGATTCACAGAAATGGAGATCTCATGGAAGGTTATCAGTGGGAGGGCAGAGAATGGGTGAAAAAGTACAGGGAATAAGAAGCATAAATGGTAGGTACAAAATAGACAGGGTGTAGTTAAGAATAATATGGGAAATGGAGAAGCCAAAGAACTTACATGTATGACCCACAGACATTCATTAAGGTGGGGGAGTGCTGGTGAGAGGGGGTACTGGGTAGAAGAGAATAAAGGGGAGAAAAAATGGAACAACTGTAATAGCATAATCAATAAAATATATTAAAAAAGAAAAAATAAAAATACAGAGTTCATGGTTATCTTCCTCTGCAGAACGAGGTGACTTCTAGGTCTTATGGTATCTTGCTTGCTTACAGAACACCCTCAGACTTCAGGTCAGTAGCTGAGCATCCAAGGGGACAGCCCCTATGCCATCTGGGGTCCCTGCAGGCCCCCTCTCTAAAGTGTGGGGTCTGGGTCCTTTCTGGGCTAGCTAGTGGACGGCCAGAGCAGCGTACACACTGGGCTCATCTGGGGGCTCCTCTGAAGGGGGGGAACGGGGTGCACTTGCTGCTCGTTTGAGGGTCTTGCAGTTCAGCTGGGCATAGGTCACATCCTGGGGGTCTTCAGATGGAGTATCCTGGAGCGGGTAGAGTGAGAGATAGTTGTATGATTGGGCTGGGGGTAAGCCAGGGCACTGGGAGCAAAAACGATCCACATGACCACCATCTGCCTGGCCTCTCCCACGTGCCTGTCCTTTGTGTCTCGCAATGCCACAGACAGGAGAGAAGGCAGGGTGACCCCCCTCTGCCTGAGCTCTGAGTGGTTGATCTGGGTATACATGTCACTCCCTGGGGTTAATGTAGCCAGGGCTCTGCTGGGGAGGAGGGGTGGAGACAGGAGAGGGTAGAATTTCTCTCCTTGTTTTGCTTGCTCCTCTTTTTTAAAAAAGAAAAAAGATTTTATTTATTTATTTTTAGAGAGGGGAAGGGAAGGAGAAACAGAGTTAGAGAAACATCAATGTGTGGTTGCTTGTCACATGGTCCTCATTGGGAACCTGGCCTGCAACCCAGGCATGTGCCCTGACTGGGAATCAGACCCTCCACTCTTTGGTTCACAGGCTGGTGCTCAATCCACTGAGCTACACCAGCCAGGGCACCCCTCTTCTGATAAGAGTTGGAGAAACAGCTCTTTGGGGAAGACTTAAGAGTTGTTCGTGTGATGTTAAAATGACTGCTGGACAGATAGCAGAGATGGTTCTATTGTCTTTGAGGCTGGGGCTCAGACAAGAGGACAGAGCTGGAAAAAAATTGTGGATTCATGAACATAGAGAGGGTCCAGCTACATCTGGGATTCAATAAATAAGGCAATGTAAAATACAGAGTTGTCTCAAGGTGAAGTGAACAAGACAGTGGACTTCCTATGGGAGTAGGAGACTAATGCATCTAAATCCACGAGACTGGAGGAAAGGGAGGAAACAGAGGTAAAGGAAGTCTAATCTACAGGGGGTTTGTGTGAATCAGAAAAGGCATGCTGAGCCCTGGCCAGTGTGGCTCAGTTGATTGGATTGTTGTCCTGTAGATCGAAGGGTGAGGGTTTGGGTTCAATCCTCAATTGGGGTGCATGGGAGAAGGCAACCAATTGATGTCTCTCTCTCTCTCTCTCTCATCCTCCTCCTCCCTCTCCCTCTCTCTCTCCCTTCCTCTCTCTCTGAAACAATGAAAAGGTGTCTTCAGAGGAGGATTAAAAAAAAGGAAATAAAAGGCACATCAGTCAGATGCCACCAGTAGGATGTCAAACCCTACAAGGGTTATTGTGCACAAACTGTACAGCTGTCGATGGAAGCACCACCATCACGAGATATGGATAACCGAGCATCAGAGAGACCCAAATAGGGGAACTGAGAAGGAGGGGCCCACGTGCTACCGGGGAAACCCACTGGGAATTGGTGTTCCAGCAGTTGGCCCAAGTCCCTTTCAGGAGGATGGGCAAGGTCAGAGGATGCTGAAAACTGAGTGACAGGAGGGAGAAGCATCCTCACAATTTATCTTATTAACAAGTCTGCAGTGGGTGCTCTGGGCAGGGCAAGGGTCTTACCTTACTGTCCATCACTTCGTCTTCCTCAGATTGGGAATTTCTCATGGAAGAACCTACAGAAGGAGAAGATTCTATCTCATGGCAAGATCCCTGGAATCCCTTGATCTACACACCCTTCCTGACCTTAGGTGGGGAGACTGAGGTTTATTAAGGAGCAAGGATGTGCCAGGGGCCACATGGATTTAGGATTTTCATGCTTGCACACTCCTAAGCCCAGAACCCTTCCCAACCACTCCCCCTGCCCCTGTGTCCCACCAAGACCTCACCTCCTCTCTGATTGCACTGGTTCTCCCCCTGAACAGGAGCCACGGAGCTGGAGCTGAGCAAGGAGAGCAGGAGTGTTAGGCAGTGGTGAAGGAGCTATAGGTGGAGGAGAGGTCTAGGGAGGTTTGGGAGAAGAAACTACCTTTCCTGTAGTGCTCTGGTCTTAACTTCAGGGTCTGAAACACCTGCAAAGAGTTAGACATTAGTTTCTAAACTGCCCCAGAACCCACCCCTGGGGCTGCATTAAGATCTCAGCAGCTAGGATCCCCACCCCAGGGTCCATTGGGAATTCAGTGTAAACAGAATTAAATGGTAGCACTCAAAAGTTACATGGCAGATTTAAACAAGTTTTTGTGAACCCAAAAGAATATTTTCAAAAGTGTCTGTTCTTATTAAATCCCTCATTCTCATAGAGAATGGTATGTAGAAGCCAAGATGTGGATGATAGGTCTGCTTATTTCTAGTAGGCTGTCACTGTGTCTTGGTCTGAGCTGGTACACACAGTACAAACATACCTGTAACTACTTCTATACCAATTGATCCATATATATACGTGTATACACACACACACACACACACACACACATATATACATATATAAATAAATATATATAAATATATATGTGTGTATATATATATTTAGAAACAGGGGAAGGGAAGGAGAAAGAGAGGGAGAGAAATACTAATTGGTTGCTTCTAGCATACCTCCAACTGAAGACCTGGCAACCTAAGCATGTGCCCTGACCAGGAATTGAAATGGCTACCCCTTGGTTTGCAGGACGACACCCAACACCCTGAGTTACACCATTGAGGGCTATGTATTTATTTCTATTGAGTTCATATTGTAACAGACAATGAGAAGCATATGATCTTTATGCAATATTGTACTTACCAGAATTACATGTACTAAGCAATAAACTAACACGTCCGTTAGAACAAAAAGAGGAACAAACTTTTTTCTTTCTTTCTTTCTTTTTTTTCCCTACAAACTCTATTTTAGACTCCATTTTACTATATTACAGGGACCAGCAGTTCCCATTCCTGCCCTGAAAGGTGTTGATCAGCCACAGGAATTTGGCTGATACTGACATGCTGACACCAAGATCTTTGTTGGAACCAAACAAAAACACTGCCTATGCATCCTCACTGCCCTCTCCTCTCCTTAGAAAAGCTACTGGCTTAAACAGAAATCTTAAGATTTTTTTTAGGACAGGAGTCTGCCATCTTTTTGGATCCCCAGCACCTCAATAAATCTCTTTCCTTTTCACCAGCACCTGTCTCACAAGTCTTTGCTTTTATCGCAGCAGGCCACTGAACCTGCATTTGGTAACAATACTGACATTTTTTTTTTCTTTTAACTGCTTTTTAGACAGAGAGAGAGAGAGGAAGTGGGGGGAAGGGGGAGAGAGAGAGAGAGAGAGAGAAACATGGATTGGGCTTCTTGTGCACTCCCAGAGAGGGGACTGAACATGCATCCTGGGTATGTGCCCTGACTGGGAATCGAACCCATGACCTTTCAGCCTATGGAATGATGTTCCAACCAAATGAGCCACAATGACTAGGGAAACAATCCTGACATTCTCATTTCCAACCAAACACCTCAATCTGTCCTAGCCTACTGCCTTTGCACATTTTCAAATACTTCATGGGCATTTAACCCCATGTATTCACATATTTTCTGAAAACAATGGAATTCCTAACTACCTCAACCCCCACCCCTATTCCTCACCACCTTGCCCACACCCCACTGCTCTTGCCTGCAGGATGACAATGATACCTCCTTGTGGCTCCCCATTTCCCTTGCCAGCATGGTCCTTTTCAGGTTCTGGGTATGCCCCTGCTACCTCCACACAGGACCCCCCTCATCATCACCGCACTTTCACAGGAATCTCAGATCCCTGTCTCAAGAAGATTATCAAGGAAGTTGGGATAGAAAGAGTTTTCTAGAAATGGTTGGTTAATTAGGAAAAATTTCAAAATTCAACATTATATATTTTTGAGCCATATTTTGGCTGGTGCCCTAGGAAGCCACTTCCTAGATCTTTAGAGGAAGGTCACACCTCTCATGCAGACCAGGTAGACCAGGTCTCCCCATCTTCTACTCACCTGACTTTCTGTATTTCTTCTGGTGCTTGAAGAGGAAGAGGAAGAAGAGGAGGAAGCAGAGCAGCAGGACAAAAGCCACAGAGACTCCAATCAAAATTTTCTGGTACTTTTGAAGACCTTGGACACAAGGATGTCATAGATCAACCAATGATGCCAGTTAAATGAGCACCTACTGTGTGCCAGGCATGTTTGGGAGGTTCTGTGAATTAATTGCTTCTAACCTTCATAATAATCAGGCCAAATGTGAGTGCCAGTCCCACCTCCACTGGCTTCCCAAACACAGAAACTGAGGCTCAGAGAGATCCACCAGGTGCTCCAGGTCATCTAGCCAGGAAGTGGCAGAGCTGGAATTTGAACCCAGGACTGTGGGTTCTCTTGTGCTCCATCCATGTTCCCCCACCAGACAGACATCAGCTTTGGGTTCTTGGAGCTGCTCCCCTAATTGGAATGGCTTGTCCCCTGGTCCCCAGGTGTCCCAGCCCTGTCCTTTACCTAGAGCTGAATGTGTCTTCCCATTGTCGACCCCACTCTCCAACCCATCAGAGGCTGTGGGGGACCTAAATGGGACCCCTTAGAGCCAGGGTCTGTGTGCAGTGACCTCTGTGACCTTCCCCATCCCTACATCCCGAGAAGATCTGTCCTCTGTCCTGCAGACCCTACACTGTCATGTGGGGACCCCTTGAATGTTTCTGAGTGTATATCTGGGAGAGGACATGAAGATAGAGCTGCTATTGCCCGAGCACCCTCTCCATGCTGGGGGCTCCCCTAAATCTCTTAGCAGACCTGTGAGGGGATGGCAGGAACCATGTTCCACAGACAATGAAACTGGGATTCAGAGACGGAATGTGGCTCGTCCCAGGTCCCAGAGCTGGGAAGCAGCAGAGCTGGAGTTGGCATCCCGCAGAGCCTGGCTTCTAAGCCCTTGTGGGTTTTGGTTTGATTTTGTTGGTTTTCCTCCAGTAAGAATGGGCTGAGCACCACAGGCAGATCAGAAAGTACTTGGGATGCCACCTCCATCAGGACCCTGTTTGTCCCTAACACCCCAAACACCCAGCACTGCTTGCCCTTCACTTCTTCAAACCAGCACGGTACCTGCAGGGTCAGAAGTGTGGTATCTTTTGAGGTCTGAGGCAGGATTCCTCTCTGTGGCATAGGGAGAAATGGAAGCTTAGTTGGAAAGGGACATGTTCAAAATCATCATCTCAAGGAGCAATGGGACCACACCCAAGTGCAGCCCACCCCAAACATCCTAAGTCAGGGACAAGGAGGTGAGGGGTGGGGGCTGCAGTCTCCCTACTTCACCTTGACTGTGTTTGCCCCAGGCTGGTCCCAACTTCTCCCTCTGATGTGACCATGGCACCCCTCATCTTCCAGCCTCAGAGTCCATGGACCCCTGCAGCACAGCCCCTGACTCACTACTTTGTCTCCACCCACCTCCAGCCTCCCAGACACAACCCTGTCCTTGAGTTTATAAGGATGTTAGATCCCCTGAGTGACTCAGAACTGCCCTGGGCTGGTCTGTGCTCCCTCTGAACAAAGAAGACCCCATGACTCACCAGCTGTGGAGATGTGCCCTGGGGGTGGGGGACTGGAGACCCCAGGAGGTCCTGGGAAAAAGGCAAGAGGAGGGTAATGTGTAAAGCATCCCTCTCCTACCAGGAGATGTTTTATTTGCTCATACTCATCTCCTGTGTCTGCCGTGGGTCCCTAGCAAGGTCCTTGTTCCACACACTTGGAGAATCCAGTGATGGACCTGAGGAAGGGGCAGGGATGGAAGGGCCCTCTGTGCTCCATCCCTCTGAAAGGTGGGTCCCTGAATGGGTGGACTTCCCCTCACTCTTGTCCTAGATTGGGGCTATTCTGGGCAAGACCCTTAACCAAATCAAGGACAGAGAGAGGTGAGGACTGAGGCTCCCTACCTGAGATCTGGAACACCAGAGGATCGCTGGGTGGTGACCACACCAGAGGTTTGCTCCTGTAATAACCATAGCATCTGAAAGTCCCGCTCTGTCTGGGGATCATGGGGCCCACAGGGAACAGGGCCTGGAACTGCCCACTGGCGCCTTGCTCTGAGTCCAGGGTCCAGGAGAGCCTGTCTTCTCCTTCCTTAGTCAGAACAAACTTGCCAAATCCCTCATCTGAGTGACATTTGAGAGTCACATTCTCTCCTGAGGTCACAACAGGGCTGGGAAGGGCTGAGAGGCTAGGTTTGCTGTAGACGCCTAGGAGAGAAGGGGGTAGCATGTTAAATGGAGTTACATCTCCCTCTCTTACCCCAGGGTTGGTCTGCGAGAGGGAGACCCCTGAGAGTATCCCCCTTCCTGAGGGCAGAGCCTGAGGCTGGGACCCCTCAGTGTCCCCTCACCTGTCACCACCAGCTCCAGGGGGTCACTGCGCTCTGACCAGAAACCTTGGCTGAGATAGTAACAGTGATATCTCCCTGCAGTGTACTCTGTCATCTGTGTGATGGAAAACTTGGCCTTGTTCCCAGGATCCAGTGGCTTCTCTGTTTTCCAGGATGCTAGGCCTCCCTCTTTATCCAGACGGAACTCCTGGGACTTCAGGATCCCATGGCACCAGATAGTCACTGAGCTCCCCCAGGGGATCACAGACCCTGCCTCAACCCAGAGGTTGGGTTTGGAGAGGGTCCCTGGAAGGAATCAGAGGATGAATCAGAACATTTCCTACCCCCAGTGCCCAGCTCTCCACCTCAGACATCTCAGATGTCCATCATCTGTCATCCCAGAAATGCTGTTTTTCATCCCCAACTTCCCAACTAGTGGCCCCTGGTCTCCACTTGGGAATGACACCTGGGAGCCCCAGGGACAGACTCACCTGCCTGCACAGGGGTCCTCAGGCCCACGCTCAGCCCTGCAAGAGAGTCCCTGTGAGATATTTGCCCTAAATCCTGAGCAGAACCCTCTTCCCCAGGAGCTTCCTGAGTCCTGGGGTCCTGTCAGAGCAGGGCTTCCCCTCCCCCCTTCTCACATCTCACCGAGGCAGAGCAGGGCTGTGAGGGTGGAGGGCATGCTTTCTCCTCTCTGAACCCAGCTGTGCAGAAGGAAGACACCTCAGAGTCATCAGGGAGGACAGACTCACAGGGTGTGGTCACTGGGAGGCTGGCCCTACTTGGCACAGGGTTGTCACGTCAGCAGTCCCTTGAGAAGAGGAACAGTGTCTTCCCAGAAGCCTAGTTTTTGTTTCCAGGATCAAGCAGCAAACTGCTCCAGGGCCTCCTGAGATGCTCCTTGCAGGTGAGGTGACCCAAGGCCCCTCCTTCCAGGTCAGAGGTTCCCCCACAGTGTCCCCTTCATCCATGGGGTCTCCTTCCCCCTCCACTTGGCCATCAGCCCCTCCCTGTGGGTCCTCCCCATGGACAGTGGTCACCTAGGCCCTGGAGATGCTTCAGGAAGACAGGGGTCCCTGTGCCTGCAGAGCTCAGATCAGCAGAGACATGGTCTCCTCCTCACTGTGCAGTTCAGGAGAGTGTCACTGTGACAGTGAGCACAAAGGACAGACACAGGGAAGTGAGGATGCACACCCCTTCCTCTAGCCTCAGAGCATGGCTGTTTTTCTATCCCAGCCCCATTCATGAACTTTCTTTTCTTTCTTTCTCTCTGTCTGCTCCCCCCCTTTTTTTGTAATAATGTCCATTTCACCTTCCTGGAAACAAGACTCAGTCATTTGGCTCGTCATTGCCCCTTGTGCCTCGGGCAGAGTTCTCTTCCCCTTCCTGTGGTCCTACATGTAAGCTTTAGGGGACTTTTATTTGGGTTAGAGGTTTGTTTTCAAAATTTTTAATTTATCTATTGATTTCAGTGTGGGTGGGTCTGGGGACATGGGGAGAGAGAGAGAGAGAAAAATTGATTTGTTCCACTTATTGATGCATTCATTGAATGCTTCTTGTATGACCTGTGACCAGGGATTGAACCCACAACCTTGATGTATTGGGATAATGCTCTAACCAACTGGGCTACCCAGCCAGGGCATTTTTTAAGAAAAAGATGACCGTTTTGTAAATATTCATCTCTCGTCTGCTGCCTGTGTGGCCCAGATAATAACACCTTGTCTGTCCCCTTGTTTGGGTCATGTTGTTGCAAATTCCTCCCCTCCGAAAAGCTGCTGGTATCCAGGTTCCTGGTTCCGGGGAAGGTCTCGGTCACGGTTCCCGGCAGACCAGGTGAAGACAGGAGAGGCTCATGGTGTCAGCCTCCACAGTGCAGATAAATATGTGCCATGGCCACCTCAGGGCCCTGGTCCACTTCAAATACCTGAAGTGCTACTGACAACACTTCAGAAACATGAGGAAGTAGTCATTTTCTGGAAAAGAGAAGTGGAAGTTCCCCAGATAGCCAGGAAACTGCAAGAAAGAACAGAGAAGAAGAGAGAACAAAGCTGAGTACCAGCCACTGCCCAGGCCATCAGAGGTGGTAGACTAGAGGTTTCCACTCCTGCGGGGGGGGGGGGGGGGGGAGGGGGGGCGGGGGGGGCCGGGGGGGGGTCCTCACAGGAAGGGGGCAGGGCTTCAGGTGAAAGCAGGAAGCTCTGCCCTTCTGACTGTTGTGTTTGCCCGCAGGCACAGGGCTGACTTCTGCTCACTGACACACCCCACGTGAGCCCTGAGTCATTTTCCCCATGTGTGTGTGAAAACAGATTTTTTGCTGTATTTTGGTGACATGACTGGGTGACTCCCATCTGAGTATGAGGTCAGCATTACCCATCCCTGCCTAACACCACGCTGAGCAGGTTCTGAGTCTGAGAAAGTGGACACCATGGGTCAGGGGCAGCGGCCACTGGAGCCCATGGTCAAGCTGACTCCCAGGGCAGCCCTGGAATATCTGTAGGAGGCCAGGGGTGTGAGGGGGTAGACTCCTACAATAGTGAACAGTGAAGAAATCCTAATGATGATAGACAGTGCTATGGATGCCGTCTACTGATACTGGGGACTGTCCCACACAATGAAAGGGAGTCAATGGGAAAGATGAGAGTAAACTTAAATTAAGCATGTTTAAATATCTGTAAAAGTAAAGAGGGATGTTAAATGTTTCAGGCAATAGTGTGGATTATATTATAGAAGACTAGGACATGATTGAGAAGATTGAGAAACTTTAGAGATAAGCAATGCAACAGAATAAACACATTTGCACATTAATCCCATCAAGGATTAGACTCAGCTGAAGAAACATTGGTGAAAGCAGAGAACAATATGAGGAAATGTCCAGGATACAGTGCACAGAGACCAGAAATGGAGATTCAAGATACCTGGGGACCAGATTGAGGAGGACAAATACCACATCTGTTAAAAGTTAGGAGAGAAGTGAAAATCACATCTAGTAGCAGTTCAAGAGATAAATAATTGGACACTTTACAGACTTGAGGAAAGACCAACTAAGTGATAGGATGCATATGTTTAAAAATAAAATCTGTGCCCTGGCTGGTGTGGCTCAGTGGATTGAGTGACCACTTGTGAACCAAAGGGTTGCCAGTTCGATTCCCAGTCAGGGCACATGTCTGGGTTGCAGGCCAGGTGCCCAGTAGAGGGCATGTGAGAGGCAACCACACATTGATGTTTTTCTCCCTCTCTTTATCCCTCCCTTCCCCTCTCTCTAAAAATAAATAAATAAAATCTTTAAAAAGAGAATATAGGTAAAATAAGATTATGTGCCTGTTTACAAGCTTTTCACATGCTATTTTTTTTTTCTTTCTGAAAACCAGAAACTAAGAAACATGGTTGCTTCCGATATGTTGGGGTAAAGGGTGTAGGGGGGAGATTCAAGTGGTCATCTCTGATTGTACCATTCTAGGCAGTTGGCACTTTTGAAACCTGAAAATATTCTCCATATTCAAGACACAATTAAGTCATAAAAGATGAAAAAACACACTCTGACATGAATATAAACAAATAAAAATCAATATAAGCTTATTGATATTCAATCATCACAGCCACATGATGTAACAAAAAAAAGGAAATCTATGAATTTCTTAGGAGTTGGGTTTTCAAATAAGGGTACAGCATAAGTGAACCTGTAATGTTACACCAGGTGGGAAATACCTCTGTGGATGTACAGGGTGCATCCTCCCTGATATTAAGTGGTCCATACAGAACAAAATCCCAGTAGCCCTGACCTCACATAAGCCCAGGTCACTCTTTCTAAATATTGTTCCCAATGGAAAGGACCCAAGACCTTGGGGGCCCCTCGTCCAGGGCAGGAGAATAGATGGGCGAGGGCTCCCTGTCAATCTACACAGTGCTATGGGGCCAAGCTAAGGAGTGCAGGTGTCTCAGAAAGCGCAGCAGGAAAGGGCCTTTCTTCGCCAAGTCTAGAAAGCTGACCGCATCTCGCAGGGAGGAGGACCCTGCTCCCAGCAATACACAGGCACCAGCAGGACACAGGCACCTTGCAGGAAGCACGCCTGCCCTGGAGGAGCCTGCAGGTCCTGGAGCTGGATGCTGAAGGACAGAGCCGGTAGCTGGCACAGTGCTCAGGAAGTGTGGGTCAGGGTTTTTCCAGGGGTTACTACAACAATGTCCCATGCAAAGAAGAGCTAATGCAGATGGTCCTCAGTGTGGGTTGAGTACAATACTTGTGAGGAACTGAGAGAGACTGGAGCCCTGCTGGGTGCAAGAGGCTGCACCCAGCCCAGGGCCCAGGGAACAGCAGCAGGGCTGAGACCTTGTGCAGTACAGCATTGGCGCTGCAGCAGAGGCCAATGGCTGTGCCCACAGGACCTGGGCAGTGACTGTGGCCCCAGATCACAGGCACTGTCTGTGGTCAGTGCTGGCAGTGGGGCTCAGGCTGCTGACTACTGGAGTCCCAGTCTTGGACACATACACCCCAAAAGAAATCTATATGGCCCACCTACTCAAGGGAGCAGACAGCATGTTCAAGTCTACAGATGAGACCAACCCATTGGCCTTAGTCTCCTGGAGCTTTCAGCCAGAGCCAACCCACACTACCGTGTTGTTTCCAACTACTGCCAAGGCCAAGTGTGTCCTGGGAATTGCCCTCCCTTTCAGGACAGAATCATATGGGCTGCAGAGATCATCAAGAAAGACACATAAATCGGCATGGAAAGCATGCAGTTTATCCACAATGGCCCCTGCATCTGTGACGCCAAAGCCCTCCTGACCCTGTCACCTGGCGAGGACACATTTGGCTCTACCTTAGGGAGAAAGTGGTTTGGCCCGAGTCTCAGTATGGGATGGTGGTGGGCATAGTGACAGCTGTGGTCGGGGGTCTCTCCCTGGTCATCACTGTGACTCTCACTGTCCTCTATGAAAAGAAGAGCCCTAAAGGGGATGACACTGGCTGCAGCCCCTCAGAGAAGGTGTCACTGGTTAAGTTGGCTCAAAGAAGACCCCTCTGACACAGGGGGCCTGGTATAGAGCCTGACTCATGCACCTCCCCAGGTCCCAGTTATGTATGTGCAGTCAGATGACCCTGAGGACATCACAGTGACGGGATCAACAAGTCCAAGTCCGCAGTGTATATGGACTTCTGGAAAACTGAGAAGACCCAGATCGTACCTGAAGCAAGAAACAATGACAAACTGGGCTCTGGTGCAGAGACATGGGCCAAAGCAACAGGGGGCCTCAGACGAGGACAATGAGAGAGAGGGAGATGTGGACAAAGGCTGTGTGTGAATATTCTATTTACTCTTCTGATGTGGGGAGCCAGTGGTGAGTGATGGAGACCTAGTGTGAGTCTATGTATATAAATTATATGGCTACTCTTTGTACTTTTTTGCATTCAGGGTCATGTACAGTGGGACAAATTCAACAGCATTCCTGTCTCCATCCTTAAGTGTGATGTGCCTTCATGGAGACTGGAGACTCTTTAGTATCCCAGAGACACGGCCTTTTTTCCCAAGGTCAGAACCAGTCTTAGCTCTGATTGTAGCTGCAGGGTAAAGACACTATGGGGGACAGATACCCAGGGTGGCTGTCATCCCTTGTCCCCTCTGACTCTTTGGTTGTACTTCTTAGGAAACACCTATTAGCTATGCCACATGCAGACAAGGTGGGAAGTTTTTATTGATGGTTTTTCTCTCTCTAAGTCACAGGGAAGTTTTGCTTTCCCTCTGCTGCACATGGACTTGAATGTTACACCCCTTCCATGTCAGCCTGTGCCTTCATCAGAGCAGCATGAGCCTGGATGACTGCCAGAGGTCACGTTGTCCTCGGGCCTTTTAGACCAATGATGTTTCCACGTCCTTGCAAGAGAAAAACTGAGGTCTTGCTTGAGGAGAGGGACAGGTGTCTGCTATATTATTTTTTCTGAAGATTTTATTTATTTATTTTTTAGGGTAGGGAAGGGAGAGAGAAAGAGAGAGAGAGAAACAACAATGGGTGGTGGCCTCTCATGCGCCCCCACTGGATACCTGGCCCACAACCCAGGCATGTGCCCTGAGTGGGATTTGAACTGGTGACACTTTGATTCACAAACTGGCACTCATCCACTCAGCCACACAAGCAGGGGCTGTGATAGTCTTTCCAGCATCCTTCTTGCTGGAAATGAGAGTCACCACACAGCCACAGGAACAGAGGTTCGTTTCCTTCTAACTCAGCAGGAACAGGGTCACTAGGTGGCCTGTCTGCAGGACCCCGGAGTGCTCTCTGGGGAATGATCTTCCTTCTGAAGCTTCAGTCTCAGCTTCATGGTGACCTGAGGGTCCCCTGATGTTAAAGGCAGGCTAGATTTTTAGGTCAGCAAGTGGGACCAGGACTTGTACTTTGGGAATCTCTCCTCTGTGCCTGTCTGGTTATTTTGTTGGTTCGTTTTCCACGGTTTTTCCCGCACATGGAACTGATGAACGAGGAGATGAGGAAGTGTCCTGACAATTCTTGCATCCTCCCTAACATCTCATTCTGCCCCCGGCAGCCCCGCCCCATCACAAACCTGTGCTTTCTGTCTTCACTGAGAATGAAAGCAAGGGGAGATCAGTAAACACATATTTATATCTGCCATCCATGAGGCTCTTGGGTTATTTTTTACTAAAGTAATTTTTTCTACTTTAAAATGATGCAAAACCTCACAGTTACATGGTGATCACAGGACTGCTTTGGGGAAGGGGAAGTGATTGGCAGTGTCCACTTCTCTCCCCTTTAGTTTGGGGACTGTCCCCAGATGCTTCCTTTTCCTTCCCGGCATCCATCCTCTTTGGAGGGAGGCTTGGGGCTGAATTCCAAGACAATTTTTAAAGGAATAAACAGCATTTGGAATTCAAGCTGTTTCCAGGTGAGCTTCAAACCTCCCACAGATGTGGCCGATTCTATTCTCAGTCAGGGCACATGCCTGGGTTGCAGGCTAGGACCCAGTAGGGGCCATGTGAGAGGCAACTGTGTATCAATGTTTCTCTCCCTCTCTTTCTATCTCCTTTCCTTTCTCTCTAAAAATAAATAAATAAACTCTTTTAAAACAATAAAAAAAACCTAAAATCTGCTTCTTGACCCTTATGGTAGATTAAGAGAACCAAGGCTCATTTGAAATGGTGGGGAGAATTTTTTCCCTACTGACCCTCTCTCAAGGTGACGCCAAATTGAAATGTAGAGGGGTGAGTGAGTGCTGGCTTTCCCACCTGTGTGGGATTCTGTACCTACAGAGACACCCGACAGAACAGGGGAAGATTGCAAACCACATATTGGATGCAGGGTTAATATCCAAAATACATAAAGAAACCTTATAATTGAATAGCAAAAATAATTATTAGAAATGAGAAGAGGAAGTAAATACTTTTTGAAAGAATACTTAACAAATGTCCAACAGACACATGAAATGATGCTCAACATCGCTAATCATCAAGGAAATGCAAATCAGCACCACAATGTGATATCACCTCACATCTGTTGGAGGTAAGTAGTGTTGCTAAGGATGTGGAGATAAGGAAATCCCAGTCAGGTCCCCAGTAGGGGGTGCATGAGAGGCAACCACACATTGATGTTTCTCTCCATCTCTTTCTCTCTCTCTTCCCCTCTCTTTAAAAATAAATAAATAAAATCTTTATAAAAGAGAAAGTAGGTAAAATAAGGTCACATGTCTCTTTACCTGCTTTTCACATATTATTTTTTCCTTCTGAAAAAGGGAAATGAACAAAAATAGTCACCTCCAATATGTGGGGATACAAGGGGAAAGGAATACAAACAAGTGGTCATCTCTGATTGTACCATTCCAGGCAGTTGTCACTTCTGAAACCTGAAAATATTCTCCATATTCAAGACACAATTAAGTCATAAAAGATGAAAAACACAGTCTGACATGAATATAAACAAATAAAAATAAATAGGAGCCTATTGATATTCACTCACCATGGCTACATGGTAAAACCAATGAATATAAAAAGGAAATCTATGAATTTGCTAGGAATTTGGTTTTCCTATAAGGGACACAGGTACAACATAAATGAACCTGTAACATTACCCAGGTGGAAATACCTGTGTGGATGGACACGGTGCTTCCTCCCTGATACTCAGTGGTCCATACAGAACAAAACCCGAGTGGTCCTGACTTCACATAACCCCAGGTCACTCTTTCTAAATATTATTCCCAATGAAAGGGACCTGAGACCATGGGGGCCCCTTGTCCAGGGCAGGAGCACAGATGGGCCCAGGCTCCCTGTCATTTTACACAGCCTGAACAAATGCAGCTAAAGAGAGTGGATGTCTCAGAAACTTCAGTGGGAAAAGCCCTTCCCTGGCTAAGTCTGGGGAGCTGAGCAGTATCTCACAGGGAGGGGGCCCTTGCTCCCAGCAGGATGCAGGCAGCAGGCAGTACACTAGGCTATAGGAGCCCCTTCCTCCCTGAGACCAGCTCAGATCCGGAGCAGAGAGGAGCCAACACTTCCCTGGAGAGTAGAAGCCTCACTGAGAGTAAAGGGAGCCTCCCTCCCCACATGCTGTCCGTACAGGGACAGGGGAAGGCAGGAATCTCCCTGCCCAGCCCTGAATTACAGGAGACCAGGCGACTGGCCCTCATCCTCTCAAGTGTCCCACAGCAAGGGTACCCAGACCCCAGAATGTAGGACACCAGGCTCCCGAGACTCAGAGCGCTGCTGTGACAAATGCGCACCAGCATTGTGGCTCACAGCCTCGCAGATGTGTGATCTCAGTGTGCCGGAGGTTGGGAGTCCCAACAGCCTGACCTTGAGGTGTCTGCAAGGACGCCTTCTCTCCTGGAGGCTCGCAGGAGAGCCCGTCCCTTGTCTTCCAGCATCTAGAGACCCCGTGTTCAGTAACATGCAGCCCCTTCCTCCCTTGTCTTCAAAGCCAGTGGGTCCTTCTCAGGAGGTGACACTGGGACCCAGGGTCTGCTTCCTCCCCCACCTCTGAGGAGCCTGTGATGCCCTTGACCTTTGTCAGTAACACTCCCCTGTGGGTGCATGTACAACTGTCCACGTCCCTGCTGTCACTTCCCTGCATGGGAACCCATACTGGGGATGCTGGATGGAGGGAGACTCCCTGTTCACTTTCTGAGGAGCAGCCCTGCAGATCTGCTCAGAGGCTGCACAACTTTGTGTCCCCACCAGGGGGCACAGAGCTCCCACTCCTCCACAGCTTTGCCACACTCACTGTTTTTAGGTTATTATTTTTAGTTTATTCTTCGATTACAGTCAACATACAATATATTATTTCACGTGTACAGTCAGGGGTTAGACATTTATATACCTTATGAAGTAATCGCCCCAGTAGGTCTGGTGCCCGACATTTAAAAATAATTTTAACAATAGTTCTCCTTCGGAGTGTGATTTGATATCTCACTGTGGTTTTGGCCCGTGTCCCTTCCCTGGACTTTAGATCCCAGTCGCCAGAGACAGAGGGGACAGATGCAGGGGCAGAGGCCATTCCAGGATCAGAGGTGGGTGCACAGGGGCCCAGAACAGGTGCAGTTCCACATGTGGCAGGTGTGGGTGACAACCAACCTCTTCAGCAGCACATGCCTGGTCCCCAGAAAGCAGGTGAGAACACAGGTCTCCAGGAGGAAGAAGAGGGAGGCAGAGGCTGCAGGGACCTGGGGCCTGTCTGAGATCCAGTAGAGAAGGGTGACCTGGGCAGTAGTGGGGCAGGGCTGTGAGTGGGTGAGGGTCAGACCTGGAGCCAAACCCTGGAGAAGGAGACGGACCACACAGGAGGCCAGGTCGCCACTGCTCCTGCACCCTTCTGAGGACAGAGTCCATGCACAGGGCAGTCTCACCAGGGTCACCATGAAATTCAGAGGCCAGGGGTGGCTCTGCATCCCTTGGGCTTTAGTTGAAGTCAGGGGCCATGGGGAGGCCCCTCCTGGTGGCCTGGATTCTAATTTCTGTAGTCTAATTGTCTGGATCTCCCTTGTGTCTATCCCTGTGGTCCATGTGGCCACCTGTGCCAGCTGTGCACAACCTCTGCCAGGATCAGCAACACCACACCAGACAGGCCAATGCAGACAAAGTTCTCAACTGTATAATTCCAGGAGGTGGGGGCTGGAAGGAGAGGGCAGAGGACAACACCTGCCCAAGCCCAGAACCTATGAAACAGGAGCTCCTCCTTTAGTGGGCAGGCCTTTCCCTTCCAGTACTGCCCTGTGAATGCTCCCAGGTGACTTACCTGACTGGGAGCCCTCTCCTGTGGGACAGGGCGTAACTTCAGGGGTTGTTCCTGGGAGTGAGAAAGGACCAGTGTTTGTCTCCTGCACAGACCCTCCCTTCTCTGGGAGCCCCCCAGCCCCTGCCCTCTCTTCCTTGAGACTCCTGGGTCCACACCCCCAGGTTTCACTACCAGTCAACTACAGCACCCCAGTACAGGGCACAGCTGCAATATGCAGACTCCCTCAGGGATCCAGGATGAGCCTCCCCTCCTGACTCTCAAAACCCCAAACTATACAGGCCTCTTGCAGCTGAGGATGCAAGATGTCCCTGCCTGCTGAGTGTCCACCTTCCAAGAGAGAAGCAGGACCCCTCCCCACTGCCACCCTGCTGCCCACTCCCCAGCAGAACCCACAGAAGAGGATGCCCCAGGATGAGGTCCCCACTCCCCAGTCCAGGAGGGGCTCCGGGTGGGAGGCTTACGTCTCCAGGGGCTCCTGTGAGGGGGCAGGAGAAGCCCTGAGCCCAGGTTCCTCCTCAGCCTGTGCCTCTCAGCCTGGCCCTGCAGCTTCCACAGGGTCCACACCCGGCCTCTTTCGCTGCACCTCTCAGTACAGAGGATGCCCCCTAGACTCCCAGGAAAGGGGGCAGGGATATGTGAAATCACCAGAATGAAATTCTCTGCCTCTATGTGTCTGAGGGGCTACACACCCCTCAGAATGTCCTGTTACCCTCCCTACATTAGCACAAAGCAGTTAGACACTTGTCCAGAGACAAACAGGGTAGGTGGAGCCACCTCACCTGGCCACAAGGCCAAGAGGTCCTGAAGGTTGGCCCCACCTATCAGGGCCATTGTTACCCCCACAGTCCCACAGGGCAGTGAGGGGTCACAGGTCAGGAAAAACTGGACATGCCCACTGACCCAGGGGAGTCTGAGTCACAGCTGCATAAAGAGCAAAGGGAAAGACAATAGCAGGTTTTAAAGGAAGAATTCCTCCCTCCTTGTCACTGTCCCTGAGCCTGTGATTTAAACCCTCAGTCCAGGCTCTCGGGAGCTGACCACCCAGATGGGAAGGATAGCCTCATGTCAGATGTCCCCAAAGCACTGTCCATACCTGGCCACAGACCCCATGGTGCCTGTGACTTGCCCAGTGGTGGGTGGACTACCCACAGGGGTCACACTTCCTCGGGTCCCCACTGAGTCTGCCCAAGAGCACAAAAACAGCTGAAAAACATTCTGAGTGAAAGACCAACCATCCCTTAAAGGGGGTCTGTCCCTGGAAGTCCACTCTCCACCCAGCCCTGCAAGACACTCCCCCAGCCCACGCCATGCTGGGGGTCAGTGTCCAGGCCATCCTGGTGTCCAGATGGGAACAGGGCTTCAGGCCCCGAAGCTGGCGTGAAGTCCAAGGGACAGGAGTGCTAAGGGGCAGGGTATCCACAGGGCTGAGGGCCAGCAGGAGGGCATGGAGCCTGGGACAGAGGACAGGGGTGGGGACAGGGTGCAGGGACCTGAGGCAAACCTGAGGGTGGAGTGGAGACATCCTCGTCTGTCACCTTCAGCTCCAGGGGCTCACTGCGCTCAGACCACCTGGGCCCTTTGAGATAGTGGCACCAATAACTCCCAGCAGTGAGTTCATTCATTGAGTCAATGTGGGATGTGCCTTCTGTCCAGTGAGCACCATGTTGAGACACATTTCTTTCACCCCAACGGAAATATGTTCCATTCTTCTTCTCCAGAAGGAATGCGTCAGCCCCAGCTGGGCCCCAGCTCATGATGGTCACAGGCTGTCCCCAGGGGATTACAGGACCCGGCTGGGCCCTGATGAAGGGTTTGGGCATGAATCCTGGGAAGAAACAGAGCAGATCTCAGGGTCCCTTGGGAGAAAGTCACCACTCTCACAGTCCCCTGATTTCTGGATTCACTTTCATGTTTTTAGCAAACTTGCAGAGCTGTGTAACCATCTTCATACCCAGTTTAGAAAATCCCACCATCCTTTCCCCAAACACCACCCCCCCAACCACTCCAGTGACTGTGAATCCTCATCACTGCAGAGTGACCCCCCTGACACAGGACCTCGAGTCCTGGTCACATGTTGGGCTATTCTCAGGGTGACACAGGAGGGGTCAGAGCTGGTTGAGGCCAGAGGTTGAATCCCTGATCCCAGTCACTATCTAGTGGACAGAAACACTGGGAGGGAGGCAGAGGGTGAGGGTGATAGGTCACATGTGGGGACAGGGAAGCAGGAGTCTGAGATGTGGGGGTGACCTGGGCTGGGACTGAAGGTCAGCTGAGTGACACTGCAGGGACCAATGGGGATTGGAAGGCCATGGGGATGGAGCTCCACCCACCCTGGTTACATAACCCCAGTGGGTAGGGATTCCCAATGCATTCTCTACCTTCCTTGAAGCCTGTTCCCATTTCTACTATTGAGGGTTCTGAAACCCCATGTGAGCCACATGGCTGGGGAGGGTGGAGGAGAGGTCCCATAGCCCTGAAACAGGAAGATGACACCCACAGCACGTGATCCCCAATAGAGGCAGGTGCTAGAGGGTCCCCACAGGCTCCCCATCTGTTTACTAGCTCCCTCGCTCACTCTTTCATCCACATCCTAGTCACCCTCTGTCCATCTACAGAGGGGCTTCATGTGCCACTGGCCTCACAAACACGAGTCTCACACACAAGGACTTGCCTGCTGGTCTGGAGGGAAGAGGGAGCACAGAGGCTGATGGAGGGATCATGCAAACCAACAGCCACTGCACTGACAAGTGCCCCAGGTGAGTGTGGGTGTCTTGGGGCTGACCAGGGACAGTTGATCTCATCAGGGAGGCACAGGGGAGAGGCACTGAGCTGAGATACAATGGCCAAAGGAGAACCAGCCCAGCCCACTGAGAAGAGAGTCAGCCTCGAAGGAGTTCCGGTCGAGCGGGACAAGGGTGTCTGTGGCAGTGAAAGAAAGGCTGTGTCTCAGCAGATCAGTGGGTCAGACAGCGTGAGAACAAACCCATCCAGACAGAGAGAGGGGCCTGGGTCTCTTCCTGCTTGAAGATAAGCCATGACAGGACTCTAAGGAAAAATAATACTTTGTAAGAAAACACAACATTCATGAAAAATGGAATTTTAAAAGGTAGACTCATCCCCCCTCATATGGATGATCTGGGCCAGGCAGAGCACTGGAAGAGAAGCTGTGGTGAGAAAACCTCCCAGCACCTGGCCTCCTCCCAGGGCTGCACTCAGGGGCCCTGATGGAGGCAGGGCTCAGCCCCCAAGAATGTCCAGCACCCTCCTCAGCATTCCCTCTGAGCAAAGCCTTTGCTCTTCCTCTGAGTTTCAAGGAAGCCCCAGTCCCCTCTCCCAAGCAGGCACTCAGTCTGAAACTATCCCCACACCGAGGTACCTGCTTCTAGGACTGAACCTCCCATGGTCACACGTGGGTTAGGACCAGAGCTGAGGAGTCAAACCCCTCAGAGGGACCACGAGTCTCCAGGGCTGAAGTCAGGACTCAAAAGGAATGAAGACACCTCCCCAGGCTCCCACCCGCTGTGTCCCAGGATGTTATCCCTCCATTCCAGTACTCACTGAGGACGAGGAGGGAGCTAGCATGGGGGCCCATGGCTAGACATGAACCTGAGGGTGAAACACAGGGCCTGCAGCTGGCACAGTGGTCAGGAAGTGTGGGGTCAGGGGTTTTCAGGGAGTTGCTACATCAACATCCTGGAGCAAAGGGGAAGAGCTAATGCAGATGGTCCTGAGTGTAGGTTGAGTACAATTCCTGTGAGACACTGAGACAGACAGATGCCTTGCCCTATACAGAAGTCTGTGCCCAAGCCCAGGACCCAGGGAACAGCAGCAGGACTGAGACAGTGCCTGGAACCGTGGTGGGGTTGCAGCAGAGGCAGATGGTGGTGCCCACCAGGGCTGGGTGGTGACTGTGGTCCCAAATCACAGGCACTGTCTGTGGTCAGGCATGGCAGAGGTTCACACAGGTCCACCTTGTCACCCAGCCCTTCCTGCACCCACTTTGAAGACAAGACCCTTTGAGGCCCTCTCATGCATGCTGGGGAGGGGAGGGTGGGATGCTGGATGGTCTCTCTTCTCTAAATGTAGCTGAGAAGACAGAACTCTGGTGAGCCTTGGTGTGTTAGGCAGAAAGGACACCTTCTCTAGAACAGGTGTGGGGTTTACCTGTGATGCTTCCTGACAGTCACTCTTACAGAGAAAAGGGGCATCTCATTGCCCCCTTTCTCATCAGGCCTTGTGAACACACTGTACAATCCCAGTACCCCCCATACAAATGCCCAAACTTCCATTTCTGTTGGGCAGACAGAGAGCTACCACCAGAGCACCTGCCGGCCTGCCCTCTAATGGTCACATAGGTGGCTTCCTGTCCTCTGCTCCCTGTGCTGCCTCCTGTCTGACCCATCACCTCCCCACCCAGCCAGCCCCCTCATGGGTCAGCACTTGGCAGACACCCCACTGAACCCTCCCATACACAGCTGGGCCATCACCAGCCCTTGGCCCTGGGCTCTGGGGCAGCCTCTTCTGAGGGAGGGGCTCTCACATGCCACCACTTCCTCCTCAGGACACACCACTGCTGTGGGTCTTGGGACCCTATTTCCTGTGTCCCCACATTCCTGTCCGTGATCACAGAGGGCAGCAGTGGGGTTGTTTCTAAAGGAAAGAGCGCTTTCTGCATCTGTTTATTGGCAGGACAACCACTGGCAGAATGACAGGTGACTTGTGTGAGGCAGCATCTGGAAGGGACGATGCCTCAGAGGTGAGATCCCAGACCCTCTGCTGCTGTTCCATGGAGTGTGTCCAGCTGGGAAAACCACCAACTTCCCTGCTTTCTGTGTTCAATTGTTGTCCTGTGTGAATATCTTTGATACATCTTTGTCAATTGAAGACAAGAGAAACTGAGAGAAACCCAATGTGTCTGGTGACAAGGGGTCACAGAGAGTAGGGCAGGTGACTGGAGGTAGACACGGCCAGAAGAGACACATGGATAAGGTATCTGATGTACCTTCATCCAACCAATTAAGGGTTTCCGATGGAAAGAATCAATATTTCTCTAAGTTCACCTCCAGGACAGACCAAGCAGTGATGGCAGGGAGGATCCCCTGGACACCCAATAGCCTCTGTGGAGGCGGGAGTGAAGGAGCTCAGATTGGGGACAGAGTCCCCAGCAGGGAAATGGGTACACGTGAGGACATGTGAGGACACGTGGAGGGAAATCAGTATGGATCTGGGATGGAGGGACATGAGGAGGGACATACAGGGAATTTGGGGTGACTGTGTTGCCTGGTCCGGGACTCTCCATCCTCCCTGAGAAAACAGGAGCAGACTGATGAGGAGTTGGGTGTGAATGGGTGAGAACCAGGGGTCCAGTTTTGCATTTATTGGCTCTGAGGGGTCTGGAGACCAGTGTGAGGTGCCAGAGGTGTTTTCAGCCATCAGGAGAGACTTGGGAGGGACATTCCTCAACTTGAACCACAGTACAGCCCCCCCTGGAACCCACAGGACTCCAGTCAGAGTGGCCCTTTGGGTGGGAGGGATTAGAGGTGTAAAAATGAGTCCTCTCCTGGGTGTGGATCACCCAGCACAGTCATTGAGTGAGTGGCAAGCGAAGGCCCAGGGTAAACATGTCCACTGTTTAGTCTCCTTAACTGGAAGTCAAGCTCAGTGTGCTACAGGGAAAGAATTTGTCTCCACTGCAACTTCCAAACCACCCTGATCCACATGACTCCCAGGGGACAGCTTCCTTCTTCTGTCGTGGGTGTCACTCAAGTTCCCAGGCACGTCCCACCCAGACTTCCCATGGCCTTTCTGTATCGGGCCTGTCCCTTCCTGGGGTCAGAACAGGTTAGGGGACTTCCTAGTCCCTCCTCTGGAGGCTGAGGTCCTGGTGCCCCAGAGTGGGCAGGGCCTGCATGACTGACTCTCTCTCAGGGCCCAGCAGGTGCTGGACTAGAGGCTGGACTGAGGTGGGGCCTGGACCGCACCCTGAATGCCACCCATTTTGTCCCTGGGCTCTGCCCCTGTGTTCCAACTCACAGACATCCAGAAGGGCGGTAGTATTGGGGCCCATAACCAGCCTCTCACTGCCCCCTCTGTCCTTGTCCTCTGGGTGGGAGGACAGAGCCCTACAGGTTGGGAAGTGTGCAGCATCGATGCTGTGGGCTCATTTCCACGGTCTCATAGGAAGTGAGTCTGGATGCCCCCAGGCCCAACTCTAACATCCACTCCTTGGGCCCAGAGAGGTTTTGGTTTCAGAAAGATTTTTCTACTGAGATATTTCATAACCAGGCTGAACCCATGTCAATCTAAAGACCTATGGTATTAACTGCATCACAGATGGGTAAAGATAGAGATACAAATAAAAGTTAGGTGTATGGACTCGAGCACCAACTTACACCTTACACAAAAATTAATTCAAAGTGGATTAAAGACTTAAATATAAACCGTGACACCATTAAAGTCCTAGAGGAGGATGTAGGTAGGAAACTCTCAGGTATTTTACACAGAAACATTTTTACTGACATGTCCCCTAGAGCAAGGGACATAAAGGAAAGAAAAAACAAATGGGACCTCATCAAAAGGAAAAGCTTCTGCACAGCTATAGAAAATAGTATTAAAATAAAAAGAGAACCAACTGTATGGGAAAATATGTTTGCCAATGATACCTTAGACAAGAGTTTAAATTCCAAAATATATGAAAAACTTACACAACTCCACTCTAAGAAAACAAGCAACCCAATTAAAAAATGGACAAAGGACTTGAACAGACACTTCTTCAAGGAGGACGTACAGAGGATCCAGACACACATGAAAAGATGTTCAATATTGCTAGCCATCAGAGAGATGCAAAGTAAAACCACAATGAGATACCACTTCACACCAGTCAGAATGGCCTTCATAAACAAAGCAACAAACAACAAGTGTTGGAGAGGTTGTGGAGAAAAGGGGACCCTAGTGCACTGCTGGTGGGACTGCAGACTGGTACAACCACTATGGAAAGCAGTATGGAACTTCCTCAGAAAACTAAAAATGGATCTGCCTTTTGACCCAGCAATTCCACTGCTGGGACTATATCCTAAGAACCCTGAAACACTAATCCAAAAGAACCTATACACCCCAATGTTCATAGCAGCACCATTTACAACAGCTAAGTGCTGGAAGTAACCTAGATGCCTATCAGTAAATGAATGGATCAAAAAGCTATGGTACATGTACACATGTACACTGGAATTCTATGCAGCAGAAAGAAAGATGAAGCTCCTACCCTTTGCAACAGCATGGATGGAGCTGGAAAGCATTATGCTAAGCAAAATAAGCAAGACAGTGAAAGACAAATACCATATGATCTCACCTTTAACAGGAACCTAAATAACAAAACAAACAAACCAGCAAAATATAGTCAAAGTCACTGAAATAGAGATCAGGCTGACAGTGACCAGAGGGGAGAGAAGAGAGAATTTCAGGGGACAATGGGAAGGGTTTACAGGAACAAATATAAAGGACACATGGGCAAAAACTAGGGGGCTGGAAGTGGGAGGCAGGTGGAGAGGGATGAGTGTGTGGGCTGGAATGGGAACAAAAGGCAGAAAACTGTACTGGAACAATGACTAAAATAAAAAAATAAAAAATATTTTAAAAAGATAGGTCTATGGAGATACAAAGAGATGATAAATGAAGTAGAGGACAGGTAGATGGATAGATAAGTAAATAACAGGTACATGGATACATATTTACCATAGATAGACATATACACACTTAGATACATAGATATTCATACAGATACATGAATACATACATAAATATATAGATTGAAAGTTACATAGATGCATACATAGACCAATGGTTACATAGGTAGACACATAGACACTTTGATACATAGATAGTAACAGATACATAAAGACTTAGGTACATAGATAGATACTTAGATACAGAAATACATGGACAGCATAAGCAGGGAGACTTCCCTGTCTTCCCAGGGAAGGTTCTGGTTCCACAGGCTGACAGTCCCCAGCAACACACTTATGCAAACACTTTGGTTTCCCAAGTGCAGAAGGAAAACCATACAGCTCTCTTGAGACCTTCATGTGATGACTGGGGGGTCACAGAGAGGAACTTGGCACAGGGAAAGGGTGCTCAGTCTACCCTCCCCATGCTCTCCAGGGCCGGTGGCACCCTGCTCAGTCACCATGCCTTTCTTTCTGTGTCCCTGTGTGTCTGTGACCCTGGGCTGTGCTCAGCACCCACCTGCCTCCCAGTTGGCTCAGTTCTATCTAAACTAAAAGCCACTAAGTCTACAGAGACAAATGGACTACACAGACTGTTGTTTTCTCCAAACTTTGGTGAGAGGGGCTTCAAGGAAGGTTGTGTTTGCAAAGAACAAGATGGGTTTGGGGGCTGGAGTTCTAAATGAATGCTGTGGGTGTCTCTAGGTCATTTATGGCACAAATCACAGGCACTATGTGTAGGAGAGAAGGTGGACTACTAGCCTCTGTCCCTCACTACAGGGAGTCGCATGATTCTGACCTCACAGGGGAGGGCCCGGCCCCAAGAGGAGGAGAATCAGGACCTGAAGGGAAAAATCTGAGGTGCCTCAGGGTCACAGCCCAGGGAGGGGCTGCTGGGCCACAGAACTAAGCAGGCAGTCTCCCAGAAAAAGCTGGGGTCAGTGGAAAGGGACATCGTCATTGCCCTCGGTCAGCCAGGTAAGGTCAGAAAGAGAAGAGAAGGTGTCTGCAAGGCCTGCTGTCATGTCCTCCTGGATGGGGTGGGGCTCAGCCTCTCTAAGAGCCCAGACCTAGGGCTCTCCCCAGACATGAGCTCAGCCCAGGGGGCACCCAGTCCTGTGGTCACTGCTGCTCAAGAAGACCATCAAGCTCTGGGAGTGCATCCTTCCTCCTGGCACCAAGGCTCATGTACATTATGATTCTGGGCCTCTACCCCACCTGCCCAGGGCCCCATGCTCTCGATTCCCAGTCACCCAGCACCTCCAAGAAACAGAAGGTTCAGACCATGGACTCTGCCCTGGGGAAGAACCCAGGAAGTGAACCTGAGGATTCAGGGTGTTGTGGCCACAGCAGTTGACGTTCTGGTGTGCTACAGGGAACCTGGCATCTGTGGACAGAATTACAGCACCGGCTCTCCTGGGACGCCACCATGGGCAAACGGCAGCTGGTGGGACTTGCAGGTTCTGTGACCTGTGAGCTTGTTCCTGTACTGAATCCATCCTTACTCTCTATGTCTCTAAATAATGTATAAATCAGAACCTACTGGTTCTGTGTCCTTGGAGAGCCCAGACGAATGCACTAATAGATCCAAAATAACAAAGAGATGACATACAAAAAGACAGAAATTCAATACATAATGGAACCCCAAGAAATTAAAGATAAAAATAGAGAATTGGAAAGGAAATTGCTGGAGGAAAATCACCCCTGAGTAGAAATGGCACAAGAAAGATCAGCACAATTTATAATTGAGGAGGAAGGCTGGACAGCCACCCTGGCTGAGCCAGGACAGAAACCTCCTGGATAGACATGTTTTCCTCTCCTGTGGTCAGAGGTAGCCGACCTTGAGCAAGTGTGTGAGTATCTCACTGCTTAGTTTTAAAAAATCAAGACAGAGGAAAGACTGCAGGTACTATGGAGGGTTTGAACCAGAATTCGATATGCTAATGTTGCGCAGAGCTAAAGTACCAACTGCACGTTTAAAAGAGCTGGTTGAGTTTTGGTTGAACTTTTAAAATAGAATAACATTTTTAATACCAGACCTGTAACAGGCATGCAAGTTTCTTCTTCTTTCTATTAAAAAAAAAAAAAAAAAAAAAAAAAAAAAAAAGCTAAATTATCTGAAGGAGACGCTGGTGCCCCCTAGAGGTTCTTAGGGTACAGACTCCTTTTAACCTGATAGGGCAGCCAGTTTGACCCCATAAGGTGGGTGGGGTGAAACCAGCTGAGCAGCATTAGCTGGGTCTCTGGAAACTGCTGGACATTGGATGGCACTCTGGAAACTGCTGGAAAACATTAGATGGATCTCTTGAAACAGCCAGGTGCCAGTAGCTGGGTCTCTGGAAACAAGAGTTACAACTGTGCTTCACCAAGCTGGTGGGTTGTAGGTGGGACCTCCTGCTTAGGGAACCTCCTACTTCTTCAGTAGGGGTCCCCAAAGTCCAGGTCTTGCCTCCAGCAAAACTGTGTTGATGACTTTCAGGAAGGAGACAGTTTAACAGAGAAGTCCTCCAAGAGGCTGCTAACAGCCTTTGCAAGAGTGGCATCCTGTGTCTCCAGGTACAGAGGCCAGGTGGACATGAAGTCAGGGTCTGGGGAGGGCTGCATACATGCTGGACTCAGCTGTGGGCTCCATTGGTTGTGGGGACTTGGTGTGAGCTGCTCTCCGTGTGAGGGCCCATTGGTCCAGCTGGGCATATGTCACCTCCTGGAGGTCTCCTGCAGCAAAGCTCTGAGGGACACTCCCAGGCTAAGTTAGTGTGGCCGAGGCTGAGGGGTAGGGGGCAGTGGGAAGGAAAGACTGGGAAGACAGCTTCCATTTGGCCCCTGTCATCCCTCCTCCCAAATCTCCATTGTGTGGCCTCCTTCCACACAGAGTCAGAGTTGGTCTGTGTGACCCACAGAACATGGCACAAGTGAGGGCCTGTCACCTCCAAGGAGGGGTCACAAAAGACACTGTGGCTTTGGCCCATCCCCTCTGGGATCCCACCCTCTGGGGAGGCCGGCTCCATGGAGGAGCCCACCTGCCTGCAGAGGAACTGAGGCCTCCCACCCCCACCCCTGCAGGGGTCCCACCCTACACATGGACCATACAGCCCCGATCAATCCTTCAGCTGGATGCAGCCCTGGTCGTCTGCACAGCAACCTCATGAGAGTCCCTGAGCCAGCACCATCCAGCACATCCCATCTGCTTCCAAATCCTCAACCAGGATGCTGGGATGATTTTGTGAGCCCGTTAAAGTGGGGGTGCTGTTATTCCAAAACCAGTGGCAAATACAAGGACTCACTGGGCTGTCCATGTCTCCGTTTCCCTCAGGAAGTTCATCCACTGTGGTGGACACATCTGGAGGGGAGAGAACAGTGGTCAGCTCTTGGGGTGGACCTTTGAAGCCAAATGTGCCTGAGAACTCACAGGGTCAGATTTCATACCCTCCTCCTCCAGAAGAGCCCATAATGTTCCCAGACACCCTCCCACCACCACTGCTTCTGGAATGGCACTCAATATGCATTTCCCTCCTCCCAGAGGTCCCCTCTCCTTGTCCCTTTACCTGCTGGGCTCTCTGTGAGGTCACCTGTCGGGCTGAGCCTGAGGAGAGAGCACAGGTGAGCATGGGGGGCACCTGGAGGCAGAGAAGTGGAAGAGGGGGTGCATGGTCACCCCCAAGGGGCCTCACCTCTCTTGGGGCCTTGGCTCCTTATCCTTGCTGCTGGGGGGCCCTGAAGACAGTCAGGGGTGTGAACTAGGAGGGAGGCTGTCTTCCCAGCACCCCAAATGCCTTCCCACATGACCCTGCCCTGACCCTGAGACTTACCACCTTTTTTCTGACACTGACGGTGGACTAAGAGAAGGGCCAGTATGAGGAGACAAAACAGAAAGGCCACAACAAGATCCCAACAAGAATATAAAGATGCTCTGTTGACAGCCTTGGGGGAGCATGGGGGATGGAACCAAGGTATCAGTAGTGTGCATTTACTGAGCACCTACTGCATACCATGCCTGTGCTGGGGGCTTGGCATGTTCACACCCACATGGATGATCTCTCACATGCCTTGTAATCCTGCCACACGGGAACCATCACCCCCATTTTATGAAACCGGGATCCTGAGTGGGGACATCCTCTGTCCACAGGACAATGGCAGAGATGGAATGTGATGGACACGGAACCCCATTCTTTCTCCCTCCCCCAAAAGGCAATCTCCAGGTCCATGGCCCTCTGACCCCATCACTCACTGCTGGTCTTAGTGTCCAGGGAATTTGTCTGCATGTGTCCTAGGAGTGAGGACTCAGGGGGACATGGGTCAAAGGCCAGAGCTGGGCAGAGGAGGTTCTGGGTGTCCCTGCTCCCCACCCAGGGGGTCTCCCTGGCTCTGGGACCTTCACCTGTTCCTTCCAGTGCTGCTCTGCTGGTGGAACTTTCTGTGAGGATTGAAATACCGTACGTCAGTCCTGTCCAAATTGGTAACCACGTTTTATTGAATCTATTGATATTGAAATTAAATAAATGTGTCTATGCATCAAATACATATATGTATATATGTGTGTATTTATATATATATGTGTGTATATATATATATTGGCATGTTCACACCCACATGGATGATGTCCCTGCTCCCCACCCAGGGTGTCTCCCTGGCTCTGGGACACTCACCTGTTCCTTCCAGTGCTGCTCTGCTGGTGGAACTTTCTGTGAGGATGGAAATAAAAATTTACACATATATGTAAATTTTTTTAAATTAATCCTTCACCCATGTGGAGAAACGGGGTCCCTAGTGCACTGTTGGTGGGACTGCAGACTGGTACAACCATTATGGAAAGCAGTTTGGAACTTCCTCAGAAAACTAAAAATGGATCTGCCTTTTGACCCAGCAATTCCATTGCTGGGACTCTATTCTAAGAACACTAAAACACCAATACAAAAGAACCTTTGCACCCCGATGTTCATAGCAGCACAATTTACAATAGCTAGGTGCTGGAAGCAACCTAGATGCCCATCAGTAAATGAATGGATCAAAAAACTATGGTACAGTTACACAATGGAATTCTATACAGCAGAAAGAAAGAAAGAGCTCATACCCTTTGCAACAGCATGGATGGAGCTGGAAAGCATTATGCTAAGTGAAACAAGCCAGGCAGTGAAAGACAAATACCACATGATATCACCTTTAACAGGAATCTAAACAACAAAACAAAACAAAAAACTAGCAAAATATAACCAAAGACACTGAAATAGGGGATAGTCTGACAGTGGCCAGAGGGGAGAGAAGAGGGAATTTCAGGGGGGAATGGGTAGGGATTACAGGAACAAATTTGGAGGACACATGGACAAAAACTAAGGGTGGGGGATAATGGGGGGAAGGGGAGAGGGTTGGGTGGAGGGGCTGGAACGGGAGTAGGGGGCAGAAAACTGTACTTGAACAATAACTGAAATAAAATAAATAAATAAATAAATAAATAAACACACACACACACACACAAAAAAAATTAATCCTTCACCTTGTTCACCGAAACCCAACCCCCTCCCCTCTGACAGCTGTCAGCCTGTTCTGTGTATCTGTGCCTCTGTTTCTATTTTGTTCTTTAGACTCCATATAAAATCGGGATCATATGGTATTTGTCTTTCACTGACTCTCCTAGCCCATGGCAGACAGCTGGGCCCCAGAAACTGGCCCCAAGCTCAGAGCCTCGCAAAACCCCTGTGGTCTGTACTCACCAGCTGTCCAGGGGGGCTTTGTGGGTGTCCCAGGAATGGAACTGATGACTCTGGGGCCTCCTGTGAACAGGGCAGTAGAAGGCTGATGCTATCTGGGGACTGCCTGGGGTCCATCCCACTCGGTCTGGCCTCTTTCCACCCTGAACTTCCACCCACAGGCCACATCAGTCCATCACCCTGTCCCAGATGACACCTCACATTCCTGAGAAATGGAGGCCAGGAGTCATGGAGAGCCCCCTGCTCCTTTCTGCTGAGAGGAAGTGGTCACTCCTCTTACCTCCCACTACCATGCTGCTCCTGACCGCATGAGTCAGCAAGGAATTGCTCCTGTGAAACCCAGGAGCACATGGAGAATGTCAGAGTGTCCCCAGTGGACTCTGAGTCTGGGACATCTCAGGCCTGAACACACTGGGTAAGGACAGCTTTAGCCCCAAAATTCCACAAAGCAACATCTAGCCCTGTTATGGTACCTGGACCACATGAGTTTCCAAAAAAGATCAACTGTGCAGAGAAGACTCATTACCTGGGACCCCACCAAGTCTGGCCCAGGAAAAAGAACAGTAAAACACCATCCTGCAGGGTGTGACACCTGTCTCCTTGAAGAGGGTCTGTGCCCACCTGATCTCTGGGAGTTCACTCCCCACCCAGCCCTGCAGGGAAAGCTCTGTGTCCACAACAATGCTGGGCTCAGTATCCAGGCCATTATAGTGTCAGGAAGGGTCCAGGGCTCCAGGGCCCTGAGACAGGGGTGAGGGTCAAAGGATATGAGTGCAGAGGGGCTGGGGAGCAGGAGGGCAGGGAGCCTGGGACAGAGGACAGGGGTGGGGACAGGGTGCAGGGACCTGGGGCAAACCTGAGGGTGGAGTGGAGCCATCCTCACCTGTCACCTTCAGCTCCAGGGGCTCACTGCACTCAGACCTGCTGGATCTTTTATGGTAAGAGCAGAAATAACTCCCAGAAGTGAATTCATTCACTGCATCAATGTGGAATGTGGCCTCTGCCCAGGGTGAACCACACTGAGACACATTTCTCTGATCCCAATGGACAGATCTTCCATTCTGCTCCAGATGGAATGCCTCAGCCCCAGCTGGGGCCCAGCACACGATGGTCACAGGCTGACCCCAGCGGATCACAGGGCCCCCTTCAGCACTGATGGAGGGCTTGGGAAATGTCCCTGGGAGGAAGCAGAGCAGATCTCAGGGTCCCGCAGGAGGATGTCACCACACTCTCAGCCCCCCCATTTTCTGGGTTCACGTCCGTGCTTTTAGGAAATTTTCAAAGTTGTGTGACCATCCCCACAACCCAATTTATAACAACCCACTATCCTTTCCCCAAACACCACCCCCAACAGCCACTCCAGTGACTGAATCCTCATCACTGCAGAGTGACACCCCTGACACAGGACCCTGAGTCCTGGTCACATGTTGGGCTTTTCTCAGGGTGACATGGGAGGTGCCAGAGCAGGCTGGGGTCCTGGGTACATCTCTCTGCCCACAGCCATGTTTTAGGGGACAGAGACTCTGAAAGACAGGCTACCAGTGAGGATGACAGGTCATGTGTAGGGACAGGGACATAGGAGTCTATGATGTGGGAGTGACCTGGGCTGGGACTGAAGGGCAGCTGGGTGGCACTGTGGGGGCCAATAGGACAGCAGAGCTCCACTGGAAGTCCAGTGGGGGGTGGGGCTCCAACCAGACCTGGTCACATGACCCTAGTAGGTGGGGATTCCCTTCCACAGAGCAATCCTCTGAGCAGCACTGATCTCTATTCTCACTGCATTTTCTACCTCCTTTGCAGCCTCTTTCCATTTCTAGTATTGAGGGTCCTGGAAATACATGTGGTAGGGGGAGGAGAGAGCTCATAGCCCTGAAACAGGAGGATGGCAACCACAGCACAAGATCCTCAATAGAGGCAGGAGCTGGCTGAGGCTCCCCACCTGTTCACTCTGTTGCTCCCTCACTCGTTCTTTCATCCACATCCTAGTTCCCCTCCATCCATCTACAGAGGGGCCCCATGTGCCACTGGCCCCACAAACATGACACACACACAAGGACCTCCCTACTTGTCTGGAGGGAAGAGGGAGCAGAGGCTGGTAAAGGGATCGGGCAAACCCCAAGCCACATGCCTCAGGTGAGTGTGGGAGTGTTGGAAAAGGGACAGCTGACCTCGTGTGGGAGGCACACGGAAGAGGTGCAGAGCTGAGACCTGAAAGCCAAGTGTGAACCAGCCCAGCCCAGCTAAAGGAGAGTCAGCCTGGGGAAAGATCGAGTGAGCCAAACAAGGGCATCTGTGGAAGTGAAAGAAAGGCTGGGTCTCTGCAGATCAGTGGGTCAAACAGCGTGAGAACAGACCCATTCAGACAGAGAGAAGGGTCTGGGTCTCCTCCTAGCTGAAGATAAGCCATCACAGGACTCCAAGGAATATTAATATTTTGTCAGAAAACACAACATACATGAACATGAAATTTTAAAAGGTAGACTCACCCTCCTGCATGTGGATGGACTGGGCCAGGCAGAGCACTGGAAGAGAAGCTGTGGTGAGAAAAATGCCCAGCGCCCGGCCTCCTCCCAGGCTGCACTCACGGGTCTTGATGGAGGCAGGGCTCAGCCCCTGAGAATGTCCAGTTCCCTCCTCAGCATTCCCTCTGAGCACAGCCCTTCTTCTTCCTCTGAGTTTCAACAAAGACCCAGTCCCCTCTCCCAAACAGGTATTCAGTCTGAACCTGTCCCCACACCCAGGTACCTGCTTCTAAGACTCAACCTTCCATGGTCAGACTTGGTTCAAGGCTAGAGCTGAGAAGTCAGACCCCCAGGAGGGACCATGAGTCTCCTGGGCTGGAGTCAGGACTCACAAGGGATGGAGATGCCTCCCCAGGCTCCCACCCCCTCTGTTCCGGCACATTATTTCTCCATTCCAGCACTCACCAAGGACCAGGAGGGAGCTGACATGGGGGACCATGGCCAGACCTACAGCTGCACCGTCCTGGAGCTGGAGGGTGAAGGACAGAGCCTGAAGCTGGCACAGTAGACAGGAAGTGTGGGTCTGGGGTTTCCCGGAGTTGTTACATTGAAGTCCCATGCAAAACAGAACAGCTTATTCAAACGGTCCTGAGTGCAACTAGAGTACAATACGTGTGAGAAATTGAAAGAGACTGGTGCTCTGCCCAGTGCAGGGGCTGTGCTATGTCCAGGGCTCAGGGAACAACAGCAGAGTTGAGGATGTGTGCAGTACAGGTGTGGGGCTCCAGCAGAGGCTGATGGCATAGCCCGCTGAGGCTGTGCATTGACTGTGGTCGCCGATCTCAGGCGCTGTCTGTGGTCAGTGCTGGTTGTGAGGCTCAGGCTGCTGGCTGCTGGCATCTCAGCTTTGGAGGTATATGCCCCATAAGAAATGTATATGGCCAATGGACTTGAGGGAAGCTTGAACATGCATGTTCAAGTCCACAGATGCCACCAGCCCACTGGCCTCAGTCTCCTGGAGCTTCCAGCCAGAGGGAACTCACACCACCGTGTCGTTTCCCACTACTGTCAAGGCCAAGTGTGTCCTGGGAATTTCCTACTCTTTCAGGACAGAATCATATGGGCTGGGGAGCTTGGCAAGAAAGAAGCATCGAGTACCATGGAAAGCATGCAGTTTATCCACAACGGCCCCTGCATCTGTGATGGCAAAGCCCTCCTGACACCATCACCCGGCAAGGACACATTTGGCTCTACCTCATGGAGAAAGAGATTTGGCCTCAGTCTCGGGTTGGGGTGGTGGTGGGCATAGTGACAGCTGTGGTCAGGGGATCTCTCCCTGGTCATCACTGTGACTCTCGCTGTCCTCTACCAAAGGAAGAGCCCTAAGGGGGATGACACTGGCTGCAGTCCCTCAGAGAGGGTGTCACCTGTTACACAGGCTTCACAGAAGTCCCCCTCTGACACAGGGGGTCTGGTACAGAGCCTGCCTCCTGCACCTCCCCAGGGCCCAGTCATGTGTGTGCAGTGAGGCCACCTGGAGTGAACATCACAGTGACGGGAAAAAGAAGTCCAAGTCTGGAGTGTATGTGGACATCAGGAAAAATGAGGAGAAGACCCAGATCATACCCAAAGCAAGACACACAGTCAAACTGGTCTCTGGTGCAGAGACGTGGGCCAAAGCAACAGGGGCCTGGGACAAGGAGAAGCACCGAGAGGGAGAAGACGATGTGAACAAAGGCCGTGTGTGAATATTCTATTTACTCTTCTGATGTGAGGAGCCAGTGGTGAGTAATGAAGACCTGGTGTGAGTCTACGTGTATAAATCACATGGCTGCTTTTTGTACTTTCTGCATTCAGAGTCATGTTCAGTGGGAGAAACTCAGCATCATTCCTGTCTCTGTCTTAGGTGTGGTTTCCCTTCAGGGAGACGTACTGATCTTTGGTGTCCCATCTCCCTGAGCCACACCAGTCTTGGCCTCCTTGTTTTTTGTTGGTTCGTTTTCCTCATTATTCCACATGTTTTCCCCATGGATGGAACTGATGAAGGAGGAGCTGAAGAAGTGTCTAGACAATTCCCATGTCCTCCCCACAACTCATTCTGCCCCCTGGCAGCCCCACCCCATCGCAAACCTGTGCTTTCTGTCTTCACTGAGACTGAAAACAAGGGGAGATCAGTAAACATTCATTATTGTCTGTCATCAGTCCAGTTCCTGTATTATTTTTTACCCAAATAAATATTTTTAATTTAAAATGACCCAAAAGCTCACAGTTATGTGGAGGTTGTGGGGAAGGGGGAGTGAAGGGCAGTGTCCACTTCTCTCCCCTTTAGTTTGGGGACTGTCCCCAGCTGCTTCCTTTTTCTTCCCAGCATCTGTCCTCTTTGGGAGGGAGTCTGGAGGCTGAGTCCCTACACAATTCTTATGGGAATAAAGCACCATTGAGAGTTCAAGCTGTCCTGAGTGAGCTTCCAACCCTCCCACAGATGTATAGTCTTTTCTTTTCTGAGGAGCAGTTGGTTCTTCCCATTCAGTTTCACCCAACACTGCCTTTATGGGAATGTAAAGAGGGAAGCGGCTTTGAAATCACACCCCATGTGGTGTCGTGGAGCTGGGGGCTGCCTGGGCTGCATTCCATGAGGCAGTAGAAAAATATGCTGGCCCTGTAGCCTCTCCTCTCGCTCATGGGAAACAGGTCCACTGTGTCTCCTAGAACTTCCTGCACCCACTCTGAAGACCAGAGGTAATAGAGGCTCTTAAAAATAAAATCTGCACCATGGCTATGGTGGCTCAGTGCATTGAGCACTGGCTTGTGAACCAAAGGGTCACCAGTTCTGTTCTCAGTCAGGGCACAGGTCTGGGTGGTAGACCAGCTCTCCTCCCAGGGAGCATGTGAGAGGCCACCACACCCTGACGTTTCTTTCCCTCTCTTTCTACCTCTCTTCCCTTCTGTCTAAAAATAAATGAATTAAATCTTTAAAGCACATGAAATAAAATAAAACCTGCATCTTGAACCTGATGGTAGATTCAGGAAATCAAGGCACATTCAAAAGGGTAAAGAGAACTTTTTCATTGCCAGCCCTCCCCCAAGGTGATGCCAAGTGGAAAGGGAGAGGAGTGAGTGAGTGCCTGGCTTCCCAGCTGAGTGGGATTCTGTACCTACAGAGACATCCCTCAGAAGGGAGAGGGGAAATTGCAAACATATATTGCGCACAGGGTTAATATCCAAAATATATAAACAAATCATACAACTCAGTAACAAAAAAGTAATGATTACAAAGGGGCACAGGAAGTCAATATTTTTCCAAAGAAGACTTCCAAATGGCCAACAGACACATGAAATGGTGCTCAACATCGCTAATCATCGGGAAATGCAAATTAGCACCATAAGGTGATGTCACCTCACACCACTTGGAGCTGAGTAATGTTGTTAAGGATGAGATAAGGAAACACTCATGCACCCTTAGTGGGAATGTAAGTCGATGAAGCCACTATGGAAAACAGTATGGAGGGTCCTCAAAAAATTAAAAATATAGGACTTTCAGCTTGATGGAGGCATAGGTAGACACACTGTGCCTCCTCGCACCACCAAAAGAAGGACAACAACAATTTAAAAACCAAAACAAACCATCCAGAACTGACAGCTAATCAAACTGTATGGAAGTCCGACAACCAAGAAGTTAAAGAAGACACATTCATCCTGACCAGTAGGAGGGCAGAGTCGGGCGGCCAGTAGGAGAGGGGTTGAGGCAAAGCAGTGGCTGGTGGACCTGGGCGCACAAGGCAGCAGCTGACAGACCTAGTTTTGTGGCCCAGTGTGGACTGGGAGGTCCCACATTCATGCACAAATGAAGCAGCAGAAACAACTGGGGAGCGGGACAGAGTGCGCAACCCAGGACCCCAGCTCAGGGAAATAAAGTCATCTCAAACCACTGATTGAAAACACCTGTCAGGGCCGAGGTACCAGGAGAAACTCCCAGTCTCACAAGAGAGTGTGCTGCAGAGACCCACAGAGTCCTAGAGTGTACACAAGCCCACCCACCTGGGAATCAGCACCAGAAGGGCCCAGTTTGCTTCTGGAAAGCAGGGGAAGTGACTGAAATCTGACAGAGAGAAGAGCAACTGCCGTTGTTCCTTCTTGGACCCCTTCCCCACATACAGTGTCACAACCCAGCAAGGAGTGTTGCCCCACCTTGGTGAACACCTAAAGCTCTGCCCCTCATACATAACAGGCACATCAAGACAAAAAAAAAAAAAAAAAAAAAAACAAGGCCCAAAGGAAAGAACAGATCAAAGCTCCAGAAAAAAATACACCCAAATGATGAAGAGATAGCCAACCTGTCAGATGCACATTTCAAAACACTGGTAATCATCATGCTCACAGAATTGCTTGAATTTGGTCACAAATTAGATGAAAAAAATAAAGGTTACACTAAGTGAAGTAAAGTAAAATGCACAGGGAACCAATAATGATGGGAAGGAAACTGAGACTCAAATCAATGGAGTGGAAGGAGGAAAGAAACATCCAACCAGAAAAGAGTGAAGAAATAAGAATTCAAAAACAATGAGGAGAGGCTTAGGAGCCTCCAGGGCAACTTTAAACGTCCCAACATCCAAATTATAGGGGTACCAGAAGAAGAGGAAGAGCAACAAGTGAAAAAGTTTTTTGAACAAATAATAAAGGAGAACTTCCCCAATCTGGCAAAGGAAATAGACATCCAGAAATCCCAGGAAGCTCAGAGAGTCCCAAAGAAGTTGGATCCAAGGAGGAACACACCAAGGCACATCATAATTACATTAGCCAAGATTAAAATTAAGAAGAGAATCCTAGAAGCCCAAAAGAAAAGAAGACAGTAACCTACAAAAAAGTTCCATGAGACTGTGAGCTGATTTCTCAAAAGAGATCTTACAGGCAAGAAGGGGCTGGAAAGAAGTATTCCAAGTCATGAAAGGCAAGGACCTATACCCCAGATCGCTCTATCCAGCAAAACTCTCATTTAGAATGGAAGGGCAGATAAAGTGCTTCTCAGATAAGGTCAAGTTAAAGGAGTTCATCATCACCAAGCCCTTATTTTATGAAATGTTAAAGGGACTATCTAAGAAAAAAAAGATAAAAAACATGTACAGTAAAATGACAGCAAACTCACAATGATTAACAACCACACCTAAAACAAAAACAAACTAAGCAAACAACTAGAACAGAAACAGAACCACAGAAATGGAGATCACATGGGAGGTTATCAATGAGGGAGTGGGAGGAGGAGAGAGGGGGAAAAGGTGGAGAGAATAAGTAGCACAGATGGGAGATAGAAAATAGATGGGGGGATGGCAAGAATAGTATGAGAAATGTAGAAGCTAGAGAACTTATATGTATAACCCATGAATATGAACTAAAGGGGGAGAATGTGGGTGGGAGAGGGTGTGCAAGTTGGAGGGGACTGAAGGGAGAATATGGGACAACTATAATAATATAATTTAAAAATATAGATCAATCATAGGATTCAGCAATTGTACTATTGGGTGTATATCCAGAGGAAATGAAAACAGGATACTCAAGAGATAAAACTCCTACCATGTTTATTGCAGCATTGCTCACAATAGCCAAGCTATGAAATCCACCTAGGTGCCCACCGATGGATGAAGAAGACACATATAGTCCTGGCTGGTGTGGCTCAGTGGATTGACTGCAGGCCTGTGGACCAAAGGGTCTCCAGTTTGTTTCTCAGTCAGGGCACGTGCCTGGGTTGCAGGCCAAGTCCCCAGTAGGGGGCGTACAAGAGGCAACCACACATTGATATTTCTCTTGCTCTATTTCTCTCTCTCTTCCCCTCTGTCTAGAAATAAATAAATAAAATCTTTAAAAAGAGAAAGTAGATAAAATAAGGTTGTCTGTTTACCTGTTTTTCACATATTATTTCTTCCTTCAGAAAACCAGAAAGTAATAAAAATAGTCACCTCTGATACGTGGGAGTACAAGGGGAAGGCAATAGAACAAGTGGTCATCTCTGATTGTACCACTCTAGGCAGTTGTCACTTCTGAAACCCAAAAATATTCTACATATGCAAGAGACAATTAAGTCATAAATAATGGAAAATCACACTCTGACATGAATATAAACAAATAAAAATAAATAGGAGTTTATTGATATTCAATCACCACAGCTACATGGTAAAACCCCCACCCCTGAAAAAAGAAATTTATAAATTTCCTAGAAATTGGGGTTTCAAATAAGGGACACAAGTACAACATTACATTACCCCAGGTAGGAGATACCTGTGTGGATGAACACGGTGCATCCTCCCTGATCCTAAGTGGTCCACACAGAACAAAACCCCAGTAGCCCTGACTTCATGTAACCCAAGGTCATGCTTTCTAAATATTGTCCCCAGTGAAAGGGACCCTAGATGGTGGGAGCCCCTGGTCCAGGGCAGGAGCACAGATGGGCCCAGGCTCCCTGTCATTCTACAAAGGGTCCAGATAGGGGGGCTGATGTCTCAGAAAGCACAGTGGGAAAGGCCCTTCCATGGCCAAGCCTGGGAAGCTGAGCCCAATCCCTCAGTGAGGGGGCCCCTGCTCCCAACAAGACACAGGCACCTTGCAGGGCTGAAGGAACCCCTTCGTCCCTCAGACAGGCTCAGATCCTGAGAAGAGAAGGGCTGGCACTTTCCTGGAGAGGAGAAGCCTCAGAGAGAGCAAAGGGAGCCTCCCCTCCCCAAGTGCTGTCCCTGCGGGGACAGGACTGGCCAGGAGTCTCCCTGCCTAGACTTGCTCTGCAGGAGACCAGGTGACTGGCCCCTGTCCTGTCCTGTGTCCGGGGAGCACCAGGAGGCAGTGCAGGTGCAGCACAGCCACACACTCAGCATCTCAGAGTCAAGCTGAGTCCCCTTGTCCCCAGAGCCCATGTGGTGTCGGCTGGGCTTCTGACTCTGGTGGCTGAGTTTGGGTCAAGGGTCAGGGGGTGAGGTCAGAGGCTTGTCAGGAAACCTCTGTCTTGAGACTCTGGAGTGTGGGAAGCCAGGCTCCTGAGACTTGGAGCGTTTCTGTGACAAATGCCCACCAGTGTGGTGGCTCACAGCAACCCAGATGTGTGATCCTAGGGTTAGGGAGGTCAGGAGTCTGAACGGGCTGACCTTGAGGTGTCTGCAGGGCTGCCTTCTCTCCTGGAGGCTCCTGAGAGAATCTGCCCCTTGTCTTCCAGCATCTGAAGTCCCCACATTCTGTGTCACGCGGCCCCTTCCTCCCTTGTCTACAAAGCTGGTGGGTCCTTCTCAGGAGGCATCACTGGGACCCAGTGTCTGTGTCATCCTCCACCCTGAGGAGCCTGTGATGCCCTTGGCCTTTGTGAATCACGCTGTCCTGGGGACCCGTGTACAAGTATCCACATCCCTGCTGTCAATTCCCTGCATGGGAACCCAGCCTGGGGCTGCTGGATGCAGGGAGACTCCCTGTTCAGGTTCTGAGGAGCAGCCCTGCAGATCCACTCAGAGGCTGCACCAATTTGTGTCCCCACTGGGAGGCCTATGGGCTCCCTCTCCTCCGCAGCCTTGCCACACTCGCTGTTTTTAGGTTATTATGTTTAATTTATTTTCAATTTCAGTCGACATACAGTATGTTATTTCAAGGGTACAGCATAGGGATTAGACATTTACATACCTTATAAAGTGATCCCCCCAATAAGTCTAGTGCCCACCATTTAAAAATAATTTCAGCAATAGTCATCTGAGGAGTGTGCAGGGATATCTCACTGTGGTTTGGGGCCAGTCGATTCCCTGGACTTCAGATCCAAGTCAACTGGGACCCGAGGGGACAGATGCAAGAAGCAGAGGGGACTCCAGGAACAAAGGTGGGTGTGTGGGGGCCCAGAGCAGGTGCAGTTCCACAGGTGACAGGTGACACCAAAGGTGGGTGACACCAAAGCCTAGAGCAGCTCATGTCTGGTCTCCAGAAAGCAGGTGAGAACACAGGTCTCCAGGAGGAGAAAGAGGGAGGCAGACGCTGCAGGGACCTGGGGCCTGTCTGGGATCTGGGAGGGGAGGGAGACCAAGGCAGGAGTGGGGCAGGGCTGTGAGTGGGTGAGGGTCAGGTCTGGACCCAAACCCTGGAAAGGAGACGGACCACACAGGAGGCCAGGTCCCCGCTGCTCCTGCACACTTCTGAGGACAGAGTCCCATGCACAGGGCAGCCTCAGCAGGGGCACCATGAAATTCACAGAACAGAGGTGGCTCTGGGTCTCTTGGGCTCCAGTGTGAGCCTCGGGCACTGGGGGACTCCCTTCCTCAGGGTATGGAGTCTAATCTCTTTGGCAGGAGTTCCCCTGAGTTCATCCCTGTGGTTGATGTGGCCACCTGTGCCAGCTGTGCCCAGCCTCTGCCAGAATCACCAACAGGATCAGCAACACCACGCCAGCCAGGCCAATGCAAACATACTTCCCCACCATGCAGTTTCGGGAGGTGGGGGCTGGAAGAAGAAGACAGGGCGTCACTGACAGATGGACAAGGAACGGCCAATCCCAGGACCTATGAGACAAGAGCTCCTCCTTTATTGGGCAGGCCCGTCCCTTCCAACACTGCCCTGGACAGGCTCCCAGGTGACTTACCCATCTGGGAGCCAGCTCCTGTGGGTGGGAGTGTGACTTCACTGGATGTTCCTAGGTGAGAAAGGACAGGTGTTTGTCTCTTGCACAAAATCGCCCATCCCTGGGAGCACCCAACCCCTTCCCTTGCCACCTTGAAGCCCCTGGGGCCACACCCCCAGGTTTCACTACCAGCCAACTACAGAACCCCAGTACAGGGCACAGCTGCAATATGTAGACTCCCTCAGGGATCCAGGATGAGCCTCCCCTCCTGACTCTCAAAACCCCAAACTATACAGGCCTCTTGCAGCTGAGGATGCAAGATGTCCCTGCCTGCTGAGTGTCCACCTTCCTAGAGAGAAGCAGGACCCCTCCCCACTGCCACCCTGCTGCCCACTCCCCAGCAGAACCCACAGAAGAGGATGCCCCAGGATGAGGTCCCCACTCCCCAGTCCAGGAGGGGCTCCGGGTGGGAGGCTTACGTCTCCAGGGGCTCCTGTGACGGGGCAGGAGAAGCCCTGAGCCCAGGTTCCTCCTCAGCCTGTGCCTCTCAGCCTGGCCCTGTAGCTCCCACAGCATTCACCCCTGGCCTCTTTCTCTGTACCCCTCAGTACAGAGGATGCCCTTTGGACTCCCAGGAAAGGGCACAGGGACATGTGAGTAAAATGGGATGGAACTCTTTGCCTCTACATGTCTGAGGGGATGGACACCCCTCAGAATGTCCCACCATCCTTGATACATTACATGAAGCAACTGCTCCCTGGGCCAGAGACAAACAGGCATGGTGGGAACCACCTCACCTGAACACAGGGTCAGGGAGTCCTGAAGGCTGGCCCCACCTATGAGGGCCACTGTGTCTCCCACAGGACCCTAGGACAGTGAGGGGTCATAGGTCAGGATAAACTGGACATGCCCACTGACCCAAGGGAGTCTGAATCACAGCTGCATAAAGAAAAAAGGGAGAAACAACACCAGGGTTTTTTTTTAAGATTTTATTAATTTTATTTTTAGAGAGGGAAGGGAGGGAGATAGAGAGAGAGAAACTTCAATCTGAGGTTGCTGGGGGTTATGGCCTTCAACCCAGGCATTTACCCTGACTGGGAAGTGAACCTGTGACACTTTGGTTCGCAGCCCACGCTCAATCCACTGAGATATGCCAGCCAGGGCCAACACCAGGTTTTGAAGGAAGAATTCCTTCCTCCTCCCCACACTCTCTGAGCTGGTCACTTGAACTGTGATCCCAGGACCTCTCAGGAGCTGACCACATACACAGAAGGGAAGGAACACCTCATCCCAGATGTCCATTAAAGCACCCTCTAGTCCTGGGCCCCATAAACCACACGACTTGCCCAGTGGTGGATGGACCACCCACTGGAAACACACTGCCTGGAGTCCCCACTGAGTCTGCCCAAGTGCACAAAAAAGGCAGAAAACAATTCTGAGTAAAAGCCCAAATGGTCCCTTGAAGGGGGTCTCTCCCTGGAAACCCACTCTCCATCCAGCCCTACAGGACAGCTCCCAGACCACCCCATGCTGGGGCTCAGAGTCCAGGCCATCGTGGTGTCCAGATGGGACCAGGTCTCCAGGGCCCTGAGCCTGGTGTGAAAGCCAAGTCACATGAGTGCAGAGGGGCAGGGGAGCCACAGGGCTGGGGGCCAGCACGAGGGCAGGGAGCCTGGGACAGAGGACACAGCAAGTGACAGGTTGCAGGGACCTGGAACAAACCTGAGGGTGGAGTGGAGACATCCTCATCTGCCATCGTCACCTCCAGGACCTCACTGGATTCAGACCAGCTGGACCCTTTAAGGTAGAAGCAGAAATAACTCCTACCCCTGACGACACTCACTGTCACAATTCAGAATCTGGCCTTTGCCCCCTGTCAGCCTTGTTGAGAAGGGAATTTCTTATCCTAATAAACAGATGGATTCTCCTCCACCAGATGGAATGCGTCAGCCCCACCTGGACTCTGGCACACGTGGTCACAGGCTGTCACAGGCAAATCACAGGACCCCACTCCGCCCTGATGGAGGGTTTGGGCAGGGCCCATGGGAGGGAGCAGAGCAGATCTCGATGTACCTCAGGAAGAAGTCACCACACTCACAGTCCCCCGTTTTCTGGGATTACATCCTTGATCTTGGAACATGCAGAGTTCTGCAACCATCCCCACAACCCAAATCAGAACATCCCACCATACTTTCCCCAAACACCAGCCCCCACAACCACTCCAAGTAACCATGAATCCTTGTCCTTCAGAGTGATCCCGCAACACAGGACCCCAAATCATGGTCACATGTTGGGCTTTTCTCAGGGTGACAGGGGAGGGGCCAGGGCAGGCTGGAGTCCTGGACACATCTCCCTGCCCACAGCCACTAATAGGGGACAGAGACCCTGGGAGGGGAGCAGAGGGTGAGGATGACCAACCAGTCATTCTTGGAGACAGAAAAGCAGGAGTCTGAGATGTAGGAGTGACTTGGGCTGGGACTGAAGGGCAGCTGGGTGACACTGTGAGGACCAGTGGGAGCTGCAGAGCTCCACCCAGATCAGGTCACATGACCCCAGTGGGTGGGGATTTCCAAACCCAGGGCAATCCTCTGAGCAGCACTCATCTCTGTTCCCACTGCATTTTCTACCTTCCTTGCAGCCTGTTCTCATTTCTAGTATTAAAGGTCCTGAAACCCCATGTGAGCCACGTGGATGGGGAGGAGGGAAGACAGGGCTCGTGGTCCTGAAACAGGGTGATGGCACCCACGTCACACAAGCCCCATAGAGGCAGGTGCTGCCTGACACTCCCCACTCGTTCACACAGTCACTGCCTTCCTCATTCTTTCATCCACATGCTGGTTCCTGCCCATCTGTCTACAGAGGGGCTCCGTGTGCCACTGGCATCACAAACATGAGACTCACACACACAAGGACCTGCCTGCTGCTCTGGAGGGAAGAGGGAGCCCAGAGGCTGATGGAGGGATCGTGGAAACCCGCAGCCACATGTGGTGAGAAGTGCCCCGGGTGAGTGTGGGAGTCTCAGGGATGACAAGGAACAGATGACTTTATGGGAAAGTCAGAAGAGAGAGGCACTAAGCTGAGACCCAAAAGCCAAGTGTGAACCAGCCCAGCCCAGTGAGAGGAGAGTCAGCCTGGGAGGAGGACAGGTCCAGTGAGACAAGGGTGTTTGTGGGAGTAATGGAAAGGCTGTGTCTTGGCTGATGAGTGGGGCAGACAGGGTGAAAACAGAACCACCCAGACACAGAGAGGTGCCTGGGTCACATCCTAACCGAAGGTAAGCCATCAGAGGACACTAAGGAATATTAATACTTTGCCAGAAAGCACAACATATAAAAAAAAAGTGAGTTTAATAAGGTAGACTCACCCTCCTGCATGTGGATGGTCTGGGCCAGGCAGAGCACTGGAGGAGAAGCTGTGGTGAGAAAAACGCCCAGGGCCCAGCCTCCTCCCGGGGCTGCACTCAGGGGCCCTGATGGAGGCAGGGCTCAGCCCCTGAGAATGTCCAGCTCCTTCCTCAGTATCACCTCTGAGGACAGCCCTTCTTCTTGCCCTGAGTTTCAACAAAGATCAGTCCCCTCTCCCAAACAGGTACTCAGTCTGAACCTGTCTCCACACCCAGGTACCTGCTTCTAAGACTCAACCTTCCATGGTCAGACTTGGGTCGGGGTCAGAGCTGAGGTGTCAAAGGGTCTGTGAAAGAACTGGGAGTCCCCTGGACTGCAGTCATAACTCAAAAGGGATGAAGACACTTCCCCAGGCTACCAACCCTTCTCTGTCCTGGGACATTATCCCTCCATTCCAGCACTCACCAAGGACCAGGAGGGAAATGAAATGGAGACCCATGGCCAGACCTGCAACCTGCACTGTCCTGGAGCTGGAGGGTGAAGGACAGAGCCTGAAGATGGTACAGTGGACAGGAAGTGTGGGTCATGGGTTTTCCTGGGGTTGCTACAGCCTCCTGCAAAGTGGAAGAGCTAATTCCAGACAGTCCTCGGTGAAAGTTGAATATGTCATATTAGAGAAACTGAAAGACACTGTGGGGTGCTGGTGCTGCACCCAGTGAGGCAAATGGCATCTGTGTGCAGGGCTCATCAACAGGAACCGGGTCACTAGGTGGCCTGTCTGCAGGACCCCAGAGCACTCTCTAAGGAATGATCTTCCTTCTGAAGCTTCAGTCTCGGCTTCATGGTGAACTCAGGGACCCCTCAGATTAAAGACATGTTACATTTTTGGGTCAGCAAGTGGGGCCAGGATTGGAGTCTCTCTGTTCCTGTTTGTGTGGGGTTTTTTTTTAAAGATTTTGTTTATTTTTAGAGAGAGGGATGGGGAGGAGAGAGGGAGAGAAACATTGATATGTGACAGAAACATTAATCATTTGTCTTTTGTACTTCCCCAAATGGAGACCCAGCCTGCAACCCTAGCAGGTGCTCTGACCAGGAATTGAACCAGAGATTCTCTGGTTTGTGGGATGACATCCATCTCACTGAGCTACACCAGTCAGGACCTCTTTGTTTTATTTTGTTGGTTCATTTTCCATGGTTTTCTCCTAGGACAGAACTGATGATAGAGGAGATGAGGAAGTGTCTAAACAATTCCCGCACCCTCCCCACAACTCATTCTGCCCCCTGGCAGCCCTGCCCCATCACAAACCTGTGCTTTCTGTCTTCACCAAGCGTGAAAGCAAGGGGAGGTCAGTAAACACATATTTATGCATGTCATCCCTGCAGTTGCAGATTATTATTTAGTCAAATAACTATTTTTTAATTTAAAATGACCTGAAAGCTCACAGTCACACAGAGGTCCTGAGACTGGTTTGGGGAAGGGGACGTGATGGGCAGTGTCCACTTTTCTCCCCTTTGTTTTGGGGACTGTCACCAGCTGCTTCCTTTTTCTTCCCCGCATCCATCCTCTTTGGGAGGGAATCTGAAGGCTGAGTTCCTACACAATTCTTATTGGAATACAGCAGCATTGAGAGTTCAAGCTGTCCTGAGTGAGCTTCAACTCTCCAGCAGATGTGTGGTCTTTTCTTTTCTGAGGAGCAGTTGGTTCTCCCATCACATTGCAGCCAACGTTGCCTTTATGGGAACGTAAAGAGGGAAGAGACTTTGAAATCACACTCCATATAGTTTACTGGAGCTGGGGACAGCCTGGGGTGCATTCTGTGTGGCAGGGGAGAAATATGCTGGCCCTGTGGCCTCTCCTCTAGCTCATGGGAAACAGGTCCACTGTGTCTCCCAAAACTTTATTCACCCAGTTTGAAGACCAGAGCTGATAGAGGCTGTTAAAAATAAAATCTGCATTCTGGCTACAGTGGCTCAGTGCACTGAGCACTGGTTTGTGAACCAAAGGGTCACCAGTTCTGTTCTCGGTCAGGGCACAGGCCTGGGTGGTAGACCAGCTCTCCACCCAGGGAGTGTGTGAGAGGTCACCACACACTGACGTTTCTCTCCCTTTCTACCTCCCTTCCCTTCTGTCTAAAAATAAATGAATTAAATCTTTAAAACACATAAAATAAAATAAAATCTGCATCTTGGCCCTCATGGTAGATTCAGAATGGCACATTTGAAAGGGAAAAGAGAACTTTTTCCTTGCCAGCCATCTCCCAAGGTGATGCCAAGTTGAAAGGAAGAAGAGTGAGTGAGTGAGTGCCTGGCTCCCCAGCTGAGTGGGATTCTGTACCTACAGAGACATCCCTCAGAAGGGAGAGGGGAAATTGCAAATGTATATTGAGCACAATGTTAATATCCAAAATATATAAAGAAATCATACAACTCAGTAACAAAAAGAAATGATTACAAAAGAGCACAGGAAGTAAATATTTTTCAAAAGAAGACTTCCAAATGGCCAACAGACACATGAAATGATGCTCAACAGAACTAATCATCGAGGAAATGCAAATTAACACCACAATGCACTATCACTTTACACCAGTTGGAGGTGAGCAGTGTTGGTAAGGATGTGGAAATAAGGAAACACTCGTGCACCATTATTGGGAATGTAAATGAATGCAGCCACTGTGGAAAACAGTATGCAGGTTCCTCAAAAAATGAAAAATATAGACCAATTATAGCATTCAGCAATTGTACCTCTGGGTGTATATCCAAAGGAAGTGAAAGCAGGATACTCAACAGATAAAATTACAGCCATGTTTATTGCAGCATTATTCACAATAGCCAAGCTACGGAATCAGCCTAAGTGCCCATCAATAGATGAAGAAGATACACAAAGCCCTGGCTGATGTGGCTCAGTGATTGGCTGCTGACCTGCAGAGAGGTGTCACTGGTTCGAATCTCAGTCAGGGCACAAGCCTGGGTTGTGGGCCAGCCAGGTCCCCAGTAGGGGGCAGATGAGAGGCAACTACACATTGATGTTTCTCTCCATCTCTTTCTCTCTCCCTTCCCCTCTCTCTAAAAATAAATAAATAAAATATTTAAAACAGACAAAGTAGGTAAAATAGATGGTGTGTCTCTTTGCACAAGAGACACATAAGTTTACCTGCTTTGCACATGTTATTTTTTCATTCTACAAACCAGAAACTAACAAAAATAGTCACCTCCAATATGTGGGGGTACAAGGGGAAGGGAATAGAAACAAGTGGTCATCTCTGATTGTACCATTCCAGGCAGTTGTCACTTCTGAAACCTGAAAATATTCTCCATATTCAAGACACAATTAAGTCATAAAAGATGAAAAAACACACTCTGACATGAATATAAACAAATAAAAATAAATATGAGCTTATTGATATTCACTCACCATGGCTACATGGTAAAACCAATAAATATAAAAAGGAAATCTATGACTTTGCTAGGAATTGGGTTTTCCTATAAGGGACACAGGTACAACATAAATGAACCTGTAACATTACCCAGGTGGGGGATACCTGCGTGGATGGACAGGGTACATCCTCCCTGATACTAAGTGGTCCATAAGGGACAAAACCCCAGTAACCCTGACTTAACTTAAACCGAGGTCATGCTTTCTAATTATTATTCCCAGTGAAAGGGACCCGAGACAGTGGGAGCCCCTGGTCCAGAGCAGGAGCACAGATGGGCCTAGGCTCCTTGTCATTCTACACAGCTCGACAGGGCCCAGCTAAGGAGTGCAGGTGTCTCAGAAAGCACAGTGGGAAAGGACTTTCCCTAGACAAGTCTGGGGAGCTGAGCTGCATCTCCCAGGGAGGAGGCCCCAACTTCCAGCAGGACTCAGGAACCTTGCAGGCAGCACACCTGCCCTAGAGAAGCCCCTCCCTCCCCGGGACTGACTCAGATCCAGAGTGGAGAGGGGCCAGCACTTCCCTGGAGAGGAGGAGTCTCAGTGAGAGCAAAGGGAGCCTCCCTTCCCTGTCTGCTGTCCTGAGGGGACTGGAGAAGGCTGGAGTCTCCCTGCCTAGCCCTGCTCTACAGCAGACCAGGTGACTGGCCCTCCTGGTGTCCTGCATACGGGCAGCATCGGGACCCAGTGCGGGTGCAGCGCAGCCATACACACAGCATCTCAGAGTCAAGCCACGTCCACCAGACCCGGGAGCCCACAGTGTGGATGGCTGTGCTTCCAACTGTGGTGGCCGAGTTTTGGTGAAATGTCAGGGGGTGAGGTCAGAAGATTCTCAGGAAACCTCGGCCTTGGTTTCTAGAAGCTTAGGGCATCCTGAGACCCCAGAGTGTGGGACGCCAGGTTCCTGAGATCCCCCTCGATGCTTTGACAAATGCTCACCAGAGTAGTGGCTCACAGCCTGGGGGATGTGTGATCTCAGGGTCCTGGAGGTTGGGAATCTGAAAGGGCTGAACTTGAGGTGTCCTCAGGACTGCCTTCTCTCCTAGAGACTCAAGGGAGCATCCCTCCCTCATCTTCTATGGCCTAGAGACCCCGCATTCTGTGACAGGGACCCCTTGCTCCCTTGTCTTCAAAGCCAGTGGTTCCTTCTCAGGAGCCGACACTGGGACCCAGTGTCTGCTTCCTCCTCAAGGTCTGAGGAGCCTGTGATGCCCTTGACCTTTATGAGTCATGCTGTCCTGGGGGCGCATGTACCAGTGTCCAGGTCCCTGCTCTCACTTCCCTGCATGGGAACCCGGACTGAGGCTGTGGGATGGAGGGAGATTCCCTGTTCAAGTTCTGAGGAGCAGCCCTGCAGATCTACTCAGAGGCTGCACCAATTTGTGTCCCCACCAGGGGGCGCAGGGACTCCCGCTCCTCCACAGCCTTGCCACACTCGCTGTTTTTAGGTTATTATGTTTAATTTATTTTCAATTTCAGTCGACATACAGTATGTTATTTCAAGGGTACAGCATAGGGGTTAGACATTTACATACCTTATAAAATGATCCCCGCAGTAAGTCTAGTGCTCACCATTTAAAAATGACTTTAACAATAGTTCTTCGGAGTGTGATTTGATATCTCACTGTGGTTTTGGCCCGTGTCCCTTCCCTGGTCTTTAGGTCCCAGTCACCTGAGACAGAGGGGACAGATGCAGGAGGCAGAGGCCATTCGAGGAGCAAAGGTGAGTGAACAGGGGCCCAGAGCAGGTGCAGTTCCACAGGTGACAGGTGTGGGCAGGAACAAAGTCTTCAGAAGCACATACCCAGTCCCCAGAAAGCAGGTGAGAACTTGAGGCTCCAGGAGGAGGAAGAGGGAGGCAGAGGCTGCAGGGACCTGCGGCCTGTCTGAGATCCAGGAGAGAAGGGAGACCCGGGTAGTAGTGGGGCAGGACTGTGAGTGGGTGAGGGTCAGGTCTGGAGCCAAACCCTGGAGAAGGAGCCAGACCACACAGGAGGCCAGGTCCCGGCTGCTCCTGCACCCTTCTGAGGACAGAGTCCCATGCACAGGTCAGCCTCACCAACTTCACTGTGAAACTCACAGAATGGGCGTGGCTCTGGGTCTCCTGGGCTCCAGTGGGAGCCTGGAGCCCTGGCGGGAGGTGGGTCCCCCTGGGGCCTGGAGCCTAATTTCTCCGTTGTTCACTTTCTTGTCTCCATTCCTGTGGGGGGTGTGGCCACCTGTGCCAGGTATGTCCAGCCTCTGCCAGTATCACCACCAGGATCAGCAACACCACACCAGACAGGCCCATGCGAACATAGTTCCCCACAGTGTAATTCTGGGAGGCAGGGGCTGGAAGCAGAGGACAGGGGGTCACTGACAGACAGGTAAGGCCTGGGCAAGCCCAGGATGTACCAGACAGAAGCTCCTTCTCCATTAGACAGGACTTGTCCCTTTGAGCACTCCCCCTGGGCACTCTCCCTTGGGGACTTAATATTTTAGGAGCCTGCTCCTGTGGGCTGGGCAGTGAGTTCAGGGGTTGTTCCTGGGAGTGAGAAAGAACTGATGTTTCTCTCCTGTACCCTCTCACCCTCCCTTCCCTGGGAGCCCCCAGCCCCTGCACTCCCCACCTGATGACACCTGGGCTACACCCCCAGGCTTCATTACCAGCCACCTACAGCCCCCCAGTGTAGGGCACAGCTGCAAACTGAGACTCGCTCACGGATCCAGGATGAGTCTCCCCTCCTGACTCTCACACCCCCAGGCTGAACTGGCTTCTTCCTCTAGAGGATGCAAAGTGTCCCTGCCTCCTGAGTGTCCAACTGCCAAGAGAGAAGCAGGACTTCTCCTAACTGCCCACTCCCCAGCAGAGCTCCCAGGAGGGGATGCCCCAGGCTGAGGTCCCCACTCCCCAGCCCAGGAGGGGCTCCTGTGAGGGGGAAGGAGAAGCCCTGAGGCCAGGTTCTTCCTTGGCCTGTGCCTCTCAGCCTGGCCCTGCTGCTCCCACAGCATCCACACCCACCCTCTTTCTCTGCACCTCTCAGTACAGAGAACACCCCCTGGACTCCCAGGAAAGGGGACAGATATGTGTGAGGACAGCACATTGGAATTCTCTGTGTCTATGTGCCTGAGAGGCAAGACACCCCTCAGAATGTCCTGTCACCCTGCATACATTAGTACAGACCCTAGTTCAGAGAGAAACAGGGTGGGTGAGAGCCACCTCACTTGGCCACATGGTCAGGAGGTCCTGAGGGATAACCCTACCTATCAGGGCCACTGTGTGTCCCACAGTCTTCCAGGTCAGTGAGGGGTCATAGGTCAGGATAAACTGGACGTGCCCACTGACCAGGGGAGTCTGAGTCACAGCTGCATAAAGAGCAAAGGGAGAGACAAAGCAGGTTTTAAAGGAGAATTCCCCCCTCCTTGCCCCACTCCTTGAGCCAGACACTTAAACCCTGACTCCAGGACCAACGAGGAGCTGACCCCACCTACAGAACACATAGTCTCATCCCTGAGGTCCCCAAAGCACCTTCTAGCCTTGTCAGGGACCCCATAAACCACATGACTTACGCAGTGGTGGATGGACCACCCACAGGGGACACACTCCCTGGGGGTCCCCAATGAGTCTGCCCAAGAGCACAAAAAAGGCTGAAAACCATTCTGAGTGAAAAGACCAATGGTCCCTTGAAGGGGGTCTGTCCCTGAAAGTACGCTCTTTTTCCAGCCCTACAGGGACAGATCAAAGCCCACCCCATGCTGGGGCTCAGTGTCCAGACCATCATGGTGTTTAGAGGGGACCAAGTTTTGCAGGGACCTGAGTCAGGTGTGAAGGCCAAGGGACAGGAGTGCTAAGGGCAGGGGATCCACAGGGCTGAGGGCCAGCAGGAGGGCATGGAGCCTGGACAGAGGGACAGGGGTGGGGACAGGACACAGGGACCTGGGGCAAACCTGAGGGTGGTGTGGAGCCTTCCTCACCTGTCACCATCAGCTCCAGGGGCTCACTGCGCCAGACCACACAGGCTCTTGGCGATAGCGGCACTGATAACTCCTGGCAGTGTCATCACTCACTGCGGGATGTGGAATCTGGCCTCTGTCCCATTAGAGCCACGTGGAGGCGCCATAATCTGATCCCCAAGGACAGATCTTTTCTCATCCTCCAGACGGAATAGGTCAGCCCAGGCTGGGCCCGGCACACGATGGTCACAGGCTGTCCCCGGGGGATCACAGGTCCTGGCTCAGCACATGATAGAGGGTTTGGGCAGGATCCCTGGAAGGAAGCAGAGCAGATCTCAGGGTCCCGCAGGGGGAAGTCACCAGTTATCACCGACCCCCATTTTCAGGGTTCAATTCCATGCCTTTAGCAAAACTTGAAGAGCTGTGCAACCATCCCCTCAACCCAGTTTTCAACATTCCACCAACCTTTCAACAAACACTACCCCCCACAACCACTCCAGGGGACTGTGAACATTCATCACTGCAGAGTGATCCCCCTGACCCAGAACCCCGAGTCCTGGTCATACGTTGGGCTTTTCTCAGGGTGACACAGGAGGAGTCAGAGCAGCCTGGGGTCCTGGGCACTACTTCTTGCCAAGGGTCACTTTCTAGCAGACAGAGACACTAGGAGGCAGGCAGAGTTTGAGGGTGACAGGTCACCTGTGGGGACAGGGAAGCAGGAGTCTCAGACGCGGGAGTGATCTGGGCTTGGACTAAAGGGCAACTGGGAGACACTGAGGGGACCAAAGTGGGCTGCAGAGCTCCACTGGAAGTCGGTGACAAGGGGGAGAGGTGGTAAGAGGGAGAGGAGTTGAGCTCCACCCAGATCTGGTCACATGACCCCAGTGGGTGGGGATTTCTATCCCCAAGGCAATCCTCCCAGCAGCACTAAGCTCTGTTCCCACTACATTCTCTGCCTTCCTCGAAACCTGTTCCCATTTCTAGTATTGAGGGTCCTGAGACCCCATGTGTGCCAATTGGCTGGGGAGGGAGGAAGAGAGGACTGGTATCCCTGAAACAGGAAGATGGCACCCACAGCACAGGATCCCCGATAGAAGCAGGCGCTGGACAGGGCTCCCCACTCGTTCACTCCCTCCCTCCCTCCCTAATTCTTTCATCCACATCCTAGTTCCTCTCCATCCACATACTGAGGGGCTCCATGTGCAGCTGGCCCCACAAACATGAGACTCACACACAAGGACCTGCCTCATTGCCTGGAGGGAAGAGGGAGCACAGAGACTGATGAAGGGATCATGCAAACCCACAGCCACCTGCCCCGAGTGAGTGTAGGAGTCTCGGGTCCAACGAGGGACAGCTAACCTGTCTGGGAGTCCCAGGGAAGAGGGAGACAGCTGAAGGCCAGTGTGAACCAGCCCAGCCCAGTGAGAGGAGAGTCACCTTGGGAGGAGGTCAGGTCCAGTGAGACAAGGGTGTTTGTGGGAGTAATGGAAAGGCTGTGTCTTGGCTGATGAGTGGGGCAGACAGGGTGACAACAGACCCATCCAGATAGAGAGAGGGGCCTGGGTCTCATCCTAGCTGAAGATAAGCCATCAGAGGACTCTAAGGAATATTGATACTTTGCCAGAAAACACACATATATTTAAAAGTGAGATTAAAAAGATAGACTCACCCTCCTGCATGTGGATGGTCTGGGCCAGGCAGAGCACTGGAAGAGAAGCTGTGGTGAGATAAGAGCCCAGAGCCCAGCCTCCTCCCGGGGCTGCCCTCAGGGGCCCCTGATGAAGGCAGGGCTCAACCCGCTGAGAATGTCCAGCTTCCTCCTCAGCATTCACTCAGAGCACAGCCCTTCTCCTGGCTCTGAGTTTCAACAAAGCCCCCAGTGCCCTTTCCAAAACAGGTACTTAGTCTGAACCTGTCCCCACACCCAGGTACCTGCTTCCAGGACTGAACCTTCCATGATCAGACTTGGGTCAGGGGACAGAGCTGAGGAGTCAGACCCCCAGGAGGGACCATGAGTCCCCTGGGCTGGAGTCAGGACTCAAAGGAATGGAAACCCCTCCCTAGGCTCCCACCATTTCTGATCCGGGACATTATGCCTCCATTCCAGCACTCACCGAGGACCAGGAGGGAGCTGGCATGGGGGTCCATGGCCAGACCTGCAGCTGCACAGTCCTGGAGCTAGAGAATGAAGGACAGAGCCCGTAGCCGGCACAGTGGTCAGGAAGTGTGGGGTCAGGTGTTTTCTGGGAGTTGCTACATCAACATCCTGGAGCAAAGGGGAAGAGCTAATGCAGATGGTCCTGTGTGCAGGTTGAGTACAATTCCTGTGAGACATTGAGAGAGACTGGAGCCCTGCCCAGTGCGGAGGCTGTACCCATGACCAGGGCCCAGGGGACAGCAGCAGCGCTGAGACAGTGCCCAGAACAGTGGTGGGGCTGCAGGAGAGGGCCGATGGCTGGCTCACCAGGGTTGGGTGGTGACTGTGGTCACAGATCACAGGCACTGTTGTGGTCGGTGCTGTCAGAGGTGCACACAGGTCCACCTTGTCACCTAGACCTCCTGCACCCACTCTGAAGACAAGACCCTTGGAGGCCCTCTCGTACATGCTGGGGAGGTGAGGCAGGATGCTGGATGGTCTCTCTTCTCTAAGTGATGCCGGGAAGACAGAACTCTGGTGAGCCTTGGTGTGTTAGGCAGAAAGGACACACCTTCCCTAGAGCAGGTGTGGGGTTTACCTGTGATGCTTCCTGACAGTCACTCTTACAGAGAAAAAGGGCATCTCCCTTTCCCCCTTTTTCATGAGGCTCTGTGAATAC